>NC_084948.1:16199765-16523197 GCF_949316205.1 Platichthys flesus
CTCCATGACAAACCGTCTGCTTGAAAGCTAGAGAGATGCAGCAGCTTTCTCAGCCTATAAATCTGAATTATTACAGGTCACTCCGTTTTCTGTCGTTACTGCAACTGCCTGTACTCAGCATAATGAGCTGTCTCATGGCTTTTATCAATTCAAACTATATATATCTTGGAACAGGCATCCCTGCCATAAGTACCTTTTAGCAACAGTAATGCATCATGGAGTCTCATATTCAATGTGTAAAAACAGTGTGTGAGGTCTGTGTGAGCTCTGAAGACAAGGGTAATGGCAGTGTTTTTAATGCCGACAGTGTTTGTCAATCTGCATGAGCACTGAAATGTGACTTCTTCCTTGAGTAGCCTGCCTCTATCTCCTCAGCTTGTTTTGGCTTCAGGGTTGCTCAGCTGAGACATGACCTGACGTGGGTGTCATGAATGATCTGACACTCTGGGCTTTGCTGGGTTCTGGAAAAGGATTAATTAAAAAATTAACAGCACATGCTAGTCAGTAGCATACAGGCTTTGGTTAGTGAGAAACTGCTCAGTTCCTCTTAAGATAACACTTGTATTTTTTCTTTTCTCCAGGTTTGGGACTATGAAACAGGAGACTTTGAACGCACACTGAAAGGCCACACAGATTCAGTGCAGGACATCTCTTTTGACCTGACAGGAAAACTGCTAGCATCCTGCTCTGCTGACATGACTATCAAGCTTTGGGATTTTCAAGGCTTTGAATGCATCAGGACCATGCACGGTAAGAAGATCCAACTTAATTTTTTAAATAAATACAAATGCTGACTTTTATTTCTCGTCGTCATGGACATTTTCTGTTTTGTTTTCTGCGTCATTGCTGTGTAAGCGTAGCATGTGACTGTACTCAGGGCTCAGGTGGTGTAAATACTGTTCATTATCGCATTTGATTCTGCTTATAAGCCTCAATCTGCTCCAATTCACTGCACCCTATGCTGAGATATCATGGCCAGCTCTGACAAATGGACTGCTTTATCACGTGTCTCGCTCCACAGTACACTCCCTACAGGCGCTTTGACCCATCACTGCTTAAAATCTAATCATTTACAGTCATTTAAATGATGAAGAATTGGCTCAGATTTTTGATGAGCCTATTTATATTCTTTTTCTCCTCCACCATTGGACATGCCATCAATGAAAGAGTCCTTGGGCAGACATTTCCCTCTTTTACATCCTAATTTTCAAATGTATGATGGCAACATATTCTACATCTGCCCTCAGGCTTTGCTGATGTTTGGCACCCCAGTATGAATAGTTTTTATTTCCTCCCCCCCCCCCCATACTAACAAGCCAACAGCAAACTAAACAGTATGAGTCTTCTGCACATGTAGGTCCCCCCACAAAGTGCTGCTGTGTCTTTATCACTAATGTCTGACTGTGAAGCAGACTTGAATGAATATCAATGAATTAAATTAGCCTACTAAAATAATAAAATGGCCCTGTAATTTTTTTTTTTTATTCTAGCTGGAGTTGTAAATCCTGCTTTTTTGTCGGGTTTACCCGGTTCTCTGTTGTAAAGGAGGGAGTGAGCTGCTGGCACGCATTCTCAAACAGATGAGGTGCAGTCACACTCTAGCCGAGATCATTGTCTGAAACCTTTGATTTAACCTTGCCTGTTGTCGTCTTCATTTGTTCCCCACTGTTACCCCACCATCCTTCTCTTTACCTCATCTCAATTTACTTCTAATTCATCTACTCAGCCTTTTCTTGTTTTTTTATTTACTCCTCCTTTTCTATATCTGAAAAAAATCAACCGGGCCAACTTGTGAAGTAGATTAGTGCCGATTTTGCAGTTTAATATCCTCTTCAGCACCAGATAGCACTTTATTGTGGCGCAGCCACCCGTTATTATAGCTTGATGGCATGTGCGCACGCACACACACACACACACACACACAGAGTGTTAGGCTGGCCTTTTAGAGTATACTTACTGTTGTCTTCTGCTGTTTAGCAGCTTAAATATGGCCCAGTGCCTGGTAATTAACCATCTCTTATTCTCCGTGGAACAGCATAGACCTCAGTAGCTGCCTAAATTGTCATTTAATTGGCTAATTACTACAGAATCCATCATTTTTTGAGCTGTTTTTGGCCAAATATGTGAAGAAAAAGTGTTGCTGAATTTTGACCATGATTTCTAGATAAAATAAAGAAGAGGAGACTAAAGAGATCAAGTGTTGCCGTCTGAAATTATAAAATGACATCTTATCGAGCTTGAAATGGGCTTGTGTTGCTCAGTGTTTATAATTGTCAAAGATCTTATTTAGTCTTTTCTGTTTTTCAGGACATGACCACAATGTTTCGTCTGTAGCCATCATGCCCAATGGAGATCACATTGTTTCTGCCTCGAGGGACAAAACCATAAAAATGTGGGAGGTGGCAACTGGGTAAGCAGAAACCAAAAACACCCTTTAACCATTCTAGAAAACCACTATTTTTTTTTTAAGGTTGATGTTGTGACTCCTGGATCACATCTGCTCTGAAAACTGGATGAACTTGTTTTATTGTTATGTGCTTGTTAGATACTGTGTGAAGACCTTCACGGGCCACAGAGAGTGGGTCCGTATGGTGCGGCCAAACCAGGACGGCACACTGATCGCCAGCTGTTCAAATGACCAGACAGTGCGTGTTTGGGCTGTGGCCTCGAAAGACTGCAAGGCTGAACTGCGGGAGCACGAACACGTGGTGGAGTGCATCTCCTGGGCACCAGAGAGCGCCCACCCCACCATCCAAGAAGCCACCGGCTCTGAGGTAGAGAACCGCTCAGACTTTTACTAATTTCTCTGAATTATTCTCTGGTCCGGAAGGTTTCAGGGGCGTTGCACTGTAGTGTTCAGCGCAAGGACTTTTTTCCCTACCTTTCCTGATTGACCCACTAGCTCATATGTCAACTTACCTCATGGTTGGTGTCTGAAATCCCAGTGGACCAGTATAAGCAGTGTTATAACTGGTGGTGAAACTAGAAACATATTTTCAAGACTGGCCCAAATGAGACTATAACTGACAAGTGAACAAGAAGAGCAATCAAGCTAATATAACTTTACAACTATCTCCCACACTGAGCATGGTGATGGAGCTTATATGATTCCTGGAGTGAAACTAAATCACACAAGTAAACAAATTGTCAATAAATCACTGATATCAACAACTCTAAAGCTGCAGATATGCTTGATGGATTGGTCATTGTGCGCACCAACTATGACATTGACATGATGGCTTTCCCTTTCATACTCACCCTTGAAGCACTTGATTCAGACGTCTTCTCCTTAATGATAGATGTCACAATCAGACATAAACACAACAGTCATTGGCTTCTTTCCTCCAGGAGCACCCTGGGCTTGTGCTTTTACAAATCCGTCATGTTTTTTAATTCCAGTTTCCTGCAGAATGCCCCTTCAATCTCCCGCCAGGAGCTGTCCGGGAATATCTCTGCTCCGTCAATTACTGTGTTTGAATGTTTCATTTGTCGCTGATGCTGCTCTTCAGTGACCTTGCATCTTGATGCTATTAGATGTGTTCACTCATTCACTCTGGATTTCTCCCAGTGTCAGATGATGCAGAAAGTGTCCCTCTACATGAGTAACCATGTTAGTTGGTCTTATACGTCACTGCTCCAACAGCCATCTGAACAAACTCAAATGAAGTGCGCATGTGTGCACACACACAAAAGCGAATATCAGCATTGCCTTAAGTCAACCCACGGTCGCTCATCATGCCTTGTGACCTTGTGTGTCCAATTGTAGCTTTATCTGATTAAAACAATATTTCTGTTCCAACAGTTACCCTTTTCTAACCTGTGTTAAGCTGCAACAAACAGTTGTTCTTTTTTATTAATTATTGTCTTATATGCCCTTTCTTGCAACACTAAAAGACATGCATGATGATTGGAATGAATCAATGCATTTAATATTATTTACACAACAACATTAATGCCTTGAATATCACTTCCAGTTTTATGGAATGAACAATGCAGACCTTAAGAGATTGCTGTTCACTCAAAGATGTTATGACATGCGTTCGTCCTATTTGTCTGCTTGTCAGTGTGTTGTGCTACAAGCTCTTTGACTTGTCTGGTTATTGCCTTGAGGCACCTGCAAGCCTGTTTGAACACACTCTCAACTGGTGCAGTTAAATGAGTGAGTCCCGTGTGGCAGACACGGCTTGTAAACATATTTTATTGTGTTTACAGAATTTTGACGTAGCAGTTTATGAGTTTGTTCCCCAGTAGTGTGAAGAGGATTAAAACCTGCTTGACCATTAATTTGTCATCATTATTGACTTTAATTTGTTTCCACTCTTTGTTCCCAACCAGACCAAGAAGAGTGGTAAGCCAGGCCCCTTCCTGCTGTCTGGCTCCAGAGACAAAACCATCAAGATGTGGGATGTCAGCATTGGCATGTGCCTTATGACACTGGTGAGGACCTTCTGAAGTTTACAGACTTTTTTGTTTGTATTTATATAAATTCATGAGTGAGATGAATTGGCTTAGACCTGGTGTCTTGAGCAGCATCTGTCCGTGTCACAGGTCGGCCATGACAACTGGGTGCGTGGGATCACCTTCCACCCTGGAGGCAAGTTCATTGTGACCTGTGCAGACGACAAGACCTTAAGGATCTGGGACTACAAGAACAAGCGCTGCATGAAAACCCTGTGTGCCCACGAACACTTTGTTACCTCTCTGGGTAAGCAGCTCTTCACTTCACTCCCCCAAAACAAATGGTTTCATCCTTGTTGTCTGACCAGTCAGTGACTTGAGGTGCAAGGAAATCTCTTTGTTTAGATAAAGGTTCAGTATCTTCTCCAGCATCGGTTTGTTCAGTGTCCTGAGGGTTGCTGGCAGCAGGGGGGTAAGAGGGAGACAAGCGCTCCAGGATTTTCCCTCTTCCCCCTTTATGTATCTGCAGCTTTTTCTCACATCAAGGCTGGAGAAGTCTCTTGAGGAGGAGATCACTGTGAGCTATTGAAGTGATGAAAAGGTTCTGTTTTTCACCCGAGTACACTGTTTGCTGGTCAAATATATTTTGGCACGTTTTAACAGTGTTTTTTTATTAATCCAGAATCAAAGTCATGATACTGAAAAGCTGGCTGTGTCGCGTAAAGGCCACATTGCCAATCTACTACCTGTCCATATATTATTTATAAATCCATCTTTTTTTTTTGTCTATCATGAATCCACTCTTGTGCCTCTCTGAGATTCAGTCAGAGACCTGTTAATTATTGCAGTGGAAATGGGTTGGCAGCTGTCGTGTTGCATACATTTTTCAGTGAATCTCTGAACAAGCAGAGTTAAATTCATCTCTCGTACTTCTTTCTGATTATCTTTTTTGTTTTCTTCTGCAGATTTCCACAAGGCAGCCCCCTATGTCGTCACTGGGAGCGTAGATCAAACATTAAAAGTGTGGGAGTGCCGCTGATCTGGACCTTGGAGGATTGGACCACCACCCTAATTACCACGGCGCTCCTCTGGATCCAACCTTCCCTCCTGCCATCCCACCTACCCCTTTCATCCCAACACTCCCCTCCCTCCAGCCCCTCATCTAAAATTAAGTCTCACCCGCACATCTTCATCTCCTCCGGCTGCACTTACCCCCATGGTTATTTACCCATCGCGCTCTTTGGTCCAATAACTTTTGTCCTTCTTTGTAAATTATTCCTGGATGTAGATCAAGCTATTAAATGTTACACAAAAAAGTATTCTTGCATGGTAATCCAAAATTGTATACTGTAAATTTACATAACGTTGTCTAGAAGTACCATAGGTTTAACACGGGGCTGGCCGTCTGTCACGCAGCCTTACCGACCAACCGAAGGCAGATGTTTTTGACTGGGTGTAAAATGTAGGGCACTAAAAACCAATAATTTAAGAAATGACAGTGTCTTTATGTGTAAGATTTATTTTTGTCTATTTTTTTATTTAGGTTTTTTTCTGTTATTTCTCTCCTTCACTGTCGTAGTCTGTTGGTGCCTAGCTTGGTGAAACTTCCGAGAGATAAGGCAGGAGAAGCATATATGACGCGATAAGATACGATTGTTTGTGGGGCTTTGTTATTGAAATAATCTGTAGCTTTATAACGTCACTTCTCAAGTGTGCATACCATTTCTCTTCATGTGGAACTAGGTAATATTTTATTGGCTGTATATACGAATGTTTCAAACTGTTGTTGTTGGACCTCGGGGGTTTAAAAACAGCTTTGTACTCTTGTCATGTTGGCACATGAACCACTGCTAGGCTTAAGATAAATGATCCCATTGAATGAATCGGCAGTAAAGAAAAAAAAAGTTAAAACGTTGCAGAGCGTCTCTGTGAAAAACCCAAAGTTTTTTACAAGAGCCCGATGTAGCCAGCATGTTTGTTTGGCTTTCGCTGTCAGTGAGCACCCTGGGTCACAGCAGGAGTTAGGGGATTACACCTATTTAATCTCTAGCACTTGATAAAGACCTTGGGTGTGTCTCCCTCCACCAGACGATTCCCTGTGACCTTGCATGTCAGACTTTTGACAAACAGACTAAACACTCTGTCCACTTCTAGTCTCCTGACCAGTCAGTCTTGGTTGAGATCGATGTACCATAGGAATTAGGTAAAGTCAGAAGATGCTCAGTCGACCCATGATGCATCTGAAAGCCACTAACAGAAGCCTCATGTGAAAAAACTTGCTAAAGATTTAACTATAGGCATGATGAGGAGTCAAAGTAAGGTCCCCTGGGTTTGATATCTGGGATGTGCAAAGATCTCTTCATTTTAGGGGTGAAATTTAAGTTCTGCATAATAAAAATGGTTTTGAGTGGAAGAAACAGTTTTATGTGAAAATATGAATTGTAAATTTAGCTTGTTATAGAGAGATTTGGCAATTTTGTATTATCCCACTAAAGGGTGAAGTGGATGGGAATGAAGGATTGGTGAGGAAGAGCTAGCAGATGATGAGCTCTGTTGAGGCTATTTTGTCATCAGAGGGGTCTGATGGAGAGGTTGCGGTTTTATCGGACTGACTCCTTGCTGAAAAGAGGTGGAGAAACTCCTGGATTAGATAAAAGAGGAGAATGATGAAGCCTGAGCGGCGAAGATCTCTGCAGACGAACCCCACAGACAACCTCAACAATCTTGAGTGGCCTTCCTCAAAGTTTTTACTTTTGGAGCCATGACTGTATAACGAAAGACTGTAAAATGAGGGCAAACCAGGCCGTGCTGTAGAAACGACCATTCCACTCCCCGCTGGACGACAGAAACAATGAACCATCATGCTTGTGACTGTCGCTGGTGAGGTGATTCATTAATCTTGCGCATCCCTGTTTTCACAAAGTCTTTGGTCCTTTTTAAAAATGATCAAAGACGACATTAAAATTGAATGATGTTGATAAATGCATAAACCTATAATTTCTGATTAGCCTTTTCATTCCAATTCAGTTCTTGGCTAATAAAGAATTCCACTGCTTAACTGATGTTAGCTTATTTGCCAAGTGTTCTTCTTCCTGTGTGTGCTGGATGCGGTGATCTGCTGCTCAAGTTCCTCCTAGTGGCTACTGTGACCTGTTGATGTAGCACTGCTGCATGTAAACCTGCACCAGCAGCAGAGCCGTCAGAACACTGAGCGTTCACAAAGAATCAATTCTGCTATTCACAGACCAATTTGATTGAATATTGATCTGTATTTAAAGTAGTTTGACATTTTGGGAAATAACATATTTGCTTTTTATGCAGAGATTTGGATGAGAATATTACTTTTCAAAGTCGAGAAGAGTATTACATATTGTACATTTTTGAAAATCTAAATTTGTGGACTTATAGAGTTAACAAACCGTAGGTATAATGCTGCATTCAGGCACTGTCAGCAAAATGGGAGGAATGAAAACGTGTTTTTATGACTCATAAATCAATTATTTAGCCCTAGTGCTGCTATTAACCTTGTATTTAGAGCATGTGATGATGGCTCATGTATTTTGTAGTTTTTTGTAAAATTAGATGAACGGAATGTATCAACCAGCAGAAACTCATTTGCAGTCACTATGCCAACAGTTGACATGTTACTTATTTTTTATCAAGTTGGAAATAATCGTCAGAAATCATCTATATCATTGACCAATGATTACAAGGCTGATGGGAATGTTTCCATTCTTCCACTCAGGCTAAAAATGAACTTCTAAATGAAAAGACGTGACTGCAGCGTGTGTTGACTAACTTTCTGGAGTCCCCTTGGTTGCCTGGCAACTGCTATCTTCCATTGGCTAGGGTTTGATTCCAGTTATGCTAAGCTAAGCTAACAATCTACAAAACATCCGTCTTCTCATCTAAAACTATGTAATATAGTGAATCAACTTTTTTCCCAAACTGTCAGACTCCTCCAGTAATAACACTGAGTGTGTATGAGTTCAGACAGCTCTGTTCTCTGGTCGTAGAAAGGCTGGTCGTGTTGTGTGTGATGCAAACTGATGAAGGTTCCCCACCTCCGTCTTCTGTTAATGCAATGGGATTGTGGCAGACTAGGATGTTCCAAAGGAGAAACCCTCTCCTTTAGGAAATATTACTGATGTCTCCCTTTGATATGTGCCCCCTCCTCCGCCCCGACCTGTACAAAGGTTTTTATTTGATCTTATTTTATTTTCTACAAGCTGTTTTCTCCTGAGTGGAGAATTAGCTGTTTTTTGTAGTCCTATTTGACATGGCTAATGAATATGCCAGTGTGTTCAATGTTCTAGCTGAAGCCAAAAAAAATGGAGATGTGTCAGAACAATCTGGTTTAATAAATGACGCTAGTCTCTTCAGGATCACGCTATGACATGCCAGACCGTAAAAATGTAAATTTAAAGGAATAAAACCCTCCCTTCTTTGGTTTTATTGAAGGAAGGTGTTTAATTGAAGGTCAGGATGATGTGTGTCCTGATTTTTTTTGTAAGAAAAAGTAGATAAAAAGCAGCGGCTGGTGTTTGTACACCAGTGTGCGCCCTGCTGAAGAAAATCCCCCTTTACCATTTGCAGGTCCCAAGCAATCCCTGTGCTGCTCTAGTTGTGGTGTGTGAAGGGACTGACAGACAGGCCGTGACTGTCTGGAGGTCATTTCCTGCTGCCTCAGGTCCACCTGTCCTCTGTAACCTGCCTGTGAACCACGTGTGAGGCTTCAGAATGCACAACAAGCTCCGACAGCAGGGCTTGTGATGTTTTCACTACTATGGTCTCACTCTTCACTCAGCAAACTGTCAACAATATACCTGGATGTCATTATTGTTTGCAATATAATAAAAGAAGTAAAATCTGCATCTGTGTGTCCTGCTCATTTGTAGTGAGCTGTCGGGGGTTTGACTGAAGAGCGGTGCATTTTTAATATTACATTTTGGAGAAATTTTAATAAAATTGGTATTTTCCATCTGTGAGTTACAAATCATTGTAGGTTTATCCAATAACTAAAATAAAGTAAAAAGTAAGAATTTATATATTGAATAATCAAACATGATGAGCAGAATAAACTAGCTGTTTTGATGATAAGTTTGTTCTCAAAATGACATCAGTAAAATATATATTTATATCTATCATTTAAATGGAATATTGTTATGTAAACTTGATGAGTTTATCAGAAATATAAGGCCTGAAAAGGACACAGTAAATATGGTTATTTAGTACCCGAGCACTGACAGACAGTAGTCAGTATTAAGCTTAATTTAATTTAATTAATCCCGCGTAGTCCACTTCTGCGCATCTCCTGTGCAGAAGCGGACTGCGCAGGATTAATTTTATTTCATTTTATTTGATTTTCAAATGAAATTTTTGTATAAACTATTTACCAAAAATAAAATAAAAACTCGAAATATACAATAAACTTAGTTTTATAAAAAAGTGTTTATGATGTTGTACATTAATACATAATTGGGAATAATCAGTAACTTTATTCAATTTGATCAAATATTCTGAAATGTGTCTGAAAGAGTTTTTCCTGACGTCACTGCGCATCGACGTCGAGCGCTGACGTCGAGCTCATCCCGGAAGAGAGGAGCAGCGAGTGGGAAACGTTCGGACAACGTGAGTTGTGTGATTGTTCCACACAGTTTAAAAGTGTTGATAAGTTAACAACGCCCGTGGAATAATAACAAAGCATCGTTACGACAAGACAAAGGCTTTGTGCGGGTAAGCAGGAAGTAGTGTTAGCTACGTGTTAGCTTCCAGAGTTAGCTTACTGCACCGGACAGGTCCGTTACTTTTGAATCCAAGTTGGAGAAATTAAATATTTGTTTCCTTCTTCAACGTAACGTTACATAACCTGGCAACAGCACGCGCTATTTGGTGGATATGTAACGTCAGAATTCTTCAGATCAAGTTGTTTTGTGATGTCTGTAGTTTTCGATCCAAACCCTCGCATCATGTCTGGTGTCTTCTGTCTTGTCCTCAGCTCTGTGAACATGGCTCTGAATAAGTCCATGCATCCTCGGAACCGCTACAAAGACAGACCCCCGGACTTCTCCTACCTGGCCTCCAAGTACCCGGACTTCCAGCAGCACGTGCACACCAGCCTCACAGGCCGCCCTGTGTGAGTACCTGACACCGATCACACTGTTTACTCTGGTGAAACCACGTGTACGTGACTGAGTCTGTCATCATCCTCATCATCATCAGTCACACAGCAGCTTTAATGTCCGTCTGCGTCTATTTAATGTGTCAGAGTCACATGAAGGCAAAAAGCCACTGTCTTATCATCACGTGTCCATACTGAGGGCTACACTGCTGCTGTTTCACTGGATTCTGCTGCCTCAGACTGTCACTTTTAATTGATTTTATTTAGATGTGATAAAATTAAGAAAAAATAATTAGGTCATCATGAATATGCTGAATATTGGATCAGATAATCAGCCAGGCTTATAATCGTGCATTCCCTATGGTGTACATTTGACCAGACTCTAACCCAATCAATAATGTTCAACTGATATTAAATTCCTCTCATTGTCTGATGAATATGTGTGAGGCCATGATTACATGTACATGTCCTAAAACGTACTAGACTAGATCCCTCCCTCTTCCCCCGGTCGCCATCGGTACTCATAAGTACAGATTGCAGATTTCACAACAAATAAATCAGTGGCTGAACAAAACCCTGCTACTGTTTTTTTTTGTTTTATCTGGAGGAAAAACCTTAAATCAAAAGAATGAAAGCTGTTTAAGCTCCTATTCGTGTCTGAAGTTACAGAGTGAGGTGTACGGTTGTCCACATGCTTCTGTCATTTCAATCTGGTGTCTGCTTGTCCTTCTCCATCTTCTGGCATCAGCAGGAAGAATCAGAATCAGAGAGAGAGATCCACATCGGAAAAACAAACCCAACATCACTAGAGATTTGTACTAATTCACTTCCTCCTCTGTGAAGTCGCTCTAATGAAGAAAAGGAGCAAACAAAGTTAACATGAGCAATTTAAAAAATAGCTTAGTGTGTCAATCAAATACTGAACAGTAAGCTCCCAGTTTCAGGAGTTGTAGATCTATCTTTGTGAGGACCAGTTGCAGTTGACTGAAATCTTAGTAAACTGAGGATGTTTTTGACCAGTCCTCACTGTCTGACACAGCATCAAAGGGCCGCTTAAGGGTCAAGACTTGGTTTGAGGGTCATGATTAGAATTAGGATCATGCTAGAGTTAGGTGTAAGGAGCAAGGGAAAGCATAGTATCCTCCCAAGAGTTACAGGCTAGTGTGAGAGAGGGATGAAGAGGCAGAGAGATGCTGCTGGGAAGTCATGATGTCAGAAAGTCCAGGCAGCAGAACAAAGGGGGGGATATGTCTGGATTAGGGGTCATTGACGTCAGACAGTGTGAGATCATGATGGCTGCTGCTGTGGGAAAGAAACGTGAACCACATCAGCATTTGATGTGATGTGGCACTGGGAGCTCTGGTTCGCAGCCACTATTTGCTCTGACTCTGGCTGTCAAGCACTCTAATCCAGCTGTTTGTGTTTCTATTTTAAACAGTTAAACCCTCATGAAGGAAAAATTAAGAGGCAACATTCAATTATAACTACTGTTTTGGATCTAACCAGACATTTGAAGAAGAAATGCTTCTATGTATCTACTGACTCTTTTTGGAAGTCAGGGTTCTTTGTTTGGGACAAATATTTTTATCTAAAGCATTTGTCCCAAACAAAGAACCCTCCAGAATCATTTATACTGACAGTTGGTGTTGGACGTGTGTCTGAGCTCTGCTGTTGGTCTGTCAGTCCCGACGCCGCCCTCCTCCCTCTTTGTCTTTTTTTTTTTTAATGAAGCAACTACCTCGTCTTCTCTGTGAGGAAATCACTTATTATGTTCAGTGTTATGCAGATGAATGCAGATCTGGTGTCAGCGCAGCGAGTGTGAACATCTGTGTGCGACTGTGAAACATATTGGTGTGGGCCGATCCCTTTGTGGTTGGGAGGTGTCCAGTCAATCGTATTTTCCGTGGGGCGAACGTGCATGTGTGGGCTGGCCGTGTGTGACAGGTGTTAATTATCAGTCTGTGGTGTCAGTGTGTGTCTGTGGCTCCCAGACAGACAAACGGACAACGCACAATGTGGTAGTTGTGTTTGGACACCTAGGTAATAGTGGGCTGTAAACAAATTTGTACAAAAGAATGATCACAAAGCAGGATCTACACACATCATCTCTTTATTAGGAACACCATACTAATACTAGGTTATAAAAGCGCCTCAGTTCTTTGTGGTGTGGATTATAAATATATATTTTTTCTTTTTATGAATTCTCAAGAAGCAGACCATTATATTTACTGAGTAAAATGAAAAATCGGCCAAAAGAATCAACCTGATGAATAGATAATATATGTCCCAGGTTGAGAATTTTTTTTAACCATCGTTAAAGTAACAGTTAGTCAGTTCCCAATTTATTGCTTTTGTCACCATCATGAACGCATGTCTAACTTTCTGTTTAACCGTCTGCAGAAATCTGGCTCCTCTTCCTCATCACTCTGTCGTTCCATCAGTGGAGGGATTAGCGTGGTTTTGTATTTCCCAATGAATTCATCTCCTGGGTTTTTAAGTATTTAAGCAGCGAGTCGGGGGATGAGGGTAATCTTGGGGAGACACTCACTCAAGACGTGTCTCCCCTCATTTACGAGTCGTTAGTGGAATGGGCTGATAGCAGCGGGCCGAGAGTCGAGCTCGGACCAGGCAGCTGGAGAAGATGTGGTGTATGTGATTGGAAATTAAATGAGAAACGGATAAACCCCCAAATAGAGAGTGGGTTTGTTTTTTGGGGAAGGAGGACAGTAACTCAGATTGGGGAGATAGAGGGGCGGGATTAGGAGAAAGGAATGGGTATTAAAAATGCATCATCCTTGGTGACATTTAATTTGGCAGTCTTATTTTTTATGGGCAGGGAGACGATCATCTGTAGAACGACTTCCACAACTAATGACTTGTAAAATGTTCTCACCCATTTTCTTTTTTTGACTTAGAATTTAAAGCATGAATGAATAATTATGACCACACTTTAGATTTATAAATGTTACCCTACGGTGATCTGCATGAGTTCTCTTGCTGTAAAGTCCAGCATTAACATACTGTCTTATTTTTACTATCAAGTTGGAAATAATTGAAAGTCACTTCCTCATTTAGGACATTATTGTTTTTACACAGTTTACCCTCTTTATCTGCTGTGAAGTAATGCTCTTAATATCCAGGTAGAGCCACCACTGTATCTTAATTTAAGATTTTACATCATCAGAAGATCTGCATAATTGCAAAATATCACAAAATAATCTCAGCGATATTTAGAGTCCATTTATCTTGTTTGTCATTTCTGCTTCTGTGAGGGATTAAAACGTTTCACTCAGTGTTTTAAAAGGAAAAAAAAAACCTGACGAGAGAGAAAGTTGCTGCTAATCAGCACAAAAAAGGAGGTAGATCTACCTTGAAGGTCACCTCTCTGTGGACACATTGAAAGTATTTGTGTGTGTTTTCATGCTGATCATGTAACGTGGAGGTGAGAGCGAGCTGTTCGTCTCAGCAGTAAACTTCCCTCTGGTTTAATGATGTCGTCCTCTTCATCCATTTGAACCTGAGCCAAGGACGTTTCCGCTTCTCAGCACTTCTTTATTCATTTCCTCCTTCCTTCACATACAGTCTCCCTCGACACTTCTCTTCTTCCTTGTCACCTGCTAAAAGCTAGGTGGAATCAGCTTTTACTCCTGAATCCTACCTCCTTTTTTTTTCCTCCTTCGTCTTTTCATTATCTCATCTCATCACAACTTCTGGGCTCGTGTTTGTCCCACTCGGTTTCCCGTCGGCCACGTCGATGTCCTATGCACGCACCTACGTGGCAGCACGAGACGTAAATCGCGGGCACTCTCACGCTCCGTCTGGTATCAGCCATTGCTCCAGCGTGGCCGGATTTGCGTGCTCTCTTCATCTGTTCGGTAGGTGGGGTTGCCATGGAGACGTTGCAGTGCTGCTGATGGGAGTGATCGGTCCGTACTACACACTAACACACACACACTTCTGTATGCACACACAGTCATCAGGGACTAAAAATAGAGGGCTGGCCTGAGCAGCCTGCTTCTCCGAATATTGATCGTTATCTAATGATGCCTCAGAGGAGAAATGAAAGAGGGCAGAATGTGTGAGCGCTGGACAGATGAGAGAAGCCGGGAAACAGTGAGTGTTGTGCTGATGTATCACTTCTGCCTCAATAGCCGGATTCCATGCAAAGGCTGCGTCTTCTTTGTAAACCTGTCGTAGAACCTCAGAGGAGCTCGCTGTGAGTTTTTCTCCTAGAGGTCACACACACGTTCAGCAGCTGATTACACTGCACCATTAACCTAATATGTTCATTAGGTGATAAGACACTGGCTGAGATTAATGTGGGACTCTGTAGGTAAATCCCTTCTCATTTGTATCTGTCTCACACCTGGCTACAGGAGGGTCTCTGCAATCTCTCCTGACAGAATTGTGTGTGCGTAGAAACACTACTCCCCTTCAGACAAATACACAAACCAGCGTTTCCCCATTGGAATATTATTACACTTCCTTCTACCAATGTGCATCATGTAATCATGATATCAACTGACATATCTAAGGTATTGGGATTAGATTTTAACACGTGATGAAAAAGGTCCTCAAGATAAAGTAAGAATTAAGATGCTGCTTTCAGAGTTTCTGCATAATGGGTGGCAAAGCAACTCAAGTCACCACAATGCAGTAGTATCACAGACAATCGGGAGCCTTCTGACTGATGCCTGCCTGACACCGTCTGATAAAGAGCAGTTACCAAGACTTAATTCAGATTGACCTCAGCCCATTGATGTATTGAGAGAGCTGAAAAAGGCGCTACACTTCTAAACACTTCTTGCTCCATTTTAGTTTACAACTTCAGAGCTGCGTTTTAGTCTGAAAGTGTAAAAACAAAGACATTTGGAAACGATCATGCAGTCACTGGTATTCGCTTTTTTATCGGATCTTCACGACTCGTCGACCAGCGGTGATTAGATAGTGTTTCTAACACTTATTGTCAGTTAAGCTCCATCTTGTTTTCCCTGCTTTTACTTTTCACCATTACTCTTTTTCATTCATAGTATTTTCTACAATTATGCAACAAAGTGTAAACATTCAATCTGCCTCAGTAACAGCACAAACTTAATTTCATATCTCAGTTGTACCTGAAGCGATGCAGCCCCTTGTATTGTTTTAACACAGGTTTACTGTCTGAACTCTCACCTAACAAGTCTTTCTAGTACTAACACAGAGCTGGAAAGAAAGGAGAAAATGAATTGAGATGCACTTTTGTCTGATGTGTCGAATCACAAAGGATGACCTGAGCAATGAGTAAAATGTTCTATCTGTTTGTAAATAATTGATTTGTGAAAAGAATGAAAAAACATCCGAGGTTGACTGTTTTAGCCTCTCTCTCAGTTGTGGCTCTGTCTAATCAGCCGTAAATGGGTTGTTTTTTTTCCAACTGGAATATACTCACACAAAACCCGTGTGGTGCCAGACTCTCCCATCACCAGGATGCGTCTAATTACATCTGCCAAGGTGTGAAAGTGCTCAGCCAAGCTTTAATTATACCGATCACACCCACTCGTTTTGTCTGCCGCACTCGTGCCTGCCCGTATGACAGCTGAAATCATTAAACATGTCGAGAGGAGAAGACGGGGGTGGCGAGTGAGTGGGACTCAGAACTGGGAATAAAAAGCACGTCTTAGTGTGGAAAATTTTAATTCTATTGTCATTAGCAGGGGATTGTGAACTGATGGGCTGCTTATCTCCTCATTGTCCTTTTTGTGTGTGTGTGTTTTTTATGTGAAGTAATAGGCTTCAGTGCAGAGAGCTGGCGTACTGTAGTAAGGGTGTTGGGTTAATTGCGGTCAGGTCTCCTCACTGGTAAAACCAGGATCAGCCAGTGACGATATTAAATTTAAAATCATCCTTAAGGACAAACTTTAACTTCTTAAAAACCTCAGTCTTTTGTAGCTTTGGCCAGAAACTCCACCATCGTAATAATAACAAATCAAATTCAGTAAGTAAACTGCTGGGGTCTGGGAACATGGCGGCATCTTTAAAGGTAGAAAAAAAGGCTAAATCATTGTCTTGTGTGAAACCTGTTCCATCGAGAGATTATTCCGATCCAAATTCCCCTGTTTTCCTGTAGCGTTAAAATAATTCCCTGAATTCATTCCGCCAAGTTTTTTTCTCCTCCAGTGTGAATTTCAAAGAGCCGGAGGCGGTGCGAGCGCTGACCTGCACCCTGCTGAAGGAGGACTTTGGTTTGACCATTGAGATCCCACTGGAGCGCCTCATACCCACTGTCCCCCTACGCCTCAACTACATCCACTGGGTGGAGGACCTCATCGACGGCCAGAAGCAGCCGCGCAGGGGCATCGACATCGGTAACACCACCACTGACCTTGTCATTGTTGTAAATGGGTGGTCTTACTGTGTGTTTTTGATACTTATATTATCATTGTGGTGAGGACGCTTCGACTGAGAAGGGCTGATAGAAGTTTTAATAGTCACAATGTTCAGTTTAGAAGAAGGATGAAATTCAGTGCAGCAGAACCAAAGTACTGATCTTTTTTACTTCACGGTTTCTTACTCCTCTTTAAACACTGTGTGTCTGATCGCTTCACCTTTCATCTTCAACAGAAAGTTATTTGGCAACAGTATGTTTGGGGAGATTTAAAAAAAAAAAAAAACGTTTCAGGTTTGAGTTAAAATACATGTTGGTCATCGTTGTTGTAAATTTAGTTGAGATTTTGTGTAGAGAAAATGTAATCCAAGAAACAAACCCATTGAGAGTGTAGGTAATTGTCCCAGATTTGATTTGAGTTGCGGACTCCTGCTCTAGTTTGTTCTTGCTGTGTGCAGCAGCAGCTCTGAACTACACACCAAATGTCAGCTGTAGCTTCCAGCTGGTTCACATGTGCCCACTTGCTCCCAGTATTCCCTGCACATACTAGTCCAACCCCCTCCACATGTCAGAGTGTGTTTGCTGTTCTGTCTTTCATGGGAAGCGTCACCTTTCTTTGTGTGTCCTCTCATTAGAGCCTCTGGTGACCCTGAGTCTTTCGAAACACAGACTGAAGCTGTCTTCTCTCTGATGGATCACCGTCACTAACTGCTGTCACCTCTGGACTGAATTAAGACTTAGTTCTTTTATAGATGTGAATGATTGAATAAAAGCTCCGCTCACAGACATTTATTGATCCATGCGGCCACCAATTTCAAGATAATGATTTAAGGACACAGATCACACACTCTGACACAGGCTTTACTTCGGTCCTTTACTTTAAATAGCATCCAAGAATATGTCTGTAATGATCACTGAGACATAACCATTCATCATCCTCATGATTAAATACATCACTGTCAGGCTGCCATAATTGTGTGTGTTATGTGTATTTCCATAGGCACTGGGGCGTCTTGCATTTACCCCTTACTGGGAGCCACAATGAACGGCTGGTATTTCCTCGCCACAGAGGTGGACGACATCTGTTTCGACTACGCTACGAAAAACGTGGAGCAGAACAAGATGTCTGACCTCATTAAAGGTGAGTGTGGTCCTGGTCAAAGCAGATCAGAAAAGACGGAGGCACAAAAACTCTCTATTACTGAGTGTGGTTTATTACCTCCGGCATGGAAGTTGTGTTTTCATCTCCGTCTGTGTGAAATTTAGCAGGATTATACAAAAAGTATTATTTAATATCATTTTGTGAAGGGGTGGGGCATGACCAAGGGAAGAACCTGTACAATTTCTGTTTGTCTGTCTGTTTGTCGAAATTATGTCATAATACCTCAGATCATCCAACATATGATTGTCTCACTCAAGTTTTTTTTAATCTTTTTCTCTCCTCAGTCGTCAAAGTTCCTCAGAAGACTTTACTGATGGATGCCTTGAAAGAAGAGACAGAGATCATATACGACTTCTGCATGTGCAACCCCCCTTTCTTTGCAAACCAGCTAGAAGCACAGGTGAGATCCTCCAGCACAAATTTGTTTACTGCTGCTCGGTCAAATTCTTGAAAAGTAAAAATCCACGTTCCTCTCGTGGAGCGTCAACACAACACGGAGTAAACACAAGACGATACATGGTAGTAACAGCCTCTAATAGGATTTACTCCTAATCTCTCTCTGTCTTGTTGCTCTCTCCAGGGGGTCAACTCCAGGAACTCACGCCGACCTCCTCCCAGTTCAGTGAACACAGGCGGGGTGACGGAGATCATGGCGGAGGGCGGGGAGCTGGAGTTTGTCAAGAGGATCATTCACGACAGTCTGCAGCTCAAGAAACGCCTGCGGTGAGGAGACCAGGACTTTGACCTTCAACATTAAAACCTGAATCACACATGATGTTTGTCTTTTAGATGCAACCAAATCAAACCAGATTCACCAAATCTAGTCCTGCAGAGCAATGTATTCAAATGAGCCGTTACTCTGTGCTCCGAGTGGCTGTGAGAGGTTTAAATGGGCACTGAGAGAACCAGTGAAGAGGTTGCTGAGCATCGATGGAGCTGTTACCCACCATTGCTCTAGTGATTTTGGCACACGCTTTACCCTGCACCGTCTCTGAGAGCCCACAGGGAACAGCTGTGTTTGGGTGGCGGGGGGGGGCTCCAGCGGCCGTCACTTTACCCTCCCCCTTAACCAGGGCTGTCACCGGGGCAGCGGAGTGAGACTCGGGTAGCAGGAGCTGCAGAGTGGTGCCATTAAAACTAATTAGACATGCCACACCTGCTTGGCCTCCAACAGTTAGAGTGTGTGCATGTGTGTGCGCTCTTGTACAGCTATCTTTGTGAGGACCAGTTTAAGTCTAGAATCTACAGAGTGAGGACATTTAGGCCTGTCCTCCTTTGATGGACTGTTTGGGGGTTAATACTTGGTTTAGTATTAGGTTAGGTTAGGGTTAGGCATTGAGTTTGGATGGTAAGGGGCTAGGGAATGCATTATGCCAAAGAGTGTCCTCACTAAGAAGTTGTACAAACATTTGTGTGTGTGTGTGTGTGTAAGTGTGCGTGTGTGTACATGCGTGTATTCCCATAATGCTTCAGTGAAAAGACGAGCAGCCCTGAGAGGGGCTGATGTTAACACCTGCCTGCTCTTGTGTGGCTCTGCGTTACACCTGTGTGGTGGGGACACATAAAGTGAGAATGAACGCAGCCTCATTTAACAAGTTTTGAGGCTCAGGCCAAACCAACCATGGCCTGCTGTCACTCCCAGAAGCATGCTGGGACACCAGAGCCAACAGGTGTCCATGGAAACACTGCCAGCTTGTTGGATTGGTCCTTTGTGACGCTCCACCGCCGCGCCCTCCTCCTATTTCACTCTTCTTCCTCGCCACCTCAGTACAACACACATCCAGATATCCTCAAGCAAAATCAGGAATGAATTTTCTATGGTAATAGGATCGTTGTCACATGTCTGTGCTGAAACAAGTGGAGAGAGAGTGAGAGAGAAGACTGTATATTGACACTGATGCAGCTGCACACTCTGGGCTGTTTGAAAAAGCCGTCTGAGGAGGAGGGTTTTCTGGGGGCTGTTCTGGGTGTTTCCTCCCCACTGTGTGGAGAAGTGAGGAACATCTGTGAATATTAGAGCTGTTTAATATTTCATTCAGTGGCCTCAGAGGCTGACATGTTGCTCTCTCCACCCCTCCACCCCTCTGGGCGTCTTCATTCCTTCCAAACCTCATTACATTTCAGAGCTATTTCAACCCGTCAGCCGGCAGTTTAAACAGTTTTTAACATGTTGAGTTGGGTGTGACTGCAGGTGTGCACCGAACAATATGGTTGTGATTACGTCCAAACCTTCAAATACATAATTATTTTCTTTGATACAGAGATGATATTTGGAGATTATGTCCTCGAAGATATGTTTAGAAAGCTTTGTCTGCTTGTCCTGATTAATCTCTTCACCAGTTAGTCGCAAAGTGTCGGGAAAAAGGTGAAACTGTCGTCTGTTCTTTATTTAGTCTAATCACCAATTTGAAATCCACAAAATGTTGATTCATCACACAACAGTGAAAAGCAGCAAATCATCAGAGAAGTTGACGAATACATTTCTCATTTTAAACATTGTTTAATGATTAAACCCCGATTCAATGTGTTTCTGCTTAGACTATTACTTTTTTAATTTACTGAATAATAGTTTCCAAATTGTCTGAGCTTCTTTCATCTTAATTTGAGAGCTGAACAGTCAGAGGCACCTGTTTGAAGAGGTTCAATAAATCAAACGCACCACTAAAGGTTCTGAACAGTAAACCTAAAGATTTCACCAGTGGAACATAGAGTCCTAATCTTTGAGTAGATAAACCAAATCTTTTAGTTTTTATATTTATCTTTTCAGCCATTGTTTAGAGACCATATTATTTGTATTGATTTATTATCTGTTGTAAATGGAGCGCTCTTTGTTTCCAACTGACTCTGATGTGTTTATTGTTCCTCCTTCTTCCTCTGCTGCTCACTGATCAAGACTAACCTCATCTCTTTACTGCTCAGCAGAGGTTATTGATCAGGCCTCCACCACGGGACGACTTCAAACCATCTTTTCCTCCACTTTGAGCTGAACACACTCAGCCCTTTGTCTTTGTGTTGCTCCCTAAAGCCCAGCTCAGCTTGTCTGATCTCTGCTCGGTGGTTCACGCCCCGGCCCGTCACCGTCACACAGCTGGTTAATGTGGGTCCTTCTTTCTGCAGGTGGTACAGCTGCATGTTGGGGAAGAAGTGCAGCCTGGCACCTTTGAAAGAGGAGCTGAGGAAACAAGGGGTGAGACCTGGAACAAAGACAAACACACACATCTGCATCCACCGTTTCACAGAGCAGCCTCAGCTTTTTGTTCTGTCTGTTCCTGCAGCAACAAGCTGCTCTGTGCACGGCGTCATGACGGCTTGTTAAAATAATCTTTGCCTGGCATCTCAAACCAACGCTCCTCTGGGTGTGAGCATCGATGTTAGCAGGCAGTTGTCGCTGTGCAGAGATCCAGAAAAACGAAAACAGATCAGCTCTTTCTGATATGCCACCTAAGCAGTGTCACAAACGAGCCATGAACGAGCTGATTTCCGTTCGCAGTGCATGAGCGAATCACGCGGCGCTCTGCAGCTCACATGTTTTACTGTCATTAGCCGAACTAATAGGCCAGCACATGATTTTCTTACCGCTGCAGACCTCTGGTCACTTCCCTCACATGTTCAAAACACAGAAATGGAGAGTGAGACCCCTCCTCACACCTGCCGTCCCTCTGTCCTCCTCCAGAGGTTTCAGAGTTGCTGTTGCTGCTCATCAGAGTGAGTGCAGCCTTGGCTGTTGTCCAAGGAGGAGAGTGTAGCCTCCTTTTTTAAAGTGTGTGTAAAAGGAAACCCGTCCCAGTTGATATGCTAATGCCTTCATCAGCCATTACTCAATCTTCTCAAATTTCTCTGTGTGTCTTTAAACGATAAAAACCATATACTAAGGAGATTGACCTCTGACTTTTATCAAAACAACTCTCCTGTACCGTTTGTACTGCAGCAGTACACTGACTGTTAAAGTAAACACGGTTTTCACAGCACATGCATGTTTTGTCACATCATGGATTTATACGTGTTATATTCACACCCATGGTTCAAGATGGGAAGCCGAAGCTCACGGTGAGAAAAGGTCTATTTCACACCATCAGAGGTCGTCGCAGGTCACTGGGTGCTGTTGGATTTAAGTTGTTTTACATTTTATCACCTGTACATATTACTCAACTTCCACCAAAGGCAACATACTGGAGGGTTTTCAATATGTTAAGATACTATTTACTAAATATTTTGGATAATGTTGATGCTCACTAAACCCTGCTCCCTTCGCAATTTAAAAATAATGTAAATGTAGCTTTTTTTAGAGGAATATTTTGTCTGCATGTACAGTTTTGAATGGAGGGTTGTAGTTCTTTTTCAAAGATTTAAATATTAACGCGCTATAATAAATCTACAAACAGGACCAACGTGGAACCGATTAGACACTCGGTACTGGGTTTGGCTGTGGGAAAGACGACAGAAACCTACTTTAGTTTGCAAGATAATTTCAAATGCTTCACTCATGACATTAACCTCTTTCAGAAAATGATCTGCGGCATGAATTGATCATCTACATGCTGCTACTTTCTCAATCCGTCTGTGTTTCCTTGTCCCTCAGGTGCCGAAAGTGACGCACACAGAGTTTTGTCAGGGACGGACCATGCGGTGGGCGCTGGCCTGGAGCTTCTACGATGATGTGATTGTTCCGGTGAGTCTGTGCAGATTTGAATTACTGTTCTTTCGAAGCTCTTCGCTCTGACCGCCCATTTAAGACTCATAGGATCGGTTTGTTTTGAGTAATGAAATTCAGTGGCGTTATACTTCGAGAAAAGTACAACATATTAATATCCCAAAAATGTATCTGATCAACATTTGGTCCTTTTTCTCTTGGAGCCGCTGCCCTCATGCTTGTGACTGCTTCTAAACCTGCTTAATAATGCACCGCCTCTGTCCCGCTCTGTCCTCTCGCCTCTCTCCAGACTGTATCCCCTTTCCCCGCAGCCTCCTTTCCATTAGAAGCACTTATTCCTGCCTCTGGGGAGATGTTTATGTGATTTTAACGCGCTGTAGCCAGGCAACAGTTGCCAGGTCACGACTGCGAGCGCACACACACACGCACACACACCTTACCATTGTGTTATGTGCACAGTGAGAGTTGCCGATAAATAGAAAATGGGCTCACAGAGGACTGAGAATCATTCTTTAATGGTGTGTGTGTGGGTGGGTGGGTGTGAGTGAGAGAGGACTGTTGGTGTTCTGGACTCTTCAGCATAAAAGCAGTTGACCAGAAGGATTGGCCTACATTTCCTCCTCCTCCACTTTCACCCAGATCCACTGCCATTCACTGTGTGTTGTGTGGTTACGTGACAGAAGTTCTTGCATGTGTGAAGCTTTGCATGGTTGACTTCCTGATTCTGCCCGCCTGCATGTGCATATATGGCCGTCTGCTATACATAGGAGGCTCATTAAAGTTACATATAGATGATAACATGTGTGACATGCATCCAGATGTGACCTACTTATCACCCTCCTTACCAGGTCATCTTGAAACAGGCTATTACTGCCATTACTACTCAGTTTCCTCTGGTTTAAAAAGAATAAATCCAGACAGGGAGACATTTCCCTCTACAAGTGACTAATTGAAACAATCATTAATAAACCAAGTTGAAGTTTTAAACCTGTCAAGTTATTCGGCAAAGGGAAAATGTTGTCTCCAAATTCATCAAGCTTGTGAGATATTTGATCAGTTATTGTGTTTTTTTCCTTCTGAAGTCTTTTATAGATTAAACAAACAACATATAATGTGTTAATTGGTGAGGTTTTCATGGGCTGGTGGCCACATTGTGTGAAACTGTACAGACGAGACAGAAAATAATAATGGAATCATTAATCATGTCACTATATTTATCATAGATGCAGAGGATGGATTTTAATAAAGGAAAAGCAGATAAAGAAACCGAGTAAACGCAGACAAAAGAGGAGGACAGAGAAACGAGCACATGCAGACAGAATAAAAGAACAGATCAGACTGCGTCAGACGGCCAGGCTTCATCTGAGCCCTGAGGCAGTGGTGGTTGTTGCTCATACAGGCCTCTGGCACGAGGAGGTTCAGGAGGAGTCCATACAGGGGGGAGTTCACAAAAAGGAAAATGGGTGTGGGGAGGAGAGGGGGTGATCAGAGAATGATTTACTATGTCCGCCTTAAGGTGAAGTGTGTGTGTGTGTGTGTGTGTGTGTGTGTGTGTGTGTGTGTGTGTGTGTGTGTGTGTGTGTGTGTGTGTGTGTGTGTGTGTGTGTGTGTGTGTGTGTGTGTGTGTGTGTGTGTGTGTGTGTGTGTGTGTGTGTGTGTGTGTGTGTGTGTGTGTGTGTGTGTGTGTGTGGTGTGTGTAGGAGGTCAAGAGATATGACTGAATTACCTTCTATCTGGAGAGAAGAGCTCTTGTGGGATCTGTACGCTTTTAGTCTGGAGAGTTTTCAAAATGTGGTGAAACCTTTGTTGTGTCTACCATGTGAGTGTGGGGGGGGGGGTGTATGCAGTGAGGTGTAAGTGGGATTAATAATAGTGTGAAAGAGCAGCAGCGTCTACTCGTGGGTCTCATGTTCTTTGTCTGTGAATCTGTGTTAGTTTCTGTGTGTGTGTGTGTCTGTCTGTGTGTTTATATACTAGTGTATTAGTGCAAGAATCTGTGTCAAGGATGCTCAGTACAAAAACACAGATTTGCCCTGATGGATTTTATTGATTACCTCTCCCTCTACATTGAGCTGCAGGGCCTGCAGAGCGGAAATGGGGGAGAGACGTCTGTGAGAAACGATAAGAAATGAAAGAATCTCTCACAGGCAGGCGGACGAGGCAGCGTCCATTGTTCACTCCACTGATCAAATATGTCAAACTCCCCTAAACATGTACTTTAATGGACCATAATTTAAACAAGAAATCAATCGATGATCAAGACTGAAAAACCTTTTGCTTTCAAAGTCAACTATTCCTCTTAGTCATTACAGAAAGAGAAAACACATTTACATCATTAATTGTAAATAATGACTATAGCTTCACAAACGATGCACTAAAATGAACAAGTAATCAGAACTTCAGATCGCTGCAGCAGTGTGAAGGTCAACGTCTGCTCCATCCCTGAGCTGTTTGTAGGTCAGTCGGCCATACTGTCTGCTCCGTCACCGCACGCCTCTGCTGCTGCTGCTGCTGCTGCTGCTGCTGCTGCTGCTGCTGCTGCAGAGCCCCGCCGTCTCCCCACTCTCACTCAGCCTGCGGTGACGCACAAGTGCAGCTCTGACTTATTGGCTGCAGTGGATGTGTAGCAGGCGATGGCTGCAGAGCGTCAGCTGGATTCAGACACTTTGGAGTAACGACCTGCCTGGCCATGATAGCTTGACATCAGAGAGGATGAGGGATGAGGAACGGAGTTTACTCATTGCAGGTTCAAGTGGAGTTCATGTGGTGTGTGCGCCCTCTTGTGGTGTGTAATGAACATACATCCTGTGTCCACCCAGCTTGAAGTGTGAGATCATCACAGTAATGATCTGATCTTGTTTAATCAGTTGTTAGATTTTAAGACAGAAAATGTAAGAAATAGAGAAGAGAGCTTTTCATAGATATTGCTCTGATGATGACTGACGTTCCTCCGTGGACTCCGTCTGTCTCGGTGTCTTCTGTCTCTTCATGTGATCTCACACTGACTCCATGGTGTAGAGATCAGGGCTGTGGGTGTCGCACCATCTGTTGCAGGACTCTGTGAAGATGCTTCTTTTGTTTTGGGTCCTTCTGCAGATTACTTCTGGGAGCGTTCACACAACTCTGTGTACCTGATGGTACTGAGTGATGGATAGGAATGTAAACTCTCCTTCATCTCACGTTGTTTAACAGTTGTTCAGAGCAGCTGTTTGTCCACGAACTCTGGCTTGTAATTCAGAGTTTCTGACAGCAACGATATTCCCCATCTGAAAATGAGGTCAGATAAAGAAATAAAGGTAGTGAGAACAATTGGCAGCATGATTTTTTTTTTAAGTGAGATAACTAAAGTGGAAGTAGCAGAAACAATTTCTGTACTGTTGTGCTAAGGTTCAATAAGTTTTCATATTTTAGAATTTGTATCTATTATTAAATCATATTGATTATGGTATCCCCCGGTATTGTCAAAATCACCTTTTAAAATTGTCTCTTTCTACATAAAATCATGCATGTAATAAGGAAACTATTTCATTTGTATCCTGTTGCATTTTACTCACACATCGGGAATAATCTTCAGTGCATACTATGTTTAACTGTCTCTGGTTCTCTCTCAGTCTCCTCCCAGTAAGAAGCGTAAACTGGAGAAGTCACGGAAACCGCTGTCCTTCACACTTCCAGAGGCTGGACTGAAAGAGCTGCGGGTCAAAGCTTTGGCACTGGGCTGCTCAGCCCGCAGCCCAGTGGACAACGTCACTGCTCTGCTGGAGAGGACACTCACTGACCTGAGGGTGAGACTTCCAGATATGTGTTTCTATGCTTTGTTGTGGTATCTGATTTTAAACTCAACAGTGTTATCAAAACTACTAGATTGTAATTTTCAGTTTCACCAGCACCTGGAGCAGCAAGGTTCTCTAATATACGGTGTTTGCTCCCAGTACATCACAATATAATACAGTACTCGGTGGCTACATCCACACCACTCGATTTCAGTTTTGAAACTCGCACTGTTGCTCTGTTTACATCTGCAGTCCACACTCCTCCTGGGTTTTCAACTGTCTAAAAGGTTAAAAACAGTTTTAGTTTGAAAGCTCTGGGGACCATTGAAGTCTGGACGACCTGAAACAGAAACATTCCTGATTTCTTATCAGACACAACTCGACTACCAGCAGTGAACACAAAGCATCTTCAACGCTTAATGTCACTAACAGCTACGCATCGTTGTCAGCTCAGGAAAAACAAATCCCATTTCACTTCCCTTTTTACTGTTTCTGTGTCGAAGTATTTTCTGTAACTAATCAACCAATTGCAAATACACAATCTGCTTCTTGTGTTCACCGGCACGCACATGCCCAGAGCACGAGACTTGTCCCGTCATACGCATTTTCAGGTCTTTACGTATGGACGGGGATAATTACTCATTCATGAAATATTCATGTGGACGTAGATCGTTAAAATTAAAATGTTTTACCATGAATGTAGCCTATGACCGCTTCAGATGTTACTATAGAGTTGAGTCAAAACGTCACTTAACTCATCAGATACAAAACATTAGCAGCTTTAGGGTCATAAAGGGGATTATTTGAGGATCTGTTGCAGGAGTTTTGCCCATTCTGATTTTACTTTACTGATCATACGTCTTCTCTCGTGACAGGTGCTGCACAAGCGTATCCCCTGCAGGGAGCAGGAGCAGAGTCTCGTCCTGACGGCCGTGGAGAACAATTGGATTCACGGTCGACAGAAACGACGTGAACAGAAGCGCCAGTTGCGAGAGCTTCCCAGGGCGCCTCACTGGGTTGCCTCCAGCTCTCAAACCACCACGGCCTCAGCTGCTCGTCCAAAGAACCAACCTTCCCAAAACCAGTCTGCTTCCGCACCAAACAGCAGCGACACTCAGGGTGATGTCTCTCACAAGGGAACCACATCCGTACAAGAGGAGACTGGCAACGGCTGCTCCCCCAGTAAAGATGAGACACGGAACGCGGCTGGAGAACCGAGCGAAGTCTCAAACGATGTGAGCAGTGAAGATGTGGACATGGTGTCTGCAGGCCCGAAGGAAATGGCTCCCGCAGAGAGTGAGCCCCCGACACAGGGACCCCCGAGCCCCGGTGCAGTCAAACACTTCCTGTTTAAGTGTCAGCTGAACGTGATGCTGGAGGGGAGCGACGTGCTGATTGAGATGCACTACGTCGAAGGTCAGAACAAAGACCTGTTGAACCAGCTGTGCACCTACCTGAAGAACTCACTTTTAAAGTCTATCGCAAGGCCCTGAACCATCAGGAGGTCCGATCCGAGTGCCTGTCTGTTGAGAAGTGCCTCTCAGGAGTTAGAATGGTTTTACTGTGTGTGTCCATCAGCAGGCAGCTTTTGACAAGTTCAGAAAATGCTGAGTTTGTTCCAGGAAAGAATCAACTGTTTGTTCAGATGTTTTCTCTTAAAAATTGTGTAAACATTTTGAATAAATGTAGTTTTTTATTTGAATTTTATACACAAGTCGAGTAGTTTTTATTTTATGATGATGCAGTGTCTTCAAGCGGCCACAAGGGGGGAGTATTTGTGTTTTTCTATTAGGGACCATTCCTGTCATGATTTGTTGTATGAAGATTAAAACCCTTTTAAACTATGTGTTTTAGACACTGTATTTGTGAGCAGCTTTGGTTTGGCAGTCGTCACATTCTACATTTACACACAGTCTGTGATTTAGGATGTTTGTGGAGCGGTTCCTGTTCCTGGACAACGTTCAGTGTTGTAGGCACCATTATTGCTTTGTAGTGGCTGACTAGTTTCCTGACCTGAGCTGAGTGGATAAGAAGAAGAGAGAGAACTAATATATCCAGGAACATGTGTGTACGTGTAGAGTCACAGGAAAAAACACTGCTCCTGGGTATACGACATGTCCCTAGGTTATACCAGGGCTTCGAGGCCATTAGTGTTTGTGAGCGTACGTGCGTGTGTGTGTCAGTCATGTGACAGTTGAGCAACAGCAGAGTTAAAAACAAGCACTGACTGTCCTATTGTCACAGAATCGAACTACTTAAACTGTGTATTCAACATCCTGTTCAAGAAGTTAAAACACCATGCTATTTATAAATATATATATATATACATAGTGCGTTAAACTCATTTACATAACTGAGTGTGTAAATCAGCCTGGATATTCCTGGGTAGTGGATGGAAAATAAGAATCCTATAGTTTCCACTTATCTGTGTAATATCCTGAATTACTGGATCATAGTGGATCTGTTTGGAGCTCAGTACAGTTTTAACATCTACATTATAAGTTATGTTATCTCTGCCAAGAAGGTGTGTTCATCCCAAGATGACTCACAAACTATAAAACAGATTTCCAGGAAACATAGTTGGAGGATGCAATGTGTGTCAGGAAAGAACTAATTATACCTTGGATTCATGAATGGTTTTATGTATGTCTCGGGATATGAGCGTGTACAATTTGGTGCCAACCGATTGACTTCAAGGAGACTGTTGACCCCCGGTGGAGGAATGTGCTCTGGATGTGTATAGTAAAGTCAGATTCAGTTGAGTAAACAGTACTATATTTCAAAATGTAGGGGAGTGGAAGTAGTAGTACTACTTACGTACAGTGCAAGTATCTCAAACTGTAATGAAGTACCACACTTGAGTAGAGTACTTATTTACTTTCCACCACTGTCTTTATCTTTGTACTTTTTTGCTGTTTACTACACATGAAGTCATTTCAGGTCACTGAAGTAAACCGTTCAGGAAAGGTCATGGAGCCTGAGTGGATGTAGGTCATCAGACTGAGTCTCGTGGTCCATCAAACCACAGGGACTTGATTAGGATTCGTCTGGGTTTGGTGTTCACAAGCATTACACGTAAACTGCGCTCACAGGTGGAGTTCACACACACAACATTGCAACTTTGAGGGTGGAGCCATTACTGCAGGTTGATGGTTGAACAGTGGGAGATGTAAAGTGAGTGTAATCACGGCTACTTGTAAAAGTGTCCTTATCAACCTAAGTTTATATTCTGGTAAAGTTGTCGTTACTAACTCGTTACTATCCACTCCATGTTCTCCGGCTGTTGAACTGACGCGGTCTCTGAGCGACACTTGACCTCCCCCGGAGGAGACGTGGTTGTGAACGTCTCCTCCAGCGACATTTTGTGACTTTTCTCCAGTGGGTTGATTGTTAAAAGGACGTGAGTGAGACTCGGGCCCGCGTCTCATGACTGGGTGAGTCCGGGAGACTCCACGTCCACTCCTCCCTCGCTGTGGCTCCGTGTTTTCTCTGGTCGGAGGCAGCGTGTCTGTGGGCGGTTCCAGGCGCTGCGTGATTCACAAACCTTATTTGTTCCTACTACTTTGAGCGCCATCTTGTTTGTAACTCCCCTACGTAAGTGCTAGAGTTTCTGGTGAGGGGGTGTCCGGTTACCCGTTTTTCTCCAGCCTCAGTCTGGGGACCTCTCCCTGTGCTGCCCGGGCACGTAGCGCGGTCTTTTGGCTCTCTGGTCTTTCTTGAACATTTTCTTTTTCTTTTTCTTTTTTTACAACTGGACAGAGATGAGCATCGAAACGCTCCTGGAAGCAGCCAAGTTTTTGGAATTGCAAGCCCAGCAACAACAGAAAGCACGTGGTAAGTTGCTATTTTATTACATTTAAATAAAAACCAGTGTCTATCCCTCTTTGGTAACTGACATGTATTCTTATCATGCGTGAAGGATCGTGAAAAATATGACTGCGGAAGATCCATTTTCTGTGCCAGCGACAAACTACAATTCTCGCTGGTTTGTTAGCCCCTCGTCTGAACTATCGGCTGTTTGCACCTCACTGGTCTGATGCTTTATAACTTGAATCGGAACCACAGCCACTGAGGGGAACCTGGTTATGTAAATACGCGATATCTTACTTTTACTTTCATATTCGTGACGTGCTGCAGAGTTTGAACTCAGTTTGATCTCAGTTGTCTCAGATAAACATCAGTTTAACACACACACACACACCCTCTCTCTTTCTCTCTCTCTCTCTCTCTGACTGTTGCAGTCTGAGGAGTTACTGCATTGAAACCTGCTGCACACACAGAGCGGTGTTTATGTGCAACAGCAGCATCGCTCTGAACTTGTCAGATCCTCTTCGCCTCGGCTCCTCGGCGTGATCGTGACCGTCTGCACGCGCCGCAACACACATGGAAAACCCGTATAATAAACAGAAATGCACAACAAACATGGGGGAAGGTGTAGGGCGGTGGCGCAGGGCCGAGCTTCTTTTTACATAATGACCTGACATCGTCCGCCGGGGATCAAGTGACTGTGCACGTCGCACCTCCTCTGCTCTAACATCGCTGCCGCTGTTTGCACGTGTATCAGCTGTGGTCGTCTTTTATCGTGTCTCACGATTCATGCGTGTGTCCCGTTTATTACACAAATAGATAAATAAATAAACAAACTCCCTAAAAAAACCTCTCAGACGCTACTGACGAGCTCCGAGTGTCTGTCGATGACGTGTACCTCCAGTCACGCCCCCATCACGTTAACAGCGATGAGGGAGCGAAGATGCTGGCCCCGCCCTTTTCCCCACGTGCGTGCTGGGCAACCCCTCCCAAAGATTGTTTATGAAGAAGATGACTCTCGTGCTCCCCGAAAGCAGATTGTGTTTTAGATGCTCCGCTTTTCTGAAGATAGAATGTGTTAGACGACAAGATGCTGCAGCTCGGACACTAAAACACGCTCCTTGTCAAAGTAAAAGCTTTTTATATCAAATATCCAGTGTGTAGGATTTAGGTGGATCTACCACTAGAAATACAATGTAATGTTCATAAATATGTTTTCTTTGAAGTATAATCTCCTGTAACCAAGACTTCCACATGACTCAACCATGTTTCTACAGAAACACAGAAGGGACAAACCAGACTATTGCTGTAGAGATGTTCTGTCTCTTATAAGTTTGTTTCCTGAAGTCCACAGTAACTTCTCCCAAATGCTGGGAAAGGAAACGTGAAGTGACGCTTATTCATAGGTAGCAATCCACAAGATGCCACGGAATCCTACTAAGTTATCCTTGAACAGTTTAGATATTCAGTGTTTTGCAAATAATACACATGAATATATTGTTTTTGCCCCAAGTTGGATGACATCAAGTTGCAGAAGCAGATGGTTTTGCCATGTCCCTCACAGTCCTCTGACCTAACCGCTATTACAACACTGTGCAGAGACCTCAAAAGACCAGGGCGTACAATAGAGGCCAATAATCTCAAATAACTAGAGGTCTTATGCAAGGACGAATGGACCAAAGTCCCCAAACCAGGAAGCGAAATACAAACTGACCCTCTTTGCCTTGCAAAGGGGGTGTTACTACTGACTATGGAGTGTGGCAAAACTTTTGGTTTTGGGCCCTGTTTAATTTTTGTCACTTACAACTGTAAAAGATTTACCTATTGTTTTCACGATTGAAGAGAAACCACCTGTGACTGTGATGTTTATAACATGTGACCCTAATACGAGAAACTGAAGCTGTTGGCGCTGCAAACACGGCGTGTTGATTTTTTCCCTCACTAAAGATGTCTCAGATAACAGTTTTTATTATTCCAAGTTACATGTCCTAATCACACAGAATTTAAGGATTTGCTCTCTTTTCATTGTTATGACAGGGTAACAAAAGGCTACTGATGTTGATGCAAACAACCTAACCTTTTATAAAATACATGATATGAATTTCCTGTGTTGTGCAGTCTTGAATCAAGTATAGCTTTCCTCTATATTTAAAGGTTCCCTCGTGTTTAAACAGTCAGTATAGAGGAGATAATTGTATAAATGTTTGAATGCTATTAAATAGCAATTTAACACATTTTATTAAGGCCTGCATTTTCCCTCCTATTGCGATGATGGAGATGTTAGTGATATTCAGAACAGGGTCAGAGTGAGAGCTCCTGTTTTTTTCTTCTCTCCCTGTTCCTCCCGCCTTGCTGCATTGAGAGAGCAGAGTCCTCCCTCCCTCCCTTTCTCCCTCTCTCCCTCCCTGCTACTGGAGAGCAGGTCACTGTGTGGAGGAAAGTAGGCCAATGTTTCTCTATGTGCTGCTGCAGTTATATAACGTCTATAGAGAACCCTGTTGTTTTTTTAAGTGTTACATTTGTTTCCGCTCAGTAAAGGACTCCTCTGTTTAGTGTGTATGTTCGGGCTACAACAAAAAATGATCGATGTCTCATAACAAGGCGTGTATCATCTCATGAAAGCCGGCCTGCACACCAACCAGTACATCTTGTTCTTCTGATTTTCCTTTTACTTTGAAGAAAAGATTTGTGATTGAAACATTACATACACAAGCGGGAAACATTTACTAACAGAACTGTTCAGTCTGACACCAATAAGATGCTCTCCAGAGCTGTTGAGAGCTGGATATGTCTCTGTCCCCTTTTACATGGTTTCCTACAGTGACAAACACTTCCGTTTAAAGCACTTCCTATTAAAAAAGAAAAAGTCTATTACAAAAAATAGAATAACTTTAAACTTGAGCTCTTGGACAAATACATTTTCGGTAGATTGGAATCTGAGGATAACTTATTATACCAAGCACTTAACATTTACCTGATAAATGAAAGCTTACAAAACAAATAACATTATTCTAAGGCAGAACTATTAGAGAATAAGTAAATTAATGTAAATATAAAGTATAAGTATTGTATTCTCAGCTGCCAGTTTCAGGTACACCTAATAAACAGTTCTGCAGTAAACCTGTCCTCATGGAGGCTGTTCTTCTTTATTATATCTGAGAAGGGTTGAATCAAGGACAACTGGGCTTGTTTGCAGAGACTGGGATACATTTCTGATGAACTGAAGAGACCTCCTCTTCTACATATATCTACGAGTCTAGTTGTCCTTGATTAAACCCTCCATGGATAAACGTGATCTGGATGACTGAGGATCTTTATACGTTTTAGAGAGATGTAGATTATTCTGAAGGAGTAAGTGATGTGTCCCCAGGGGATTGTCAATTATCTGCAAAGTCATGATATTTTACAAAGTGTCTTTTTTTGATGGTTTGGAGAGAACATTTTAATTTTCACGTTTCCTTTTAATAATAATCCTTTGTGTTTTCAGTCGCTTTTGACAAACACGATGATGTGTAATTAAGTACAGTTTCACTGTCAAAGAATCTGCAGTGAAGATATTATGGTGTAGTGCTGCTGCAATGACCCGGGTCTCCTTCATAATGATGTTAATGACAACTACACCTCTGACTCCAACATCACAGCTGTCATAGCAACAAGGCAGCCCCTGCCTCCCGCATCCATACATTATGGAGGGGGTTGCTTGAATATGAATGGGTAGTTCTACAAGGCTCTTTTATTCCAAATTTATGACCAAATACTGTAACATGGAGATCAGTGAGTTACTCACATTTTACTGCAGTGTGTCCTCTTGACTAGCTAGTAGAGATTCAGTAACAGCCAACCTCAAAAAAGTGTTTTTTTTACTCTGCACTACATGCCTCCTGTGTCCTTGACCTGCCTCAGGACACCTTTAACCAAAGTAAATGCTGCACACGTCTCAGTGGTGGGGCTCCCTCAGTGTGAGTTTTTGTTGGTAGAGACAGAGCAGACCTTTACCCAGCCCCCAAACATTATTGGACTGTGACTGGGATTACATTACAGCAACATCATTGCCATTAAAGCTACAGACTCTTTTTGTTCGCCCTGCCACAGTTTAAAGCCAGTTAAAGAGAAAAACATCCGTCCCCATTATGACTTCCATTCATCCCTGTTTGCTCTTCTGAAATAATGCTAATTTTGCTAATGGGCAATACAACAGGCAGTGATCCTATTAAAATAAAGGCCTTTCCTAAAGATGGAGCATCCATTGCTGTTGCTGTTGGATCGTAGTTTTTTATTTGTAGGTAAATCATTTGTTTTTCTGTACTGTAATTTGACTAACACAATCGTGACACTGGCGGCATGTGCGAGTTTTGAATTTTCCAAGTTAAATTATCTCTGTTGCTGCCTCTTGTCGAGATACCCGGGGCTGGTCATCTGTTCCTCTACTAAAGCTGTTGTAAGGCAAGCACTTAACTTCAGAAATGTTCTGGAGGGCCCATACATGAGAACGCAAATGTCTGAGTCAGTTAGTGTTGACGTTTTCCAGAACTTTTTTTCCAGTACTGTTCTTGTAACCAGTTTTTTTCTTCCACAGAAGATGAACTAAAGGAACAGCTTCATCTGGAGCTGATGACCGTGCAGAGACAGTCAGATGTGATATATAACTCAACAATCCACATCAACAATGTCTGTAAAGCAGAGGTGCTCCGCTCTGAGTGCTGCCCGGCCCCCACGCCGCCCTCTCTGCCTCCTGCCTCCATGCCTATTGCTGTCACTCCCACCACCGTGGTCACCCCCAACCCTACAGGCTCTCCCATTCTTCCTCTGGCCAAACTCTCCCCTTCAGCCGCTCCTCCACTGGCCTCCCCAAAAAGAGAACCTCACTCCCCTCAGGAGGAAAGTGCTTTCGGCCTGCTGAGCCCTTCACAGCCCAAACCTGAGCACCTAACCCCTGTGCTTACCGCCAGCCACAAGCCGTCTATACAGAACCATCACCACCCACAGCTCATTGCCCCAACTAACAATACTAAACTACAGCAGGAGCTGGTCCAACGCTATCCTGGCTCCATCGTGTCACCCCCACAGCAACACGCCTTACTCCCACAGATGGGCCATGTGCTCCAGCAGGCTCCACTACAGAACGGCTCCATCAGCCGGGGGAGTCCACCTGATGACGGCCGCCTGCTCGACAACAAGAAGAGGCCTGGAGGGTAAAACCTGTTAATTAGTTTACATTATTACTAACATAGGGCTATTGATTTTAATTGATTTGTTAATTTTTGTCAATCAATATCAGTCTTTAAAATGTTAAACATTTATTACATGAGAAGAAGTCCAGATGTTTTACTGAAACCCTTGAAAGATTAGCAGAGATAAGCATCTGTGTAGCTGCTACATTATTTGAATTTCAATAGTAAAGACTTAAATTATTGATTGAGCAATGTCTAAGCTCTGACCGGAGACCTTCAATTATAAAGTAGAATTTTTGTGCATGTTTCCATATCCTTTAGTCATCCTGGATTAAATACTGCCATTCTACTTTCTGAGAGTAATAACATGAGAGCTCATCTGTGGATGATTTTGATAATTTTTGTCATGTTGCCCTTTTGGAGACCAAATTCTCACTGTGCTCTCGTCTGTGCTCTTACAGGGCAGGCACAAGAGAAGTGCACAACAAGCTTGAGAAAAACAGGTGGGTTAAACCTGTCGGCCACAGGGCCTTCTCTAACAGGGGGTATTTGTACTTTTGTATTAGAATGATTGTTTTTCCAAATGTCATTTGTTCCACAGAGTACTTTGTAATTGATGCACTTGTTTGGACTGGTTTAATTTGAATCTTTTTTAGTCAAAAACCTCCTGTACCACAATGAATGTCTAAAGTCTGTCCCCTCTGTGTCCCTCAGACGAGCACACCTGAAGGAGTGTTTCGAGACACTGAAAAAGAACATCCCAAACATTGACGAGAAGAAAACCTCGAATCTGAGCGTGCTGAGGAGTGCACTGAGATACATTCAGGTAAGCTGCTGGTGTCTGAGGTTTGATCACTGTTTCATGCATACACTGGAGGGATTTAAAAAAAAAGTACTAATTGTTAAAAGACCTAATGTTTAGTTCATATCATAACTGTAAATTCTAATATGAAGTGCAGTTCATTCGGTAGGTAGTCTTTGTTGTAATGAATCTTCGGCAAAGACCCGGTGCTGAAAAACAACACCAGAGTTTGAACTTTTGTGAATCTTGCACTAGGATGATATTGGTATTATCAACCTTGGTACTTGTTTGTAATAGCTTGTTGGCAGCAACAAAAATATGTTTCATTTGTAGTAAACGTGTGATCACAGCAGTAATTAACAGTATAATAAGTTTGGAATTTAATCACAGTGATTTATGAGTGTTTTTTTAGCTCTGCCAGGACAGAGTTTTGTGATTGTACGTGAAATCCCTGATTGGTTATGATATTCTAAGGGCTCTACGAGAATACTCTCTCCTGTACTTGTTCATATTATTATATAACTGTGGTGTAATTTTACTCATCAAAACGTGTCCACACAGTGGAGTTGCTGATTGGATCCTCTGAGTAACAGCGGTCTGGTAATTTCTCTCTGTGTGTGGACACTGAGGGAAACTAGGACAGCGTGGGTGCACAGCTCGTCACCCAATCTCGTTCCCTCTGCCACCTCTCTGAGTGATTAACCAACACAGTGTTCAGGGTGCAGTGTTCAACTGGCAGACGAACCTGCCTCCCCTTTTCTCCTATTAAAACAACAGCCGAGATGGACTTGGGATATATTTAAATCAAATAGACTTAGTACGTCCCCCTTTATCACACAACGTCTTTTTTCACTGGCCAGGGTGGTGCTGTTTAGTTTTGAAGGGCTGGAGTAAAAGAGGCGCGTCTTGACTGCAAAAAAAAAAAAAAACCTCTCCCTGAACACTGCCTCCTCCTTCTGTGATCCTTCTGTGCTCCTGACCTTGTCCTCCTCTGGGCTGGCAGCAGAGAAGCAGGCTGCAAACAAAACATTGGGCTGAAGAGTAAGGCTTTAGGCTCAGCGTCACATTTCATTTGATTTATTTTACTCATTGTCTGTAGTGTTCATTTGGAAATAAGTACAGTGATAATAGTAGCTGATTAGGTAGTAGTGACGTTCCTGGGTCTTGCTCTACTGCCACATAGTTCAAATTCTACTTCCTCATTTCATTTCATAGCGCAAATGACTCAGCAACTATGACTAAAGCACTTGCCTGCCCATAGACTGTTTTGCTGTTAGGTTGCGTCGAAATTTTAAGTTAAACATAGATATACATGGGTTTGTGTTTTATTGTCATGTGGTATAATTGTTCCTAAAGGCATTCCCCCCGAGACTGTAGTCACACACCAAAACTCAGGCTGTAAAATAAGTCCTTATGCATGGGAGCTCCTCCTCTCTACTCCCCCTCCCTCCCTCCCCTGATCCTGCCTCACTGAGCTTTTATGGCCACATGAGCAGCAAGCACATGGCTAGCCTGATCCGCGTGACGTCACCCCCGTGCTGGGCCCCCGCCCAGTGCTGCAACAGTCAGGACTCGGCGTACCAGCAGGCTTAGCTGCCAGCCGTAGGGAGGGAATACGGAGCCGTAAACACAAGGTTCGGTTTACTCTGCTCGTGCTTTGTTTCCCTCTTGATGCAGATGGAGCTAGCTCCTCTGCTGCTTGTCCCCAAATGTCAGTCTGAAGCATGTTGTGCCATCTTCTGGGGAAACTGAAGACAGATGAGTAAAAAAAAGCCTGTATGTTTTAGTCTTTACAGGACTGTAGTGCAGATGAATCTCGATCGAAGCATGGCCTTAAAACATAGGTGCACTGGTAATTTTTTCAGATTTTAAACGTCACAGCTTACTAAGTTTTGTAATAATTTCAGTAACAAACTTCACCCACATGATATATTGACTTTAAAGTATTAGATTTTTGTTGTATTTGTCTAAAAGGAGTCTAACATTATTCTTTAGTGCAGCATGGTCTGGACTATTGCCCAGTTAGTTCTAAGCTAAGATGAGTTAATTAGGGCAGATATGACCAGCACAAGCTCGTACACAAGCAATGACTTGCAGAAGCAGTTTTTTCCCCACAGACAAGCCTTTTATTGTTGAAGTCTGACACCACGTGAAATCTTCTGTTCCACCTGGAAGGCACAGCAAGACATGGGTTTAGGGTTACCACCACACTGTCACAAGACCTGGGTGCAGAAGCCTGATCAGTCAGCCAGGCTGTAAAGCATGTCTGCAACGTGGCCTCTAGCTCCTGGCCCTTTAAGAAAACCCAGCCTTGTGCTGTCTGTCCCAGGCTGCTGCAAATGTGAGTCAGTGAGTACAGCTTGTATTGCTCTCTTTCAATCCTCTGCTATCTGCCGCCCTCCCCCTCCCGTTCTCTGTGGGGCCATGTGCTCGGCACTCGCATTGCAGTGTGACAGCACTTGATCGGTGTTTACCTTGCGTGCGCACACGCTCGCACACAATGCAGGCAGCCTATCACCGCAGGGATCTAAAATTTCACAAACGAGGCCGAGGTGTTGCCGTGGAAGGTGGAGGTTTGCAGGCTCAGCCATGTGCAAAGAAACAAAAAGGGGCTTGGCACATAATGTCCTACCAACCTGTTGACTAACAGGAGGATCAAGTCATGTGGGATCCATCTGCTACAGACAGGTGTAACCATGGCTAATGTAGACTCGCGGTTTCTAAGGAGACAAGCTTGGTGTGCGTTCTATCCACCATCAGCACTATGGCAGGGAGAGTTCAGTGGGTCTTGGTGATTGTGGAGCGTCTCTCCCCTCTTGTTTTCTCGCTCGATGAGTCATAGTTAGTGGCACGCACAGTTGTGGCTCCACTCATGTTTGACTGCCTGCTAATGCATGAGCGCAAACGGGAGGCAGACAGTTATTTTTGGTGCGTGTGTTACATTAAGTACACACTTTAACACTTTTCATCCTGCTCCACTGATAATCCTTTTTAATCTTTTGAGACTGCTATTCCCAATTCATCTAAAAAATATAATTTTAACAATAACAACCAGACTGGGTGTTGAAATAAAACTTTGTGTAGAAACACTGTGGGTGAGAAGGACATTGCACGTTTGGCACATGGTGTGCTCGCTTTAAGGTTACCGAGGAAACCGTATAGGGTTTTTAGCTGTTTCCATGACAACCAAAGATGGGGGCATTTCAGTACCTTATGTGTTGAGGACGAGGACACTGTTAACGTGTTGTGACTGGAACATGGATATCCCCAGCTCTTCTAGTCGCAAAAGAGAGAGACTGTTGATGACGGGTCCTACACGTGTCCTAGACGTTCATAAGTTGTGTGTTAAGGTTGAAATCGTCTCATTAATGTGTGTCTGAAAAGAGGTAACAAGAAAGTTGCAGTTCTGAAATGTCTAACTAAGTTGGAGAAGCATCTTCAATTTTGAATACATTTCCTCCACGCAATGACAAAATATAATCGATTCATGTTTTCCACTACATTCATTGTTATAGCAGTTTTTCCACCACTGAATAATTATACCACAGCTGCTTCAGCATCAGGACAGACGCACATTAAAGGTCGGGTCGTCCTGAATGAATCTCTCTCTCTCCATCTATCTATCCATCTATCTATCTATCTACACTTCAGGAATAAACGCCATCACTGATGTTATTAGGAAAAGTGCAGTACTGATGTTTACTTTGTGTTTGTTCGAGTTGCTGTAGAGTTTATTAGACACATGTTTAAACCTGCTACACGAGACATAACGTGACGCGCAAAGTCAGGACATCAGGGTTAGAGTGACCGGAACGATCCAGAGTCGTGATCCGACACCAGTGATTAATAACTATTTTAGAATATCCGACTTGATGTTGAATATTCCATGTGATTATCATTTTGTGTGTGAACAGGGAGAGAGACGAACACACACACACACACACAGACGTTAAATCCTTCCTGCAGATGAAGCGACGCCCAGTTATCCAGAAACATAATATATACGTTTTTTTTATAAAGATCAGTTCTATGTGTTAGTGATTAGAAAAGAGGAGCAGAGTCCGTTGTTGACCTGCGCGAGTGTTGTGCTGGTTAGCATTTAAAAATAACTACTTCAAAGGTGACTTCATACAGATGAAAATAAACTAGCTCACGTTCATATTACATTTTTAGTTTACTGATCCAAATATGAACTATTTGGATCAGTATGATTTAGATGACACAGTTACGATCATGTATCTGGTTATTAAACTTTGATGTCTGATCATAAATCTGGATCCTCTGGTCACTCTAACACTGAGCACTGAGCTTCTGTCCCCCTTTGCTATTTATGTACGTTCATTTTGTGCTACTTATGCACTCAGGGGCCGTTCACAGCCAATTTAACACACTGTACGACTAATGCCACTGAACTATCAACAGACATACACAGTGGCATGAACAGGAAGTCCAATCGTTGAGGGTTTGTGATCCTGAGTCATCAGATTGTTGGTCACATACTGTATTTCATACAGAGTCACTTCCCTGAGCCTCGATGCCAGAGAGCATGCTGGATAGTCAACGTGTCATAAATTACATAAAGTGTTTGATTTCAAAACCCTAATCCGGAACAGTACAATTCTATCCTGTTGTTACTCTTAAGCCAACAATGATTTATTAAGAAATGCGTTCTTTGCATAATATTTTGGTATTTAGTCTTGGTTGGATTTGATTAATTCAACCTAACGTTTCCCCCTGTTACTGTGAACAGGGAAGTCCACCTCAGTGTGTTTAGTTTTGCTGTGTGTCAGCTGACAGGTTAAGGGAAATTGGGTCAGAGAAAGCCACTGCCTGGAAGCACCTCTTACTTTCCGCACTCATTCACTCCCTCCCTCCCTCCCTCCTTCCCTCCCTCCCTACCTCGTGTGCCTGTCACTGCTATTTTGTTCACTGCACACTGGCTCTGGTTTATTATTCATTAACATTATAAGTCATTACTTGTTGGACATACTCCTGATTAATTAGATGTAAAGATAGACAAGCATTATGCAAGCTTTTCTGATGGGATTTTGAAGGAAACACAGTGAATTAACATAATAGATTATAATAAAATGACAATATTTAATAACACTTAATATTGCCCAAAAGCTCTGTAAAAAAATACCTCTCTGTGTTGGCAGAGGTTTATTCAGCCAGTGTTGAGGATACAACTATCAATATATTCAAAAGTACCTCAGATCATTGTCAAACATTATTGAAATAGTTTAAGCATGTTTATGCTTAGTAATCGTAGGCAACACAAAATACCTCAGTCTAATACAAACCCACCAACTAAGGCCTTAAACATTAAAACTCAATTTCAATCAGGAGCTACTTCTGTCAAAAGCCCAGTTTCACAAAGACCTGATTTAATGTGAGGCTGCTGTGTTTGATTTTTACAAAACATTTACTCTCTTCTCAGACGCTGAAGCGGAAAGAGAAGGAGTACGAGCATGACATGGAGCGACTGGCCAGAGAGAAGATAGCCACGCAGCAGCGATTAACAGAGCTGAAGAATGACCTGAGCCAATGGATGGATGTTATTGAGATCGATCGTGTCCTCAGACAGACGGTTCAGCCTGAGGAGGACCAGGCCTCGACCTCGACTGCCTCAGGTAAGCTGACTGTCAGGGAGGAGCCGATGTGGTCCGTCCCCTGTAGAATAATTAAACATTTAAGATTATTTAAACTTACGTTAATCTTAAGTGAGTTTTTATGGGTTTGAAACAGCAAATAGTGAAAAACCTCTTCATTAATCTAGGTGCAAAAATCACATTGTTAGTTATACTAAGTGAATTCATCTGTTTATGTTGCAGAAGGTGAAGATGTTATGGAAGACGACTTAGATGAGGAAACTGCACCAAGAGCACAGGCAGCCTTACCCATAGTGCCTCAAACCATGAAACCTGAGCTGCACAAGAGTTCAGCACCTGCTCAGAACCCAACCCTGACCCCAGCCACCACCACTACCTCCTTCATCACTCAACACATCTCCATCCAGCACAAACCCCGTCTGCAGCCTCAGCCGCTCAATCTTCAACAGCCGGTTCCCAAGTCTGCTGCTGTACCAACACTCACGATAACCAGCACTCCCTGCACCCCCAGTCAACCCCTGATCCAGACCCAGACCCAGATGGTGACGACGCCCAGCCTACACCCGACAGTTATTGCCCACGCTTCAGTGTCCCATCCTTCAGTCATCCAAGCAGTCAACCATGTCATCCAGGCAGGGGGTTCCAAACACATTGCCCACCTGGCTCCCTCCACCACAACCGCTGTCCAGTTAGCCCCCGGCCACCAACCCATTGGTCACATCACCGTTCATCCGGTGGCTCACCTGACCCAGCATCTCCCTACCCTCTACCCCCAACAGGTGTCTGTCACACAATCAGCTGTGGTGGGTCACATCACCCACACGTTAAACCACGCCCACCCCCAGGTGAATGGCACTACACCTAACCAGGCAGCTGCCACCATCATTGGCAAGCAGACAGCAGTGAGCACCCAAATGGTGACCCACCACCCACAGCTGGTGGGTCAGACAGTGCTCAACCCTGTGACAATGGTGACCATGCCCTCCTTCCCCATCAGCACTCTGAAGCTGGCCTGAGCACTGCTAACGGGACCACAGGGTGCAGATACTCCCCCACGACGGGACAACCACAGGCCTCGGACCAGGCCATTTGCGAACCCACAGTGACGGCAGGAGAAATGACAGTACATGATTACAGCTGTTAAAAAGCAACCAGGATCATTCCTAAAACAAAGTAAAAACCCTTCAGTACCACAGTGTTCTGAAACCTGGGATATACAAGTCTGCATGTGACTGATCGTCATCGTGTTGAGTGTGTGTGGAAATACACAGAGGGCACATCTGCAGATTTAGTGACTGACGATGGAGAAGCAATAGTCTATTTCACAGTCACATTTGACAAAAACACCTCCTTATAGGGAAGATGTAAAGTACAGCACAGTGTCCAGCTTCCTGTGATAGTATGTCTGTAGGCTGGTGGTTAGACTCCCTCTTATCGCTCCGACTGCTGTGGATCAACCAATAGCAGCTCATGCACTAGTGAGGTTTGAGAGCCGTGACTGTGTAAGATCAGGGTGTTGGAGCAGCCATAGGCAGCACGTTGGGAATGTGATTTAGGAGAGCTCCTCCTCTCCAGCAGAGGCACATGCTGCAGGGCTGGAGCTAAACTGTGGCCCGAACTCGATCTCCTGGACTGGAGCGGCAGTCCTCAGTGATCACACATAGAGCAGCAGCTTCACCTGCTGGCTGTTTGGGTTTATTAATACTACTATTCCTGTAATGGTGGAAAGAATTCCTCCAAATGAAATACAATGGTGATGGTAGTCACCTAGAGAACACGCAGTTTTGGAATTAAAGGACAATCAACTTGTACTTAGCTCTAATATTTGTCCTTCAAACAAACAAGCAGCTGAGCAAAAGTGCAAGTTTAAGGATAAAGTTTTTTTTGTCACTGCTGTTTGAAAAAAATATTTTGCCAAATAGGATAATTTTCCACTTCTTCATGCCCCCTTCATTCAAATGTCACAGCACACAGTGGCTTATTTAAAAATGTAACGTGACAATGGAAAAAAAACACAGTCAAAGTTGAGTGTTTAGAGATTATGAATGTGAAAACCTAAAAAAAGGTCCATGAAAATAGTGAAGCGTGTTTCTGTGCTGTCTTGTAGGGCAAATGGTGTAGACTGTGTTTGCATGCTGTGGATGCATGCCATGGCTTAGTTGATGTAATGATTATTTTCAAAGTGAGGACATCGCTGTGGTTGCAGTCAGATTTTTTGGGCTCAGAGCTGAACCTCTGTCAAAGTGATTTCAGCAGCTGACTTAAATCCAATCATTGTTTTTCAATACCATCCTTTTTTCAAAGCTAGCACTGTGAAAATCAACGTTTGTCTCAATGAGCAGCCCCCCCACAGTTCAGCGTAGCACTTGAACAGCAACACGCTGTGCTCTGATTTAATCTGAATGTACTGATCGGCAAAAGGATACTGAGCAGCGCACTCCCCAGAAGTTTATACCTTTTTGGGGGTTTTTAATAAAAAAAATAAAAAAAGTGATTACTTTATTAAAGTATCATGTGTATGTAAAGTGTAACATTTAAAACAGATTTTGTACTTCGAGATTTACTGTTTCATCTAGAGCATAACTTCTTCTGTTCATTGTAAATTTAATAGTATAGCTTTTATTTCTTTTCGGGACCATGTACAGTGCTGTATGTCAGAGCAGACCTCCCACGCTGATACCACATTCGGCCACTTTGGAAAGTATTCACCCTTCAATTTTTATACGTTTTTGTTCTGATGCAATATGATATCAGCAGGTTCTTTAATTTCACATTTTATACAAACTATTCTGAGCAAATGCATTTTAAAACCATATTGCAGCAAAACCAAACGTGTGAAAGTCAACAGGGATTCAGGTACTGGAAGAAGCAACAATAATACATGTCTTTTCCCTATGGAGAAAGTTTACGTTGTATATAGACTGTAAATGTTGGGCTGCATCTAGATCTAACTGTATTATGTAAAAAGCTGGGGGAAAATATCAAATGAAAAATTTATTAAAAATATACTTAATAAAATTTATTATGTTTAAAAAAAAATGCCTTAAGATTTTTTCTTGTTGTATATCAGCAATGCAAAGAAGTTTTTTTATTTGCCACTTGAGAAAAGTCAGGTTAAAATGGTGGTTTTAATACTACAACTACTACTCGGGTGGATTCAAATGTTTTGTCCATCCCATTTACATCAGTGATGGTAGATGAAATATTGGCCACACTGATGAGATGTCAAATATTTCACAACTGCATTAACATCAGATTTACTCCAGGCCTGTTCATAGGTTTGAGTTCTGTTTAGCGTCCTGGATGAACAGACGTGGTGTAGTGTTCTGGTACCAGACTCCCTAAATGTACAGTCAATGGTGGATACCTCATTGAAGCACGACTCTGTACTTACTGATCAGTTAAAAGCTCATTGTGAATATAAATATATAGCATTTCAGCTGAAGTATTCATTCAGTGTGGCCCAGGATGTATTTTCTTTGTGTTCACACTGTTGTGTCTTCCTGTCTACTTTTTACTAGAAAAAAAGATTATATATCCAATATTATCTGTAATTAATCTGTTATTAAGGTGGAAATGTTTATAACTTTAAAAAAAAATTACACATATCTAAGAGGTTTAATCCTTACCTCCATTTATTAACCTGTCTACTTCAGAGGAAATCCAGAGGGAGGGTGAATGAATGGATTACAGCATCCCAATGACAGTTAGCTGACTAGATTGTGACAATAAAGCTTTCTCAAATTTAATAATTGGTTCACAACCACAGACTGTGCAGTTTAAATTTCACAGTTTAAGAGACGACTGAGATAACGGTCGAGATTATAACTGCGGTCACACCAGCCTACACTCGCATCTCTGTGGTCAAATCAGCCGACACAGAAATTCTGCTGCACTCATTTACTGACCCAGTAAACGCATCCAACCCGCCCAGAAAGGGGACGGCAACGGACTACTTGAAATTAGAGGAAGAACACATGTGGGCATACGTCCGGTTTTCAAAATAAACTGTTGGCATGGAGCCTAAACAAAATGCATAATTGAATAATTTCTTGGATTAAATTCACAAGAAGAATATATTGTTTTACCTGTGTCATTTTTATGAATAGCATTTTGACAATATCATTTGTGAGATTTTACAAAATAAAAATCACACATTTTAAGCTAAGTAGGTAATTTCTGGATACTTCAAAGTACTATAAAAAAACTTTGCTCAATAAGTTCAGAGAGAGACTGATATGCCTGTTCAGGACCTCTCTGACTACCTACATACTGAATATTAAACATTTGTACTGTATAGATTAAGAGATTTTTCAAAGTAAAGTCCAACATGTGTACAATCAAATCACTTCATTTTTGGATATTTCAAAGATCTATAAAAACACTTTGCTGAATAAGTTCAGAGTGAGACTGATATGCCTGTGTTCAGGACCTTTCTGACTACCTACATACTGAATATTACAGATTTGAACAGTATAGATTAAGAGATTTTTCAAAGTAAATTCCAAAATTTTAACTGTGGAATAGATCAAGTCAGGATATTTCAAAGTTCTATAAAAATACTGTGTTCAATAAGTTCAGAGAGACTGATATGCCTGTGTTCAGATCCTCTCTGACTACCTACAAACTGAATATCGAACATATTTACTGTGAAACTGGAAGGGACAAGAGACATGAAATCATTTTTGTATTTTATTACAATATTAGAATTTGTACATATCTTCCTCTTCATATGTATTTCATTTTTTAAATTTATAACATAAATACTCCAAGAGTAGAATAACAAAAAAGTAAAATATAAAACAACTCAATTAAGAAAAAAATAAAGGAAAATAAGTAATACCTGACTCAGGGACAGAAGCTCAAGGAATGTTTTTTTCTTTTCTTTGTAAAACAAAGGTTACACAACATGGCAGAGTCATCAGAGTTCCGTCACTCTTGGCTTTGATAAGTTATTCCATAACAATGTTTTTCATGTCAAAATAAAACAAAACCCACTCTTTGAAAAGGAAACATTTAGGACAATGAAGTTTGTCGTTGTTGGCTTTGGTTATAAACGTTAAAGTTAGCACACGTTCAAGTTCCCATGAAGTGAGGACATCATTTAAACCAACCAAAACAATTACCCCTAGACAGTACATATTTTCCCTGCCCATAAATAACCATATGATCACTACACTGATCTGCATTCTTAGTAACCTTCACAAAACACATGCAAAAATAAATACACTGCATGAACTCTGGTGCGAACCCCTTAGATGCTCAGCTCATGCAAACTCCAGGGTCTTGTCTTTTTAAACTCCAGATCATCTCTGATCATCTCTGACCACTGACGAGTCATCAGCTCACTCATGTGACCTGATGAAACGGGTCAAACATGTATGAGATGAACAGACTCTGAAACAACTTGATTTGGGGATATTTCCCAATAGAAATTATGATAAAGGATGTCCTCTGTCGTCTAAAAATCTGGATTATTTCAAATGAAGATATGGCGATCAATAACCAATAATGGATTCTTATGTGAGTTGTGGCTGAGATCGAACATCCATGCTGAAAATGGACAAAGCTTCAAATATCAATGAAAAATTCATCATAATAAGTTTAGACCAAATCAACTGCTACATAAAACATTCATCGACACATCATGTCAAGCAGTGCTGTGAGGTGTAGTTAAATCAAAACTAGAGACATGCACAGTAAAAGATGAAAAAACGTAGAAAAAAGGACTATCGGTGTATTATAGAAAATTAAGTTATGACAGTATATATATATACATATATATATATGCATGTTGACCTTTATAATTAAAAAATAAACACTTGCACCAGGAAAGCGTGCTTATAAAAAAATCTGAGCAGGTCACCAGTCCTTGTTGATGTAAACCTCATATAAGACCTCATGTAAAAAAATAAAAAATAATAGTCAAACAAATCCCCTGCGATCATGTGGCTAAATAAAGTTCAGGTACGTGAACTAACCCTCAAACTAAAGACTGATTCATTCAAACAAACATCAGATCTGGCCATTTTTAATCATTTCATTCTTTTTGACAGAAAACAGCAGAGTGGAGGAGGGTGGAGTGTTTTGCAGCAGCGGTGCAGTAAATGTCAGACCCTGTGGAGGATAAAGACAGTTGATGAGCTGCAAATGTCAGACCGTCTTACCACCTACTCACAGGTCCCTGATGATGCCGAGCGGGGTTTGGGGGGGAGACATGTAGGGATGTCAATGTTCTCGAGAGGAATTAAGGTTTCCTGTCGTGTTTTTTATTTTTCATCCCAGTGATAGAGAGAAACGTACGTGGTGTGACAGGTGTCCTGTGTTAATAGGCATCTTTCTGAGAGTGCATCTGATCCTGGATCCTCAGCAGCATCTCCTGCATCCGCCGTAACTGAGAGGAGAGAGAAGACAAGTGTTAGGATCCACTGTTACAGTCGTTGTGTTTGTGTGTCAACAGTCTGGACACGTCAACAGGCTCTGCTGCCTTTTATACACACTAATTACTCACACATGACTGCACAGACAACAAATCAATGACCAGCAGGAGATGAGTCTGTTCTGTTTAGATCACGTGACCTCTGCTGTCAAACGAAAGGAAACACAGCCCCCCCTTCACCTACTGAATATTCAATATTACATATGCTGCATATATACTTTATTAGTTAGTTGATTATCTACTTCTTTCTTTAAAAAAAATGTCTCAATTATTTTGATATAGATTTATCATATGAGGTTTCATAAAACTTGCAAAAGTTAAGTGACACAATCATTGACTGCTTTTTTAATTTTAGTTGTCAGCTTTTGTTTGGTTCCGTTTGTGTAGTAAAGGATGAGAGCCGACAACTATTTCCTCAGTCCAGACACATGTTGAGACTGTTAACTTTGTTTAGCCACAGTTGAACTGTTCATTACACAAAAAATAAAGAAACAACTGAAGACAAATAAACTCTTTATTTGACAAAATAAATAAGAATAGTAAGGAATTGAATGGGAAAAAAGGGGGAAGGAGACCAACACCATGTAAAACGATGTATGCCAGCTCAGTTTGTATTCAAAACCTAAATTTAGAAATCTAAAAAGAATAACATTTCCAATAATAAAACTCTTTCTACCATGTGCATATAATGTTACAAAAATAATTAAATAATATTTCATACTAAGCCCTTTGAGACAAATTGTGATTCGTGAATATAATAATAATGTAATTTATTGACACTATTGTAATGTATTTAAATATAATTTCTAGGAACTGAAAATAATTCTGTCAACTACTAACAAAACTCCCTCAAAAATTTGCCCCATACTGCCATTATTGAACTAGCTAATTTTTTTAAATAATTTATGAAGCAAAGTCAAAAAGAAGAGCCGCCCCCTTAAATGTGGGATTATGAAATGTCTTAGTGCAGGGTTTGACCTAAGGATGTAAAAATTGGACAATAGTTTAAAATCGAATAACCTATTTACGACTAATATGTGTGCTGGCGTCTGCTTACTTGGTAAATGTCTCACTTTAGGATGTGTCTAGCAAAACATATTCAGCACTTCAGGGATTTCAGGATAAGTGTTGGTCAAAATGAGTTACCTGGATGTAGGTGAACAGGCATAGCCACTAGAGGGCGCAGCACATAGGAAAAATAACTAATTTAGTCTCTTTTGCTTCTACCAACAGTTCAGAGGTCCAGAGGCTGAGTGAGGACGGGGAAGGAGACAGGTTTGGATGTTTAAATATACTTTTACATTGTGTAAACACTTATTCATGTTTTTGAAGCTGCTCATTGTCAGCTTCAAAAACATGACGCGAGTGTGCTTCACATAAAGATTAAAGATCATTGAGTGACACTTAGAGAGCTTCATCTTTTAAGAGATGTAACTGTGTCTCTGGCTCGGGCTGAGAGTGTGAGTGCCCGTGCTGCTCAGAGCCGGGCTCAGACTTATGGTCGTGACCATGTGACTCCGGGTGGTCATGGGCAGCGTGCCGTACCTCCTCATCTTTCTCTCGGATGAGTTTTTCCGTCTCGCTGTCCATCCCCCCGGTCAACGCGGGGATGGGGAAGTCTGTGCCACTCTCCCGGGTTAGTTTGCTGCAGAGGGATTCAAGATGTAGAGAAGTTCAACATTCAATATTCACAGAAGGGTTTTTGCAAGAGGAAGTATTTTCATTTTCTGTGTTAATATCAAGACGAATCCCAGTTTCGATTTAACAACATTTACTGCAGATCACATGACAGTACATCTCATTTAGCGGACGCTTTTACCCAAAGCGACTTACAAAAAGTGCATTCAACCATGAGGGTACATACCCAGAACAACAAGAATCAAGAAAGTATAATTTTCTTCAAGAAAGCCAAAGTACAAAGTGCTATAGGTAAGTGCCAAATAATTGGTACGAAAGCTGTACTTAATTGAATTATTTTTTATTCAAGATATAGTCAGAAGAGATGTGTTTTTAGTTTGTGGCGAAAGATGTGTCGACTTTCTGCCGTCCTGATGTCATTGGGGAGCTCGTTCAACCATTTAGGAGCCACAGCAGATGTCACTGGGTGGAGCCCGTTCTCACCTTAGACAGACATGACAGATCTCTGAGTGAAGCCAAACAATCTCACACTCATTGGTACAACTCAAATCTGCTGTGGACACTCATCTATTATCAGCGGCTGAGCAACTGCAGATATCTGAATGTATCTGTGAGGATAATTATGCTGCAGAATGAACCCGTCACCATTAAATACATTGAAAAACCTGAATGTGTGTGTGTGTGTGCTGTAGTGCGAGCGTACTTGCGGTTGCGTTCCTTCACCACCATGCGGGTCATGCTCTGGATGCACTGGGCTCTGTAGTTCTCGTAGTGGGTCTCCCGGGTCACGTCCTTCAGATCTTGCATGTGCGAGCGGACGAGCATGTTCCTCAGCTTCACAAAGTCACAGTGCGCCGAGTTCTCCACTGCAGATCACAGCACGCGGATCAGTGTCAACAACATGTTCACCTCTCTTCAAAAACTGCTAATACTGAGTCTCTCCGGCCATGCAAGCAACCGGGAGTAGAAATGTTAAAACGCTTAGGTTCAGTGAACACACAAACACACACAATGCTAAATCTGATCGTTACAGTTGTTTTCATCCATTCATGCTGTCACGAGAAATCACACTTTAACTTGTGATATTCCTTGAGAGTGTGTGTACCTTCTACGATGCCCCAGGGATACAGGCGGCCCCTCACCCGCTTCCCTTTGGCCTCCACCACTGTGTTGCTGCCGATTACAGCGAAGGGAATACTTTCCTTGAGGGGACAACAGACATTAGACAGAAGGTTAAAAGGGGTTTTCAAAACAATCTGGCAGTGGAGGAAGAGGTGATAGGTGCTTTCATGGAGGTTTTGGTTCATCTTTCCACACTTTCCTTTTTGGTGTCTTTGTCATGTTCTCTCCAACATTGTTCCTTTTCCTCCTAACTTACTTCTTAACTTCCCAACTAGCCATTACTCTTAGACAATGGACTATACATTTATCAGCGGCTTTTCAAGGACAGAAGATTAACTGTTACTTTATGGCTTATGATTTTAACTACAGAGGTTGTGTATTCTATGGCATATTCATTTTAAAATCTTCTTTGACGTGTTCGGGAAAATAAAAGGGGAATAATTTTTGTTCAAATCCAGATCAGGAGCAGGATTCCAGGATTTTTTTTCCCGCTTTCTATTATATTGCAAGATAAAGTGTTTTTCAATGTTTTCACTGTTTTCTCAGAGAACAATTCTATAAGTGTGTGAAACTTGGTGCAGCTTGATTGAATTTAAGGGGACAATTGGGCCTTGCTGGAGTTATGCGCTCTACTGACTGTGTCATGTGCAGATGTTTTCAGTTGCAACAACTCCAGTTCACACTTGGTTGTTTACTTACTAATGTACATGTCCCCCTGATCAGGTACCAACGTCAGACTGCAGAAAAGACAATTGGGAAAAAGAAGACACAGGCAGTGGGCATCTCTGACTCTCACCTTCAGTTCCTGGTCCTGCTGCTTAAAGTCCTCGTCTTCGTCAGAGTCACAGTCAGGAAACTGGTAAATCTTGATACCGTACTGCTCAATCTCCTCTCTGATCTGCAAGAACAAAACAGTGAATGATACCATCAGTGACGATACATGCAGAGACTCAATAATCTTTCTCATAAAGAACCATACATGTATATGTGCTATTTGAACCATACAAATACATCTGCTCTGCTATGTCTGTTCATTTGGGGGCTAAAACACATGTACAGATCAAGTTAATCTCCTACCTTGTATTTCTTTTTCTTCACCTCACTCGGGGTGAGTGTGTCAGCTTTGGCCAAAATAGGGACGATGTTGACCTTCTCATGCAGAGCTTTCATAAATTCCACATCCAAAGGTCGAAGGCTACAAGAGACACACCAGATACGCAATGAAACACAATTCTTCCTCTAATGTGAATAAAATAGGACCTTTAACACTGAAATTTTGACTTGATTCTCATCCTCACAATTTCCTTCTCCATATGCACAATGAAAACAAATGCATCTTTTCTGTTTTTAAACACAATGTTTTCATCGTGTTGGTCGATTGATCAGTGGTGCCACAGGTTTAGCTTCATCACTGAGTGCTATCTGATGAGTAATGACTGAGGCTCGTCAGCAGAGGGAGCCTTTCCTCCATCAGTGTGTCTGAAACATGTACTGCAGCATCACTTGCAGCTTTGTGGCACATTAGCTCCTTAATGAGCACAGTCAAAGTGGAACAGTGTATGTTAAAAGCACCACATCAGCACTCAGCACAAACAATTGATTAGAGCTAAAGCGCTGCAGCAGATTTAAGTTCACCTGAAGGCAGCAGAGCACCGCTTTAACGCTGGAGAAGAGCATTAACAATTTATCGTGCAGAATGTACAATAAGTGAATAGAGATTTACAGTAGAGTTAGGTGGCTGCGTGTGGAGGCTGATTAAGATATAAGCACAGGAGATTCCATACTGCGATAAAGGGGGGAATGTTCTCCATTAAAACAGATCGATGGGAGAAACCACTGCTGGTTTGTCGTACCCATGACCGAAGGGTGAGATGAAGTACAGGCAGCAGTGCACACGGTTGTCCTGGATGTTCTTGCGGTTGAGGCCACTCTCGTCCCTGAAGTATTGCTCGAACTGCTGGTCGATGTAGTCAGTCACTGACTTCCAGCTACGACACAAACACACACACACAGGGTCACTCTCTGAGGCCACAGCTGCACGATGGCACATGACTCTCTAACCACAGTAAGAGCTCAAATAAGGCTAGCCAGCTGTACTCTGGGAGGATTCACAGGTCAACTGAAACAGTTGGAATCCATTCGTACCATTCAGTGTTGTTGACAGCGTCTCCAAACCCAGGCGTGTCCACGATGGTGAGTTTGAGTTTCACACCTTTCTCTTCTATATCCACCGTGTGTTTGGTGATTTCTACAGTTTGTGTGATTCGCTCTAGAGAACAGAAACAAGCAGGCCACTATTTTTAATATGAGCCACAGCATGTTGTAGAATAAATATCTATTAAACAAAAACAAACACACAAATAAAAGAAAACAAAATATAGTCACCTTCAGCGTTGAGCAGTTTCCTATCTTTGTAAAGATCTGTGAGAAACAGGCTGTTGACCAGAGTGGACTTTCCCAGGCCAGACTCCCCTTCAAACAAAGAACAACACAGACTGACGTTAAGACTGTGTGATTACCAGTCTCTTCAAATTTGAGGCCTGGGCTTAAGATCAAATGTCTGCTAATGTGAAGCCGAGGATTTACCTGCCACCATGAGCGTGAAGTCAAATCCCTTCTTGACGGACTTGCGATGCACCTGGTTTGGCAACGTTGCAAAACCAACGTATTCCTTGTCCTGGTCCTGAAAGTGGAGACGAAGATATGAAAATACATCAGGGAAGCACACATCAACCACTCCAAAATGGAAGGTTCCATTCACAGTGTATGAACTTTCCCACAGTAACAGAGAACAACACAGGAGCGGAAAGCAACGCTGTTATCTCAGAGCATCAAACTCAACCCGTACAACCAAAAGAAAATACGCACAAATCGACATATAGTATTTAAAACAATTTCGCACAAGCGTTGTCACCATCATCAGTCTGAAGATGAAAAGGTCAACACACATCACAGCACAACATCATCCTCTCTGGGTTTCACAGCCAGACCTGCTTCATGTTACCTCATTATTGTTGTATGGGTCAAATCGACCCCAGGGGCTCTTGGGCCTGGACGTACCAACAGGAGACGGTAAGTCAAACTCCACACTCCTGCTCTGCTGCAAACTGGGGTCTGAACCTGAATCCGACTGGGCCCTGCCTGCCACAGGGGGACGCAAATAAGACGGGGTATGGGGACGGTCTTCGCCCTCAGCTTCCCTGTCAACATCATGATTCTCAGGGGCCTGATGGTGATGTTCGTGCTCAAACTCATGGTGCTCATGGTCCTCATGGTGGGGGTCAAGGTGGTGGTCATGGTGGTGGTCATGGTGGCGGTCATGGTGGTGGTCATGGTGGTGGTGGCCGTGCCCTCCTTGTTGGTGAGGGTCTTGCATAATGTTCTCTACCTCTGAGTCATCTGAAAGGCTTGAATGCTGGAGAGGTATGGTGGTGGAAGGGAGTGGATTAGGTGGTGCAGAGGAACAGGTGGAAAGAAACAGAGGTTGGAGGCAGAGATGGACAGTTTTTCTCTTGAATAGGTTTGGATTATTCATCTTCTTTTTTATCCAAACTTGTTTTTCTTTTGTCATGATGTGAAATAACTTTGCTCAACTCCTGCTGTTTTGACTGTCCGATATAAATAAGTCTGTTCTGACTTATTCACATTGAGAACAAAAACACTGTCTGTTGCTGCATTTCTGTAAAGCTAACGTAGAGTGAGTCGTAATACTCAGTCATAAATTGAATTGTACTTTTACAGAAGCAGAGAGTACATCCTACATAAAGGGTTGTACATCTCCTGACCACTTCACAGTAAATCGAATAAAAAGATACACAGCTGAAGTGTAAGCTACTGTGCAGACTCCAGTTACACCAGCTCTCCCAGTCCCTCATGCTGAAGTCTCCCTGCCATTCGAGCACAAAGATAAATAATGCAGTGACCCTCTGCAGGCAATAAGGCCTTGTATAATGCAGCTGTAGGGCCACACTGTGACTGCACTCATGTTAGGATCCTGCCCTATTCATTAACTGAGGGGAAGAAAGAAGATGAAAAATACCTAAAGGCTCAACAGATACAGTTAAGTTGAGAAGTTTTAAATAATTTTAATCTTAAATCTAACTGCAGTATGTTTGCTGTGAGCTAATTAATTAAATAAGACTATTGGGAGTAAAGTGGATAATTTGTGGGTTTTGAGGGACATCTACAGTACCTGCTCAACATCATGGTCCCTGCCGTGATTGGGGGAGGCAGGACAGGAGCCCTGCTCGTCTGATGAAGAGTGAGCCTCGTGGTCACTGTCGGCCATTGCAACTGGGGCGACAGTGCACTCTAAAATCTCCAACCAGCAAGCGATGTGTAGAGGTTTAGGAGTGGATGGAAAAAAGTGACGAGTGGGTTAGGAGAAGGTGGGTGAAGGACCCCGAGAAAGCCGCCATGAGGAAATCAGGTGCGTGAGGTGGAGGAGACCGGAGTGAAAACAAGCAGGAAGATGGAAAAAATGAAATAAAGATTAGATAAAGGCAAAGTAATGACATAGAACACAACATACCATTTCCTCTGGTAAATGGTATGAATGCAGAGCAGATGCAAAGAGTGTTTGGGTGAGTAGTGAGATGATTGACCGATGCATAATGGCATTTTGAGGGCAGTTGTCTACACAATCTATAATATAATGTTACTGCTCCAGCCTGGCCTCGTGCCACTACAGCACTGCCTAATGTTATTAGTTCTTCTCATATCGTCCTTGTTCATGTTCCAGGCACCACCACCACTTGTGCCATGCAGCTGATGTCAGCGCCAGAAGATGAGAGGGTCTGTCCCAGCTGCAGTTACATAATGCAGGGAATCATTCATGAAAATTTGAATACAAAGTAAAACCCGCTGACTCTATTCTGTCACTCAAATAGAGTCAAAAAGCTTATTTGAGTGATGCTGAAAAGATATTCTCTGTCCTCCTTCCATGGTTTTAATTATGCTGCTATTTAGAGCTTAGCGGAAGGAATAGATATTTTCACAGTTTAGGAAATCAGTGACCTGCTTTCCTGTGCTACAACCAAAGATCCAGAGATCAATGTCCCACATGATGAATCCTATGACCTACATCAAGAGATGGTCAATCGCAAAAGCTCAAACAACATTGTAGGAGAAATGCACAAAGTTTCTCTTTCAATTCCTTTTTTTTTTACTTTATCGTGGAGCATCAAATGAAAACTTTGCAAGAGTTGTAGCCTCTAGTTAAAAACAAAAACCCACACTATCACAGGGACATTAAAGCACGAGACAATCCATCCATGAGAAAAGTAGGAACCCCACAAACCCAGATCCCTCCATGCAGGGCCTCACCTGTGGAACCTTTAATCAGCGCGTAAAGTCTCTTCTTCTTCTTTTTTCTAACCTCTGCCTTCACTACTCTTCAAGCCCAATCTAACAGGAAGTAGGAGGCAGAGATCAGAGGCTCCAGCTTTTATACGCCCCTGCCCGTCCCAGAGGACACAGCGCCCTTCCGCCCCATCGAGCCAATCGGTGCCCGGGGCAACTGATCAGCAGCATTGATGAGCTACACGACACACCGACCCACACATCAAGTACAGACAGAAAAACTTTTAAATATCGTACTTTCTGCAAGTTTGGTGACAGGAAGAGAATATTTTGCGCTTTATTTTGAAAAAAGCAAAGCACATACTAAAGACAGCAACGATATGTAAAGTGAAGGAAAAGTGTAAGCACCAAACCAGATCCACCACATGAAATGCTCAAATTAAAATCATAATCCAAAATTATACATTAAACATAACCTGCTGCTCTATTGAGTTCACTACTCATAGACTATTTATACACCAGCGTATTTGTCTTCACGTGGCACATTAAGAATTTCTCATTTATATGCAAATATATGCAGCATGTTGCTCCAAAACTACTCTACGTGGTTTGTCTTTTAGACACACGTCGCTCTATATTTGTGAGGACACTCAAACAGCCCTTTGAATTTGTGAGGAACAGCCAAAACTGTACTCACATTGATGGTAGTGAACCAAAATTATGCCTCATAAATACAAATAGACATACACCCACACACACACAGAATGTTTGGGATATTTCGCCTAAGAGACATAAAGACACCACATTTCTCCTTCAATCTTCAAACACACACCTGATACCTTCTCATGGAGAGTTTCTACACTGTCCATCTTTCTCAAACATTCCTGAACATGACCTGAGCTTTAGAGTGAGGTCAGGGTTTTCTTCCCTGACTCTCAAAAACTATCCGGTTACACATGAATTAATGAGGCAGAAATGACTCAGTGCATGTCAGAGATGCACTTTCCTCTAAAGCTCTGAATCAGCTTTCTAAAGTAACGGGACAAAATCCAAACTGGAACATGGTGCAACCTTTTCCTCTCTCACCGAACCAGACTGTAATGTGATTATCCTGGATATTAAAGTTTTTGGAGAAAGAAAAAAAACAGTTCCAGTTAATTGATTTAAAAAAGGAACAAAAAACAAACAGGTAAAGATGGAAAAGAGCACCCAAACTCCCTGATCTCTTTTATTACATAACACTACGGCCTATAGAAGAAATATTATTGGCTCCAACATCACATTCCCAGAGTTTCATTAGGCCACCACACAGAGTCTCCAAGTCTCAGCTGAGACCTGAACCAATTATAGTTTCCATTATTGGCTGATGTGACATTTCAATCAGTAGATCATCAGTGATGCCCTGCAGAGTTTTCCACAGAATAAGCCTCAGACCAGGTGAAGATGTGATGTGGCTACTTCACGTCCAAAGCGGCGTGGTGCATATAAGACGGGTAATGTCTCAAACACTTTGAGACAAACAAGCTTCAATATACAATAGAGCAACTCAAGCTCATATGGCTTTGAAGACTTCCTCACAACATTCATTCTCAGTTTCTTCACAGACTGGGGAAATTAAACAATGGTATGCTGACAGGAACATTAAGTGTTTGATAATGACAACATGTCAACAGCTGCTCCTCTGGCATTTCCTGCTTCACTGGTAAATCTTGCGTGTTGATGCCGCTGAACACACTTTCATGTTGACCTACATTTTCATCACAATCTACGATCTTTCTGTCTTGAGGAAATGTTGGCCTGGAATGTCCTGTTTTTCATGCGAGGGACGTAAAGTAAATTTGACCAGTCAATGTTTTTGATTTGTAGAAGGATGTTGTATGAATCAGGAAAGAAGAAGCCACTGATAGTAAGTGTGGATCTAATCCGTTTAATCTATGTCAGTAGCAGGGTGAGTGACAGGTGCACAGACGTAAGAATGAAAGACAAGTTCTCACAAGAAAGAAAGAACTGCATTGCATGACTTTTGTAGTTTCGTGTACAACTTCAGCTGAAACTATGAGGTCTGACTTTCTGCATGTATGGTAGAGGAGAGTGGGGTAATGTGTCTGTTTGTCTGAGAGTTCCCACCACAAACTTGGTAAAAGGATGAGTAAAGTGTCAGGACAGAACTGATTACATTTTGGTGTGGATCCGAATGAGGGGGCAGATCCAGGAATTTTTTCCAAACTCTAACATCATTCAACATTTTCACTGATTTCTTTGGGAATAATTCATGGATCTTGATTAAACAAAATCGTACATGTTTCAGGGACTGATATCTGCGTGCGTAAATCAGGTGCAGCTCCAAATTAAAATCTGGATCTAGTGAACTTGTATGTAGTTTCACAGGGGACTGCTGGGCCTCATCAGAGGTATGCAGTCTTTGAGTGCCATTCTAGTTGTATACACAGTCCAGACCAATGCATCCAATCATTTTAATGAAATTTAATGAGCGGTCTCAACGGCAAATAGAAGGTTTCTGCACAATAACATAAACACATCATGTCCTCTGTAATCTTTCATTCAAAGCTTTTCAATGACGCCACTGTTAGAAACTCTTAGGTATGCCAGTCATATTTTAAGATGGGACCCATAAAGTCCCTGAGAAAAAATTGATAGACATGACATTCAATTAACCATAAACAAGTTGTGTATTTGACAAGCCGCTTTGTTGCTGTTGGATCGTGGTTGAGGGTTTGACAGCCACGTGCTGATGGATGATGATTTGTTACATGAAACACAGCTCTCAGGAGAAATATGCGCTGTGTGACATGGGAAATGCAATCAGATGCTGCCAGAAGTCATAAAGAAATTATACAGCACACGGTGATTGACTTCTAAGATGAAAACGCATTTCAGCTCCATAGGAAATGCGGTCGACAAGAGTCATTTATAATCCAGCTACAATAATTACTAAACCATTATTCAATGACTGCTGAATCATTTTTTTCTTGGCAGACTTCTTCCTTGTTGGCAGGAATGACTACCCTTGGTGCTGCGATATCGTGAAGTTTAGACAGTTTTTCAAGGAAAAGCATGAATATAAATGTGTCCGTTGACTTCAGACACAATGCTCTGTTTATTCTCAGTTAAAAAGTGAATGTTGTGGAATGCTCAGGCTGAATACCAGTGAGGTTTCCCCTCGTGGCGAGGCCAGTAGCAGGTGGTGAAGTGAGCCATGTGCACTCTGTGTGAATGCTGTGGTTGTTTTGATAGTTATAGCGGGGCTCTGTGTGAAGCTGGCTCAGGACACAAAGAGAGAGAGAGAGAGAGAGAGAGAGAGAGAGAGAGAGAGAGACAGAAATAGACCTGCATCACCACCATCACACACTCCCACAGCTATGAAGCTCCTGCAAATACACACCAAATATTCAACGCACAACAAAAGACCACGGCAAATATCATGTACGTTTCTGTGGAGCAAAGTAAAAATAAAAGATGGCAGTGACCTAAGGGAGCTTGCGTCTCTGCACCAAATATCTACCTGTGAGTGATGAGCTCAGAGGAAGACACTCACCACACAAGCACTCTAATTGACTGAATATAAACATGGAAGACAGGACTGCTCCCCAAAAGTGAAACCAAAGCGTCTTGATCACAGCCTGGTGGCTGGCTGCAGTATATGTCATAAACGCAGCCTCCTCCATGTGAGTGGATGGTGCACGGACGAAACCAAAAAGTCAAAACAAACGTCAATACATTTTTGCTAAAGATGGTGTCTGCTGTTGACCTATTCCTTTCATACGTATGTTTTTTCAGGTAAGCTTGTGTTTAATTAGTTATTTGATGCTATAAAATCAAGTGCATAGATTAAAGTAATTGGTCGAGCCTTTGTATTGGCGGGACTTCGGTACAACAGTTCTATCAATACAACCTAAATCTACTGTGAAGACTCTGGCTGAAATGCACATGATGCTTCCGGGATCCAAGCTTTGTTATTTTCAAGATGCCACAGGGCTGTAACTGTAGATCTCAGATGGAGGCTTAAATATGACTTATGAAAAAAATTTGACTGTCGTGTATGCTAACGTTAGCTTAATAGACTTAGCTGGGCAGCACATAAGCAATAACTGTGTGACGACTGAAATGAAGTTGATGAAATTAGTTGGTTTGGACCCAGATGTGGATATTCACACGCAACGTCACATTTAACAGGCAGATATACAGTCTATGGTCACACCTGATCAATACAGAGCAGAGAAACGTTCACACACACAGATTGTTCAACAGTCTTGTGGATGACAGATATTCTTAACTATGTCAGAAAACTGTCATCCCTTACTCAAAATCCTTATTGACAGGGTTACACACACATAACCACATAAGAGTCAGCCAAAAGGAAAGCAACAAGCACATACCTCTGTATCACTGTTCATTTCTATGTGTGCAGCCATATTATGCCTTCAACACCAGCGGTATTCCTCCAGTCTCACCAGGCAGTAGAAATAAGAGACAGACAGCAATGAAAAGGGCCTGGGAAAGCTCCTCAGTCTCAGTGTCACTTCTTCAGTTTCACAGCACCCCGGCATTACATAAGCACACCTATTTATTCTTGTCTCACCAATCAGATGGCATCCAGGTTTTCACTACAAATAACTTCACTACGCTTGGTCTGCAGACATCTTCTTTTAAGACACAGGTAAACCTTCAGTCTCACCCACTCTGCCTATGGAGCGTTTCAATAACTCCACCCTGCTCTCCACTCTTTTGGCCAGTCTGCAGCTGAAATGCAAATGAACAGCGGCAGCAGCAGCAGCAGCAGCAGCTTGGTTGTGCGGAGACGTCCTGACTTGAGAAGAGGTGTTGCTCTGTGGGGAGCTCCACAACATCTGTCCCGTTGCCTCGCTACAAGCCTTCCGTGCCCTATTTCTTAAAGCCACATGTGAGACTTCAACACACAAATCTTCACACACACACACAAATGTCCCAGATGTCCCAGATGCTTCAGAGATAAATCTAATTAATTATAAACGGAATAATGACGGTTAGGAAACCAATCAAGGTGGAGCGATCAATCAGATTCTGTGAAAATTCAAAGATATGGCCTTTGAGCATCAGAGGACAACAACAACAGTATACACACAATTTCTCACAATGGCCGTCACATCCACAAACCTCCCAGCTGGCCAGTACCAGGGCCAGAGTGGCACAAGAATAATCTGTTTGTGTGTGTGTGTGTGTCCATGGTGGTGACTAAAAATGACTCGTGGCCTACATGCTACATATAATCTTTTTATCTAATATACACTGTCTCTCTCCCACTTACTCTCACACACACACACACACACACACACACACACACACACACACACACACACACACACACACACACACACACACACACACACACACACACACACACACACACACACACACACACACACACACACACACACACACACACACACACACACACACACACACACACACACACACACACACACACACACATCTTTTCCATTAATCTTCATGGATCTCTGTGCTTACAAGACGCATTCATTCTTAAAGAATTAGGATTTTGTGATTAAGTTGTGATTGCTTCGGGTTCAGAACAGAAGTGAACAGGCTCAGTGTGTTTAGGCTACGACACAAAGAAAAAATCTCGGCCCATGTTGTTGCTGGGATCTAATCTTTCGAGTTTTAGTTAATCGTGATCAAGCAGGAGGGTGCAGAGAAAAACAGTTCAGCTGAGAATTCATTTTGTGCCTGTGAGAGGAGGAACTGAACGTAACATGATCCCAATCTTAATCGCTCTGACTGCGAGTGTGCCAACCTATACAACAGTAATATCTACCATAAGTAGTAGACAGGGAGTAACACAAATAGTATCGGGTGAACTGACGTGCCCGTCCAACAAACCACACAGTGGGCAACTCTCACTTAAACCTACATTTAACACGTGCATAGAAATGATCTGAGTGAGAGGAGGGAGGAAAAAAGACATTGGCTGACAGATGTTACTTCCTACAAGCGAAGATGGTGCTTTGATTTAATCCTCTGGCTGGACCTCTTCATGATAGCGGGTGGTGAGTATCATGGACTGTCTGAAAGGGCTGACAGTGCCCAAGGGATGGATGGCTTAAGATATAGAATCTCACTGTATGTGATGGCCTGCAGACACACACACATACAAAGTGCATGAAGACATCACACAGTAGGACAGATGAGACATGACAGTTAAGTGTCATCTATGTTGCTGTGAGGCTCACATTGCCAGTTCTAATTAAAATGTCTTGTTGTGCCAGTTTACTCTGTACAGTCATCTGGCTCGGGTCCATGCAGCAGAGCCAGACGAGCAGCCAATTTAAACATTTTAAAAACCCAGCAGACAAAACCAGGGAGGACATCTGAGATACACAAAGCTAACCTGCACAAAACACAGCAATGTGTGGGGTTACACTAGAAGAGAATGTCTTTACTCACTGCAGAGGATTTGGCCATTGTCCCCCAGTAGAGCAGATAGTGGAGCGAGGGCAGTGCCCCCTGCTGTTTATGACTACAAACAGCTTGACTTTGTTGGATATGTATCTGCATGTGACATTCACAGGGTTGTATACTCACATGGCCTTTTACACACACACGTCTGTTAATCAGAGGACTTACTAAGAACATTAATACAATTTTTGTTTTATCTAGTTGTCCCAGTAAACCATGACAGTAATATAAGATGCAGTACATCTGATCCATGCGACTGATGCAGCTATTAACGTTATTACATTACACGCATGCCTTTCCTCATGTGACACGAAAACACGTCTCCTGCTCCCTGTTGTTTACAACCTGGAAATTCAATGGCCAGAGGTCTAGACGCTCACAAATATGTAGAGTTGAAATTAACATTTTAATGAATATTAGACAATCCCAGCTGATATTGAGCGAGAGGAGGGGGTAAACCCTGGTAACGTCACCTGTCCATCACAAGGTCGAGATAAAGAGACGAACAAACAATCACACTTACACCTACATGCAATTAGAGTCACCAGATGACCTAACCTGCATGTCTTTGGACTGTAGGCAGAAGCCGGATAACACACATTCTGACCCTCTTATATTGATACATAATATAATAGGGAAAAAGTGAGAAAACATTTGAGACGACATATAAAATGCTCTAATTGATCAATCAAATGTGATAAACCAAGTGCTCATTTATGCATAACATTTAAAATCTAAACTGGTCATACGAGTAAGGCAACATTTAAAATCCCACAACACTGTTTGAGATCTTGATTATAATGTGCATGATTATTGAGGCTGTAAACATAATACTGGACTTATGTTTTCCATCCAGCCTATGTGTTCATTTATCTTTAATGAGCAATCCGGCTTATTCATACAGATTCATACTGTACAGCAGTTGTGAACACGAGGGCAACCTTCGACTTTACATGGGCCACAATATTTTACAAAGAATAACAACCTGTGTAGTTAGAGGCAGACATGAAATGTGCAGAAAACATGAATTGGACATACATTTTATGTGGAGCTGTCTGAGAGAGAAGCAGGTTGAAACATCTGAACTACAGAGTAACGTACGGAGGACACTAACGCCCTCTGTAGCAGAGATCTACCACCTCGACAGGAACATCAATATTGTTCTTCAACAGCAAGGAACGAGGAGACGCTGGATCTGCTGAACTTACACTTCCTACACTTCCTCCTCCATTCAATTAAGCCTTTTAATCTGACAGAGAGAGATTCCTGTTGGAAGGGACTTCAAGTATTTTCTCCCTTTGTTTTCTTTCCCCTTAAAAATGTGGAATGGTGCAACAATGGCCCATGTGAGTGAGGGGGTTTCCGCTGGACATTCTCCAAAACAGTCATGTGAAGGTTTGAAACAGGGGAAACAGCTATTATTTACAGTGTATTGTTAAACCTTCAGATTAATGTATTGCATAAATTCAGGCACTGTCACCTGTGGCTTGTCCAGTCTGTGTCTCACATGGACTCACACAAGCTTGGCCTGCAGAGACCAGCTGGTCCATAATCTGCCTCAAGATCATTTTAGCTACAGTTTTAGTTCCGCAAAGAAGGCTCTGTTTTCGTTTAGTTTGTCCTTTATGTATCAGGATAACACATAACACTACCTGATTTATTACAGTGAAACTTGGTGGAAGGATGCAGTACGGGTCTGGACAGATCTTTGTAAAGATCAATATATCTATTATGATATGTATATATACTGTATAGATGGATTGTGGGTGGGTTTAAGATGGCAACTCTGTTTATTGAGAATTAGTCTGAGGAGGAGACTCCTGCTTGAAACCTCACTGGCAAATAAATGCTTTATTGGGAGCTTTAGTTTTGTGGATTTTGTCTCTTTCAAATGCTTTGTTGATTCAGCACCCGTCATAAGATCTTTTTATTGGATGCTGGTCCCATCTTTGGGGTCAGAGAGAAGTCATTACATTTCGCATAATAGAATTTTTCACAGTCCTTTAACATAGGGAGATAGGGCATCTTTGACAATTGACTGATTTCTCATTCATGGATTTTAATGAAATAAAAATCAGCAGCTGGTAAATTTATCGTGTTTTCATTAGGCGTGGTTTCTGATTGCTTTTGTGAGATATCTACAAAACGTGCAAAAAGAATCAGAGTGAAAACAGCAGAAAATGAGAGCAATTACAGCCATTTGAACTGTATTCTCGACATCTGGGTGTTTGTAATGTTCTGTAATCGTTTGATAAGTCTGAGCTGCACCATTAGCAGTGGCATAATGGTGTAATGAAACCTGGCCAAATTATGAAAGAATCACTTAAAAATATTGAGCAGGTTTTAGGAGTCAGCACACACAAGGTGATGAAATTACACTTCAAAAGCCACAACTAAAAGGTGTGGTTTCCACTGAACTCAATACAAACATATTATTCCATAACCTCTGGCAAAGTCAAGCACCTTTTAATGACTTTTACTGTTTTTCCTCAACCATTATTCTAAATGAGAACCAGGAATTTGGCTCCAGTGGCTCCCATATCGCTGAACGAACGGTCTCAGAACACAAGGAAACCACAGAACAAATTGCATGACTGGGATCCAGTGTTTAAAATGTGCTGTATTATTTAGACTGGTGCTGCAACCTTATATGACTTAGAAAAACCAACACCTCCAAGACAAAAGGCAACGGCAGACAAAACAAAAGTCTGACATCTGCAGGGCGGCGGAGAACTATTTCTCCCCCCATTGCAAGGAAGTCAGTGGGTTGTTGTGTGGCCAAACTACTGCCAACCAATCAATCTCCTACGTTACATTGAACACCAAACCACCTTGTGTGATTGTTGGCTCCTGCTGGGTCTTATCAGAGCTGTGCTGGAGTCTGAAGTCAGAGCCTCAGACCTGCTCAAACAGTGTTGGCATTGTGTCTTAAACAGACTCAATAAGAGAAATTACATCAGAGTCTGGCCTGAGTTTCCTGTCTTTCTTAAAAAGAGCCGACCAAGTGGAAACAAACATTAAGTAGCTGAACTATTCTCAGGTTCATTACTTTTGCAAGAGCAGAGGAAGAAACGATGTTGGAGGTTTTACTGTTCATTACATCATGTGCAATACATTAAACATGTTTGACTGCGAGTTTGCACTGCAGGCAGAACACATGCCCGGGATATAATTTGTGAAGTTTAACAACGTGCACTTTTGCTACATTAACATCATCAGGTCCATTGAGCTTCACCTTCCAAAGTTTGGTTGAATGTCTTAAAAGACAAACATGTGCTTTTGCTGATTTCAGACCTCTGTAACAATAAACTGAAATAGGATGCAAACCCTCTATGATCTCAGTTAACCATTTAAAAACTGCCTTGTGAAAAAGGTTTTATAAAAGGTGGAAGAATTCCTCTAAATGAGAAACTGTAGAGTGAACAGATAAAACCAGTCCAACAGTTTTCTCACTTCTCGAGGCCAGGTTCTCCTTAACAGCAGGCGCCTGGAGGGTGTTTACATTATACTATAATATGATATATAACTTGCAGAGGTGATGATGGTTAAAGTTTGGTGATCAGGAAACATAGGGTAACTAACATGAACATATTTTAATCTCATAATGTCATTCAACCGGGAATTCAGAATTCAGAATGTCCAAGATGTAAGAGACAGGAGGTAGAACTACTAATTTACGTGTAATGACCAAAAAAGCTGCAGACAGTGCTCCCCCACGAAGCTTTAAAACTCAGTTAAGTTCTAGATTAATGAATAATAAGCACAAAACACATGCTCATATAAAAGTGAAGCCATAACAAGTCAGATATTTGAGAAAGTGTTAAATTCTTATAAAAGAGAAACAAAAACCTGAGAATGTGAGAGAATATTCCTCTGTGCCAACCTCTTTCCAAAGAAAGCACAACTTTCTGCACCGAGCACGTAGACGTCTTTTGGTCTGTAGACATCAATAAATAAAGTTTGAGCTGGATAAAGAGATACATATACAATGGGCAAACACTTCTCTCCCAATGTAAACAAGATTATGACATTTTATCTGGATCGAGTATTTGTGAAGTGAAAGGCTGCACTAGTTTCCCTGCTACCCCTCCTGGGTCGCCTGGGGTTGTCTCCCTGAGGTGTTTGACTCGTACGTCAAAGATTGTTATGCACTTAACAGCATCATTGATTGACAAGCAGCAGAGTCCAAATTGAGCTGACAAGAGCCTTTGATTGACAGTCCAGACATTGAATGTGATGTCCCTGTGTGCTGAGGATTATGAAGCTGTTAGCATAATAAGCAGGGGAACTCTCTGGTCTCAGACTGACCTGTAAAGCCTAAAAATCTCCCTAAAGCTGCTGTAAAGGGGATGGGCTGTTTGACTATAAAGCCAAACACAGCTCTTACATCTGGACTTCAACAGTGAACGAGTCGATTGGAGCTGATTTCCCACTATTCTGACTTTACAGTTTCTCATGGGTAAGAAGAGTCTGTTCTTCAGCCAGGTAGTCTGACGTACATGAGTTATAAAAAGGTAACATTTACATTTAGACTCTTTTATGTCACACACGTTTCTGCTTATACAACTAGAATGGCTCTCATTCGCACATATCTCCACCAGGATCCAACAGTTTCTTATTGGCCATGTCCCATTTGTCTACGAAGATTCATATAACCCTCATCTGCAATTTTTTTGTAATCTGCTCATAATCACACACACAAACAAACAAACAAACAAATGGACAGGGTGCGTCAACATAACCTCCTTGTCGGTTATAATAAGGATTTAGATACGTGCCAATCTGTGCCTAACGTATACCCTCAACAGATGGCGGTGGTGACTTCTGGGACAGTGCCTGTTTGGCTCAGGCTCAAACATGTACTACACATAATTGTTCTCTTCTTCCTTCTCTTTCCATCTGTTCTCCTCCTCTCGATCGTAATCGGCTTCTCTAATCTTGATGCCCAAATGACCAGGAGCCACACAAAAAAAAATACCCATAAAAAAGGGTTGGACACCTCAACACAAGTGCCCACACACACATGCGATGCATTGCCAGCTGAGTCATCTGTGACACCAATTACTTTAACAGCTCAAACATACGTTGTGTGCAATCAAGAGGCTGCCCTTCATACTCCTTTTTGTTACATAATTGTTAACCTATCTGGTTTACATCGGTTTTTATATTTCAGGAACATCTGGCTGCCAGCAGCAGATGAAAATGCTTCAGCTCTCACTACCGAGCATTCCTTTGACCTCAGTAACACTGCCACCATGAAAATACAAATCCCAACAAACACACTGCAGGTACAGCCCAGACAGTCATTATTAAACTCACAGCCTTCCCAATAAAGACTCCTGAGAGGACATCACACTGAGAGAAGCTATGATAAACAGCCATGTCTTGAGAATCAGAAAATAAATGTAAATATCAATGTCAAAAACAAAAGGCAGGTTGATCAACACATAATGACTCTGCCTCCTCATATTATAAATTAGCAGGGCTTGTCTGTGAAACAACGCCTGTGCCATGCAGCTGAGCTGATCTCACTTGCCGTCACAATGCAGAAGACACGCTACACTTACCATTGTGCGGATGGCCAAGACACACACACATGCGCGACAAAGTAGAGGACAGCGACTGACTGCAAGCTGCTGCGGGTCTGTGCAGGCGAACCATTTGTGCCTCCAGTTGCAGCAGAGCTGAACAGTCTCACAGCCAGATGTTAATAATGTAATGCTGAGCACAGACACATGCTGCATGCATCCCGGGCTGAACAACTGGTGCTGCTGCAAAAAGGAGCAGCGATGGTGGGGAAGGAGAGGAGGGAGAGGGCTGCTGGAGTGTGAGGGTCAGAGCGAAGCTGGGAAAAACAATAGGTGGGAGCTTGGCTGGCATATCTAAGACCAGGCATCTCATGTTAGACTTCATGACAGGTCCCTAATTTTAGGAGAATTTATGATTTGATATAAGTTTCAGAAAATTCAGCATTAACTCCGTTAAATACTATGTAAATTCACGAGTTTTACTTCTGAGGTTGATGTGGACACAGTCCTTTTGAGTAATTCATCTCTGAAACACAGTACACATCTTTATGCCAAAGCAAATAATCAAACCAAAGTTAAGCATTGGGATTAACACACCATTTTAAGCACCAAGTGAACCTTTAACCACTGTGGTTTAAAAGACGTGGCGAGGGATGTCATCTCTATTTTGTTTAGCTTACTGCTGCTGTGGCCCGAGTGTGTTTGGGCACAGTTAGTGGGGCATGATGATATTTATTTAGACTGTGCATATCCTCCTCCCTCACACACATGAACAGAGATTGACACTCTCCGGTGGTGCAGTGTCAGAATTACTGTTTAAACAACCCGTCATCGGGCTTGTAAGAAACTTTGAGCAGGCCTTTAGATTAGTTTCTTTTCAAATAACAGAACAAGGGCACAATGAGATGTGTGAAGAGCAGCTGCAGTTTTCTGCACAATTCTTGAATCAAAGAGCATGGAATTATGTACAGCACATGTTGTGCGTCACCAGCACTGACACCTCAAATAAACGGCGTGTCAAGGCAGCCTCAAAAAGGAAATTGCACGGAGTCAATGTGACACCTGGCATCGTGCAGAGTCTCTCACAGTAAGAACCTGACAAATTAAATCACACCATGAATAATGTTAAACTCCAGTGCTGAAACGAATCCTTACTATAAACTGGTTATTCAACTGGCAACATATTAAATCTGCCAATTTTTCATTAGGAATTACTGAGTTTCAACATCAGCATTTTAAGATGACAAGACGTAAATGTAGTGAGAGTTTTACATCAGGATCTTTGCAGATGTGAAAAGAAATGCACAATGAGTGACAGACAGACGTTAGTCTTACATGTTAAGTGTGTCTTTTCTGTCTGTGATGAGTCAATAACTGTCATTGTCAGGTGTCTGTGAAAAGTATGTCCCAAGCAAAAATGTCTTATTCTTAAACTGGCCTTTTGTAACTTTAGGAAGGTACAGCTGAGTACATCCAGGATAGGAAAAACTAGAGTTAGCGTAGATAAATAGTCAACATTAAAGTGACTGATAAATAGGTTGTAGAATATCCAGGCTTGATTACATTTCATTGTCATAAGGGTTTGAAAACAAAATCTAAGGAATCTTCTACAAATTTATGTTTTATACGTACTGTTTATTAGCTGATATAGCGGTATCAGATATTGTGTTCTCTCAAACATAATTATATTGTCATCTGTCTCCAAAAGTCCAATGCAGTCGGGCTCTGTGTGTACAGTATATGCATTATTACTCTAAAACGAAAATGTAGTCAGGATTCTTAAATACCTCCCAGCCTATAGGACATAGGACAGTATTCACGGACATCTTCAACACCTCACTGGCTGAATGTGTTGTACCCGCTTGCCTCAAAACATCCAACATCATCCCCACTCCCAAGAAGCAGAGGATCACAGGCCTTAATGAATACAGACCAGTCGCCCTGACCTCCGTAGTAATGAAGACCTTTGAGCGCCTCGTGCTGACCCACCTCAAGACCATAACCAACCACCTCCTCGACCCGCTGCAGTTTGCCTACAGAGCCAACAGGTCCGTAGACGATGCAGTCAACATGGGACTCCACTTCATCCTCTAGCACCTCGACTCCCCTGGCACCTACGCCAGGATCCTGTTTGTGGACTTCAGCTCCGCATTCAACACCATCTCCCCAGCTCTTCTCCAGGACAAGCTGACACAGCTGAGCGTGCCTGAGCCCACCTGCAGGTGGATCACTAACTTCCTGACCGACAGGAAGCAGCGTGTGAGGCTGGGGAAGCTTGTCTCTGACACCCGGACCATCAGCACTGGAGCCCCACAGGGTTGTGTGCTCTCTCCTCTCCTCTTCTCCCTCTACACCAACAACTGCACCTCCAGCCATCTCTCTGTCAAACTTCTGAAGTTTGCTGACGACACAACCCTTATTGGATTAATTTCCAATGGGGACGAGGCCGCCTAAAGAGAGGAAGTAAAAAGCATGGCTTCCTGGTGCAGCCAGAACCACCTGGAGCTGAACGCTTTAAAAACTCTAGAGATGGTAGCAGACTTCAGGAGGAGCCCTGCCCAAACCGCCCCCCTCACCATGTGCGACTCCCCAATTAAAACAGTTGTGTCTTTCAGATTCCTGGGGACGATCATTGCACAGGACCTGAGATGGGCGGAGAACATCACCTCCATCATTAAGAAGGCCCAGCAGAGGATGTTCTTCCTGCGGCAACTGAGGAAATACAGCATGCCGCGGAAAGTGATGGTTGAGTTCTACACAGCCATCATTGAGTCCATCCTCACCTCATCCATCACCGTCTGGTTCGCTGCCTCCACTGCCAAGGACAAGGGCAGACTGCAGCGGATCATCCGGTCAGCTAACAAGGTCATCGGCTGTGACCTGCCGGCTCTCATAGATCTGTTCCACTCCAGGACCAGTAAGAGAGCAGGCAAGATCATCGCTGATCCTTCCAATCCCAGTCACCACCTGCTCCAGAGACTCCCGTACGGAACAAGGTTCCGGGCCATCAGGACTAAAACCTTGCGTCACCTGAACAGTTTTTTCCCCATGGCAGTGGGGCTCACAAACAAGCCCCCTGCATCACACTGACTCTGCATCACACTGACTCTGCTGACACCCCCCACCCACCCCTGAACATAATTTATAACTCTATATTACTGGCACTATCACCAATCTCTGCACCTTAAAACCGCACGTAACTCTTCTACTGTATATATTGTTGTTTTTTATATTGTCGTTATATTGTACAATATTGTTGTTTTTAATTTGTTGTTTGTAAAGTGCACCAACGACACCAGGGCAATTTCCTGTATGTGCAAATATACATGGCAATAAAAAGAATTCTGATTCTGATTCTGATTCTATAAATACTTTCTGCAGTTTCTCCCCTTATCTCGTTAGTTGGATATTTCTTTTAATCATTTGATGTCTTTATTCAATAGCCAAGCTCGACCACACAAACCTGGCCTGACTGCAAAGACGCTGTGGAGACAAAGTGAGTTTAACCTGGATGATTAGTGACCTTTATGATGGCAGCAGCACAGAGAGAGAGGCTCGTGTGGGACTGTATAAGACGCCTCCTCAATGGAGCTTCAGTCATACACAGGCTGCTCTGTGAGCTAAATGAAGTGATGAACTCCAGTGTGTAACAGCCTCGGGTCCTTGCAGGCTGCTGGTAACAGGAGGGACTGAGCCACCAGGGCACAATGTGACAATGATGTGAAGAGAGGGAAGTGGGTTAAGGGCAAGTTAGGAGGAGTTAACAACGGTCACAGAGAGGGGAAGAGTCGAGGAGGAGAGAAAAGCCTCTGAGCAATGTAGAGATGGATGCACAGAGATCAGAGATGCCCAGAATCAAATACATCTAACAACTTTTCACGAAGAGGCTGTTCTTTTTTTCCCTGTCTTTAGCTCAACTTTATCCTTCGCAGGCACCACTCCATAAGGTTCACATTCCTGCATTTCATTCAACTCTGCTCAATTAGAAAAGTTAAATATGGCTATAATAACCTACAACATAAGTGAAATGCACATAGCAGAATGCTTCCATCTCTGTTTCTGCATCTGTTGCAAAAGTCCATCCACCAGATGTTACATCGTATAATCTCCATAAACTAAAAATAGGAGATTTATGTTCCCGGACAAAATAAATTACTTTCACAGTGGATATACAGAAACACACTAAAATTATTCACAAACAACATAAACACGCACACATGTGTCTCAAACATGGTGAACTATTGTCGTATTTAACTCTTCAGCAGTGGAAATGTTGGAGCGTATTGTAATCTATGTGGGTCATGAGGTATTGACTGTGTGTAGAGTCAGTGATACTCATCTGTCAGGGTTATACCCGGCTCACACATACCATTGGTCCTTTGTTGATGTTTGTTTAAATGATTGTGCGATGGTCAAACATGGGTGTCTCTGAGTTAGGCTGTAAATGTGTGGGCTTGTGTTTATGTTCTGACATAAGCTATGTATGTCTCTGTATGAGGGGACAGATTGTTGAGTCTAGCTGACAGCTGTGATGTGCTAACAACAATAATCCAGTCACTGCAGACACATCTGGGAAGTAATGAAAAGAACGATCAAATGTGAAAGTGTATTACTCACTGAGTGTTTGAGGGATCAGATTTTCATATGATACTAAGGCACATATATATAAACAGGGTTTAGACAGATTCCTCAGTGGCAAGTCAGTGATGGATAATGTCCTTCTCACTGCATTCTATGGATGTTTCTAGATTTGAGGTAGCATTATGGACAAATAGTACAGAACTGCATCAGCTAACGCTCAGTGGGGCTGACATGCACCTCCAAAATAAAATTATACTTTGTTACGGGGAAATTTTGCTGTGTTACAGCAGCTAAAGGGGATAGTGAAACTAGAAACTCAGAAAAAATTATAAATGGGTAAAGATAAAATATAAACTGAGGGATGTATGAGAAATAGAAATATACAATGTATACAATGTGGGCAAAATGTACAGTTCTATACATCAGTTAAAATACTGACTTGAGTATATTGTATTATCTTAAAGCAGCGGGCCGTTTCAAAATTAAATACATTAGCCTCGCCATATCAGAGAAGCCAGCACACACAATGGATTCTAAAGTTCTCTGCAAATGCAGCAGCTGATGCTTGGTGTCCAAATAAATAAGAAGTAGTATTCTAGAAGGAAGTTATTTAATACAATAAGCAAGAATACACCCATCTCATGTAGCTCAAGGATTTCTTCAATAGTAAAACCTAGTATTACCTCAGTTGCGATCATTGCATTTCACAAACAGGTGTTCAACACACCACCTGGCTTTAGGGAGTTGGCCAAATTAGAGTAGTTTAGTGTTCATAATGCGGATATGGGCCTTTGTGATGTCACGTTGCATCATGATGGTACAGAAGCATCAGCTTGATAATTGACCTGGTGTTTCAGGAGCTTCAGGAGCAGTTTTCCCGTTTATTGTTGACTTTATGCTTTTTACCTTGCAAAACTCACAAAAAAACGATACAACACACTAGAGGAAAGCCTATGTGAGGGAGCATTCTCCCATTCTGAGATGCCAGCTACATTGAAACCCAGTTCCAGTGCATACACACGTGTCATCTCATTAATTAGAGGGAAATAAAGTAGTTGAATTGCAGACGACACCTCCCATGATTAAAGTAAGTCTCACTGTGCGAATCACATAAACAAGTGAGCCGGTGTAGACAGCAGGAGACGACAGCTGGTAATTTACTGTAGGGAAATTTGCAGCAGCAGCAGAAGCAGGAGCGGGTCCCCCTACCTCACAGCACATACATTCTGCATGTGTGGAAGTTTACATACATGAAATGAAATGTGAAAAATGCATAATTACAGGGAGCTTTTTTTTTTCTCCCTTTTTCGTTCCACTCCTTGAGTTGGGAGCAGGAATCTGATTGCTGACCTTAGTCTAAATTCTCAGGCTAGCTCTATTAATAGCCCAGACACCAGTGAGCGCAAGACTCCTAAGTCAGCAGCCAGTGCTTGCTCACCACCAGGCCCTGTTTCAGTCTGGCTCTGGATGGATCAGGCTGGTGATTAGAAAGAAAAACAAGGCTCCAATTCATTCAAGTTCTTATTCTTCAGTGTGTACAAGAAAAAGCACAAATAGTAGGAAGCAAAGATCTAAATTTTCTCCTGATGGCAGTACTGCAGAGAAGTGGGTACCCCATTTGGCACCACTCCCATGGAAAGGGTGTAGCAATGTGACACAGACACTGCTATGTCATAGCGACTGCTCATTCACAAGTGACGAAACTGGGCTTTTGTCTCCTCAGCCTCTGAAAAACAGAAAGATATTTACAGAGTTTTGCTGAACTGCAGCTCCAACGTTGACAAGCGCGCACTGTAAATCAGTTGAAGAACTTGCCCACATCCAGCGATCTTTAATGGCAGCAGAAATTCACTGTTCAAGCATCTTTCTGTCACGCAGGAATTCCCACTCCCGTGATTGTGTGAGGTTTGCTTTCTTTAAAGCACCGGGGGATTGTACACATTGTCTTGGGATGTTATGCAATGCCTGGAAGAACTTTCCCCGGCCCACTCATGCTGTAGTTTTCCCACTGAAAACAATGTCATAACCAAAGTGGCTTGAGTTGAAAAGGCCACAACAGTCATTTTAGATAAACATGATCTCAGAGCTACATCTCACTGTCTGCATACAAAGTTTCACTCTATTGTGTAGGAACCAAAATGAGACGCGCCTTATACTAGTTAACTTTAACAATGCCTGAAATACACGCTCCTTTCATTACAGTCACAATGTAATGTTCAAATGAGAAGTTAGACTGTGCCACTCACCAGTTACAAAGTCATTTATTTAAAGATTTAAAAAAAAACGTGTGTTTTGTAATTTGATCTGATTCTTCACAGTAGGTTTAAAAACATTTCCACTTCCTTCAGGGAGCTCCTAAAATACGCCCCATTCCCCACAAACATAAATATCACAGACAGGCGGCACACGAGGGCGGCGGGTAGTCTGCAGTGGTGCAGTAGTGGTGGTGGTGGTTAACAGGTGGGGTAGAAGGGCAAGGACACTGAGGGCGTTAATTTACTGCCAAGTTGCTGCTCTGTGATTGTGGTGGGAGACTTCAGGGGCCCCAGGGGTCCCCTCTGTGATACAAAGAAAAGGGTCAGCAGTTTGGAGGTATTTCACGCTCACTACACCATCACATTATATTGCAATATGTGCAAGCCAATGTTTTGAGGCATGACAGGACAGCAGCACTGCCAATTATAACCCAACTAAACTAGAAGGGCACACAGAGAGCGCATACCTCCAATCTCGCAATGTTTGAGAGAAAAGAAAAAAAAAACTGAATCCGCCCAAAGATTACTTATAACACTAGAATAATTGCCTTTGACCAAATTCTAATCAGACACATTGAAAGGAACTCTCACATGGTAATCTTAATACAATAAGTTCACAAGTAAAGATGTAAGAGTTAAAAATTGCAGTGACTTTGACCTTTGACCTTGAACTGAGAAAAATTGTATTCTTAGTATTCTTATGTCATAGTTATTTTAAGATAAATACATGTTTTTAGCAGCTAGTGTTTCTCCGGCTTCAGTTTTTACGTGAATGGTTCTTCACACATCTTACAGGAAGCGATCAGTGCTCAACCTGCTGTAAAAACTACTTTCCTGTGTCTTTGTCAAAATGTTTTATAAAAACAATAACAATAAAAACAAACTCTTTAGAGATACTTGGAGAAAGGTCTGAATAAGCCCTGCCAGAATATCACTCTATAGAAGAGTTGCCGAAGCAACCTGTAAATCTTGTGAAACTACCGGATGTTTTTCTCCTTTCACTGACCAGGAGTCTAAGAAGAGACTGGAGGAGTTTTTCTAACAGTAAAAATAAGGAAGTCATTAGCCGACTATGGAGCTTCTGCTTTAATAACTAAGACCAGCTCCATAAAGCAGTCAGTAATAGGCATCTATGTTCTTCACCCCCAGAAAACACACACACACACACACACACACACACACACACACACACACACACACACACACACACACACACACACACACACACACACACACACACACACACACACACACACACACACACACACACACACACACACACACACACACACACACACACACACACACACACCTGTAATTAAGCTACCTCACACAGTCAATGAGTGTGTGGTTTCCTACTGGGCTGCACTGCCAGAGGTTTTTGAACACGCTATATTTTGTGTATATTTTGTGTAAATGTGAGTACCCTTAAATTAAGAACTACATCAAGAGACATAACTGATGAAGGAAATGTATGTGACTTTATATTTAACTGGAAATAATATAGATTTAATGAGAAACTGTACAGAGCTTGATACAAACAAAAAAACTACTATTTGTCTTATTGCAGATGTTGGCACAATGACACTTTCAGTACAATAATTGGTCACTTCTGCTTTCATCCAACCAAATGTTCAAAACCTCGAAATAGTCACTATTCCTCATTATTATTATTTTATAAAAAAAAAATGATTAGTATAACTTCAAATACGTTTTACTGATCAGGAGGTTCATAACACTGATAGTACACATAGTACTACTCTGATAAATAAAGATGGCCTTATACCTATGCAGCCAAACCTCTACCACTTTCTTCAAAATGTTGCTTCCAAAACCAACAGGCATTTTTGTGTTTATAAACATATAATGAATATGTATAGGTAATGATCTATAGAAGGTTCTTTCCCATAAAATAGAAATGAAAAAACTTAAACCTTTCTCTTATTTAAAGGTTCAGAAATGTGGTCGTTGGCAGTTCACAAGTGGAGAGGGGTGGGCTTGAAGAGTGACCCTGGTGTAGAATGAGCTCCTGGATAACAGCGAGGTCAACATGCTACAGATGTGAGTTTGTGTGAAGGTTAGAGAAAGCCTGAAGCCTGAGAGGGCAAGACCTGTAAATGAGACAACTGTTTTAGCTTCAGACTTTCGAGCTCAAAGCACTGGAAGACAAAGAGCAAAGGGAGCGCATACAGGGGCGAGGGGTGATCCCTGAGAGGCTCCAGGGTTGGAGGGAGGCAGGAACCTCATGTCTCCCCTTTGATCCTTCAACGAGAGGCACATGTTGTGTTGTTCACTGAGTTCCTATGATCCCAGTCCCCCCAAATCACACTGGAGATACTTCCGTTCCCGAATCCCAACACATTCACAACACAACTGCTTTTCAAACACTGAGTCCCAAAGCACTTCACATTTTAAAGCATTTACACACATCAGAAGAGTGGTTCAAACTATCTCACAGACTCTTGACTCAAAACAAAGCTTTGTGACCACGGTTGTAATGTCACAGAAACAAAAAGAAGACCAATCAATTCCCAGATAAGAACCTAGACAGGTCATGGACATGGCTTCATCCAAACATACAAGACTCATCAATCAATCAATCAATACTGACCAGGCTTACACACACTTTAGTCTATTTGAAAATACCTTGTCTGGAAGGGAACAACAAAATTATCTCGTAGCTTTCAAAAGAAGAAAACAATCGCAATTGAAAAACTATACTACATGTGAGTGTAGACTGAAAAAGGGAAAGTAGCAGTCAGCCCTGAAATCTAAAGAAGTCCTGAATCTAGTATCATGCAGTCGCTCAAAGAGCAGTAAACATTTACTGAATGTTGATGTGATAGAGCTGTGGTTATGGATTCAGTGTCTGGTTTCAGAAGGGTTGGCTGCTGAGTGATATGGACTCCACACACACACCAAACACACACCTAAACACACACACACAGACTCTGTCATGATAAGTGTGGGAGAGAAAATTCACATGGTCAATAAAAGTGCACCTGGTCTCTCTCTACCCTCATTACCTCCACCAAAGAGGTTTTGTTTGTTGGTCGTTTTGTCTCTTAGCAGGATTAGGCAGAGACTACTAAACTGACTTTCCTGAAACTTAGTGGAAGGGTGGGTGGAAAGTGGAAACATTTAGATCCATTTAGTTGTGATGGTTAAGGTTAGTGTAAGGGGCTAGCGAATGCATCGTGTCAACAAGTTTCCTCACAACTATAGAGAGACATGCATGTGTGTGTGTGTGTGTGTGTGTGTGTGTGTGTGTGTGTGTCTGTAGTTTGGGTTATGCTCATTAGGTTGGCACCAGCAGTAAATTCAAAAGTCAACCTAAAACCAATGAAATGATTGATTGATTAATTGATTTCCTGTTATTCTCTCTCCTTCGTGACACCTCTTCTTACATCCCAATTACAGTAATATTCCCTAAAAAATGTGTGGTTGCGTCTCAAACTCCCGTCCCCTCTTCACTCCTCCATCTATCATCATAATGTCACAGCATGCCAACACATTCCATGCTGTACTTACACCCAAGTGTTTAAATCTGGTACCACCATCTGCAGAAGTGTCTGTTTGGTCTGTGTGTCCCTGCTGGCTGTGCGGATGCTGATGCAGTGAATGGAAGAATGCAGTAGGTTGAGGTTTCTTTACTGGCATCTTGTATGTCTTGTTGGAGGACAATGGTTTTGTGAAGCAGCTTTTTAAGTAAATGGAGAGCTGCTAAGAAGCTTCTCTTATCTCATGTCATCAGTGTTTATTATGAAGTCTTCCTCTTCATAAACTTTTCTATTCCTTTTTATTAATTTTACATCTAATTTTCCAATATCCATTCCTGTTCATGTTGAACTCTCACATCCTGAGGATATAGGGCTCATTTGCAGATTGCATCAATATACAGGTCCCCCGTCCTCCAGGGACATTAACCACCGTTTACTACATCCCCTGTCCTCAGCACGATCTCCTCCATCTCTCCTGCTCTTCCTTTTGGCTTCCCTGGCATTTCCTCTCACTGTCCTGCAGAACGCTGGGAGCATCTGGAAGTGTTTTCCTAAAGGGAGTGGAGGCTGCTGCAGCTGAGGACCATGCTGCTGGTTGGTACACAGAACTGTCATCTCACTTTTACATGCATACACACGCACGGTCACGCTACACGCTCACTCTACTTCAGGACCCATTGTTACCATCAAAAATGTGAACAGTCAATCACCAATTATCAGTGAAAAGCTTTGCATATTACAAGATAGGCTGAAGGGAAAGTCAATTCAATTAAGTTTGGACAGTGCCAAATCAAAACACATCATCTCAAGGCACTTTACATAAGGTTGAGACCTTAACATTATCGAGAAACTCAACAGTTCCAACAATGAGCGGTGAGAATAGGGGATCAAGTCACACTGACTGGACAAATCAAAATGAGAGAAGAGTCTAATTTTCTTTGTCAGTGATGAATCTCGGAGCCCATTGGCTCTCATCTAATTAGCCTCTGGCAGCAACGGACAATATTTTGACATTAAAAATCTGGACAAAGCAACATTCTGTTTGGCATACACTGTTTACAGTTTGACTATAGTTTCATCTATCCAGACGACATTTTGGAAAATATCTTAACAGGTATTTGCATTTAATTCAGATCACATAAGAAGCTAATCAATTATGCATTTCAGTTAATGTGTTTCATATCTTTTGGTCTCCATATGGACTGCAACCAAAGCCTGCTCAAACGTGACTGGTCTAACTAGAAACAGGAACCAGAAGACTTCCGGCCCAAAAACTATAGTCCCTCACCAGCAGATTTGGCATATTCACATGCAGGATCGTTTTGATAGAGATTAGTCAGTGATTAACTGCTGTTAGTGGCCTAAAAAGTGTTGGATAAATATATAATATAAATGGTCTTGAGTGCTCAAAATGTGAGAAATTTCTGCACTTAAATCATCCCTATTTTGTTTTGTTTATATCAAAAACATGGCTTTTCATTATTCTGCAGACATCGCATCAAATGTCAGAAACGTCAGCTGCGTTCACTTTTAAAATATGTAGTCCTAATTTGTTATCTGTCTGACATGTATTTGGGTCTTCAAAGTGCCTCCATTTAGAGTAATTTAGAGTAAACACACTGACTTTGCTCCCAGACGCACAGAGATTAGATCAAGGCTTCCTGGCTCTCAGAATCAGCTACTGTTCATCCCAACAAACGTTGCTCTGCCCGATTCACCAGCGCAAATGAGAAAACTCAATGCATATTTGGTGTTTTTTTTCTTGTTATTGAGCTTCATAGCAGCGTAATGGAAATAATGTTTATTTTACTGCCAATAAATTACATTTAGCTGAATCCAAAGCAACTAACAATTAATGTGTTCAGTATCTATGAGGCATCATTTTTGGGGGGTTAAGCATCTTGCCCAAGGACACTTCGGCATGGGCTGGGATTCAAGCCGCCAACCGCTCTATCCCTTCAGCGACACACCCCCTACTGTAGGATGAGTTTTCTATTCATGGCATGTAATCAAGTCACCAAATACAGAAAAATGGTTAAATGACAACTTGAACTACACATGTGAAAGATAAACCATAGACCCACCTCCTCATTTAAATACACTTTCAATAGTTTGATTCCAGGAGGATTTGCCATGATGCTCCAAACCACAGATTAAAAAAAGGGAATTTGAAAGTTGTCCCACAGGGGGTTAGAGCTTAAGAGTGAATGAAGCAATACTGTAACTGTGTAATGTGGGGAATGTGTCAGCTCAACGGCTAAATCACAGGGCACAGTGGAGAAACTGTGAAAGACATATTTTGTAAAGAGAATCTTTAGAGAGACAAGTCTCAGTAACTGGGAACAGCTGGAGCACAGACTAATGATATTCATACAGGAATGTTCCTTGATTTCCAGTGGTCATGAGATCACTCTGATAAAAACTATGATGACCTCAACACCTGCCTCACTTCCTCCCAGAAAGTTGATCATCCCTGAGTTAGTAAAGACTTGTGGTGCTCACTCTGGTGACGCTGTGGCATATTGTGCTTTGGTAACTAAGAGCTGGAACCTCGGTAGGGGCCATGGGAACTGGGCTGAGATTATTTATAGCGGGTGAGGGGCTTGGCAGGGGCCACTTCTATGAGGTTCTAGAGGAATGTCTGAGTTCAACCCCTGACCAAAACGTCTTCAGAGTGCTGAGGCTGGAGGTTGGGGGGCGAGCTCGGGCTGACGTGGGACATCTGCGGAGATGAAGACACGAGCCAATTAGCTCGAGGTTCTGGTGAGCCGGCCCAGCAGGGACAGGAAGGAAGCAGTGAGCAAAGGAAGTTAGGATGTCAGAGGAGGACCAAATAAAGCAATTCAGTGAGCCATTATAAAACCAGCTAAGATGGTTACGCTCAATGTTCAGCCTTTAAGCTGATATTCCAGGGAGGATTGTAGAGGAATGCAGGAGATGGGACAGAACACATTGTTTCTCGAGCATTGACAAACAAAAATCATATTTAAAATTTTGCATTCCCTTTGTTTCGTTATGACATTTGATATAAGTATTTTGGTTTCTGAGTGTTTGTTGTAGTGTTGCATCAACTGTATGAGACTGTAGTTAGTGGTGGTGGCGTTGGTGTCAGGTTAGCTTCAGCAGTAGACGCATTGGTGTTTAACAACATTTAACAATGGCTCTGTTTGGTTCAAGTGTCCTAGTAAGGGACCGCATTATTCAGAGGATGTGGCCTCCGAGTAGTCCCCCCTTGGATCCTTCCAAATGGTACAGTCGCAGTGATGCAATCGGACTTGCAGCCTCCCAAGGGTGTAGTCCCTGACTTGGGACACAGCTAAGCCGTTTTCAGACATGAACTCCAAAAAATGTCCAGAAAAATGGCTCTGGACAGTTTGTCTTTCAATCACAAAGAAAGTTACAGGAGATGCGTTCACAACAACAACAAATATCTGTAACATACAGGAGAATGGGGCGTCTGGGTAGAGCATGCTGGAGGTAGGACATGAGGTTTATATTCCACTGCAGAAATCACAATTTTGTTTTACAGTTGGCCCTTATTGTCAAAAGATCAAGTTGAGAGCTTTGGTGGTATATTCTACGTGTATGAAACAGCTTTTCATCCTGGGACATTTGTATTCATTTGGTTTTTGAAGTTTTGCATCAAAACTAAAAAAGCTGACTACCAAGATGCTACAGATTATACTGTATGGTGATTCTTATAACTTTGCATGCTAGTAAATGAAGATGAAGTGCAGCCATCACCCCATAAATGCTGTATACCAAAACAAATACTGAATTGGAAATACATGTGATGGGGTTAGATTAACTCCACATTAACTCTAAATAACTCCTGATGATTAAAAAGGTACATTTACAATAAAGCCTCTCTTCTGTTGGAGAAACTGACTCGATAAACTGAAACACATGCTGGTGTCTGCTGTTCAAAGCAAATCCCTCTATAAGGATCATCTTTCACCATCTCTTTATTGTTTGTCTCATGGCAGCGTCATATACAGTCAAGTGTTTCCTGTGTGCTACCTAACCCGATTGTTTGCCCTCACATCAAAACTGGAAAAGCCCTGAGGGCTGGCTGCCAAATCGAAGCCCACAAGCCAAAACCCGGCCGCTACAGCCTCAGTGTCTGCATCACCACTGTGCCATTACAAATACATGTTCAGAGGGTGAAGCCCACACGCCTCACCTAGCGAAGAGTTACACAGAATGATGGATCAGGTTCCACCGATGAGTGATGCGTCACCCTCTCTCACTTTGGTGCCCACAGAGTAGAGTGGCGTTGTTGTGTTTGGATTCAGTGTGATAATGTACAGGATGATATCATAACTGCAGATTGCACATTAATGTTGAGTAAAATGTTAACATTTGATACTGCGCGATGATTCACATTATAACAAATACTGCTCGAGTCTGTGTCTGTTCCATCTCATTTGACACGCGACGGGTTGAACAATGAACTGAACATACCGTCAGCATATGTCATGAGATCCTGTCTCACAAACATCACTTGACATTCACTTGGTTTAATTATTGCTGATGTGTCAATCAGTGGAAAGACGGGGTGTGGTTCAGCAAGTCTGCACATTCTGCCGTTCCAGTTTGCAAATGAATGCAACACGTTGGCAGTGACAGCAGATGAGAAAAACAGACATGGCATCAGGGGAAACTGAGAAAAGGGGGGAAACCCAGCAACCACTGAGGAAGCTAGCAGGCTAATAGGCTAATAAAGTCCAAGTATAGACTGCATATGCTTTGGCTGCACTGGCAGGGAGCAATTGAAGGCACAGGAAGCTAATGGCTAGTTGAGCAAAAGCCACAGAGGAATGCACCATGAAGACAACCTCTGGACAGACAACCATCCTCTATGCGTCCCTGTGCACAGTTGGCACTGCCCAAGAACAGTGACGTCAGTCCATGTCTGAGTATGTGTGTGTGTGAGTGCATGAGTGTGAGGTTATGTGGCATTTTAAGGCTAACAAAAGGAAGCCACAGCCACCCTCTTTGCTCCACCACACCCCAGAGTGGTGCTGCATGGTTTGCAGCCATGGGGTGTAGCAGCAGGGGAGGGGCACTTGAGTTATGTCAAACTGGACTGAATGATGGCTTTCACAGGAGCGGCACATTGTGTTTGGACAGGAATCGCACAACGAGTTTGTTTTGAAGAACAGGAAATACATTTGTGGAGATTTGTACGATTGTTCTTTTAATCACAACACCAGCCAGAGACGTGCCAAACCATCATGTTAATGTTGTCAATCAGTCGAAAGCCAACAGTAGCCTCTGGGTCTTATTGAATAGACTTTAACATTAATACCAGTAATCTCGCAATATTCTGAATTAGACATTTTTTATTAAATTGATTACTAATTGGGTCATAATTCTCTGACACATACATTTGATGTTCCTTACACCCCCAACATGAAATTGTGTACTGCACGATGCTACTGTAAAACCTTTTGAGTTTTCTTTCTAATTTTGCAAAAGTGTCAACTCCATCATTTTAACAATCAAACACAGAGTATCATTCGTCCAGCTGTTAGTAACCGATTGGACGTTATTGAGCAATTTACATGTCTACAGAATGTGACTTAGGTCGGAATACTCCACATGTCTTAGTCTGAGCATGACGTTATTCAGAAAGTCAGAAAGTGCTGTTTACATGGCAGTATCTTATTCAGGCTATTGTCTTAAACGGGTAAATATTAGAATTCATGAGTCCGTGTAAACGTGTCTGTTGACAGATGTTAAAGGTTTCCTCAAAAGGTGTTCCCTCTGGCAGCACACACTGCAGCTTTGTCACATAGGTTTGGAATGCTGCTGAGGAAGGAACCGTGGTTTGTCGCACCCATACAGATTCACTCCTCTCCACCCGTCTGTGAATTGCTTGGTCTTGAAAACAAACAGGCCCCCCTTTCATCCCCACTTGGTCGGGCTAAACACAGCTGCAGGGCTTTGGGATGTAGACATTGACATTGAGAAGAGGAGTAAAGAGGAGGAGGTGGGGTGGAGAGTCAGTTTTGACACTGAGGTGACAAGCTGCTGGCTGCTGGCTACTGGAAAGGTGATAACAGATGACAATCATGACCCCGGACCCACAATGTGCTTCAGGGGAGCTAATGAGTCTGCCGAAGGTGGGTTGAGCAGACGATGTTAAGTATAACCAGTAAAATGTTAAGAGTGAAACTCAGACAAAAGCAGCAGGTACACAAACAAAGCTGACGCACACGGCAGATTCCCAATCGTCACCTAGCGAGACAAGGAACAAGAAAATCTGGGCTCTGTGAACACACCTTTTCTCACACATTTCTCTGTGGTGTAAAGTAAAACCCCAAAGCACATAAACAGAGATAAGTCACACAAGCTCAAGTACTCACAGCAAACAAAATCACAAGCTCAGTTGACATTTTCAAGTTCAAATGACTTTTCCACTCACTTGAAACCAACAGCCAAACTCCTTTTAAATTAAACTGCACAGCATGAGTTGGAGTGTCTATCAGGCTTGAAATGGGCTGACATCAACAAACCACAATGTCCTCATGTTGGTTTGATAATTGAGGTTAAATCTCCCTTCACCAACAACCTACTTCATCTTTAGCAGCGGGACGGAGGAAAAACTATGGTTTCTTACCTCATCGTCTGGTCAGAGGAGGACGATTGATGAGCAGGAGACGTGATTTCAAAATCCACATCCAACAGGGATCAGACAGAGAAGAGGAACAAAAACACATTGTAAGTGAAGTGGCCATTTATAATGCAATAAAATGCTGAAATAGTCTGAGAAATGTATGATTGGTGCAGACGTGGTGATGTAACGTTTGAAAAGGCATCCGACACCTGAATTGTCTGCTCTCAGGATCTGCCTGACATCACTTATTATTTCTAAGAAACTGAGAACCTATAATGCCAGTAGGCTTACAGCTGGTTCAGACATTAGTGACTCTATGGCTAGCTTTTACATTTCTCTTTGGGCTTGATTAGAATAACAACAATCATTTTCCCCAAAAACTTCCATCCTTTTAAATTTTAGGACACCCAAGAAACCTATTCCCAGACAAAATCGCAGTATAAGTCAGTTTAAATACAGGACTGTCATCAGACAAAATGGTCAAGTAGTCTCTATCACATCCCACCAAAAAAACTCACATTGATTAAGATTAAACTTCTGCACATTAAGTTTGGACCAGGCTCAGGGTTAAAGCATGTACATCCAAACTTGATAAAAACAAGGTGCTGGAAAGAAGTGATGAAAACCAAGAAAGACATGAAATGCCAACACACCTATAGGTAACGATTCAGGCATAGTCTGACAAATGGCCTATGCTCGAAATGTAACCTTCTTGGGAGGTGGAATAAAAAAAGTTTGTGGGAGCATCAACTGGTGTGCGGACATTTAAGTACAAAGTTTGCATTTTGTTTATTAAAATTTGACATGGCAGGAAAAACCGACAGCATAGAAAGTTTGACCTCTGAATAACTGGGTAAAAACTAAAAGAAACACAAAAGAAACATTTAATCAAAAGCAAAAAACTTATGACAACTAATAATAATACCGATAATAAGAATATCTAACAGACTTTTAGAGCCCTGATGTTTTTGCAAAGTAATGTTAACTAAAATCCCTTGATTAAATGTGTTAAGTATCACTGTCTAGATTTTGGGTAACAATAGCACCAGTGTGTGTGTGTGCGCATATGTCTGTGGTGAAGCCTGACTGATGATGTTGCTAAATACTGCAACATGCTTGAAGGATTGCATGAAATTCCGTCTTCAAAAGCGGAGCGTGCTTGTGGTCTGTAAATAAATGGGTACAGGGGCTCCCGGTGGGTTTACAGATTTACACTGGGCCATTGCAACATCAGTCACTTCTCGAGAAGTTTGTTTTTTTACTGAACAACGACAAGAGTGGGTTGCGTTAAAACCCCCCTATGGAGTCTTGCTTAAGGAAACATAGTAGTAGTGTGGGGCATGTGCAGTTATCTCTCAAAGTCTGGTGCTTTCAGATCCGTCAGCGTATAAAGAAATTAACCAACAGCAGAGAAATTTATTCATGATGTTTCCAGTTTACTGATTCTCTCTGTTCTTAAAAAGTCAAGACAAATCTCTTTGCTCAAAGCTGCCGCTCCTGGGAAACTTACTGTGTTACAGATATTGATTCACTGCTTTGAACTCAGGTCGATCACAATCGGGTGTCTCACAACTGCTTCAGAGGCAGTAGCAAAGTTGCAGCTGACAGACAGTGTTTCAGTGGTCCCTGCATACAGACTATATATAATGTATGAGCTCCATATGACTGCTGCTGCCCTTTAAAACAACTGACATCATTATGTATCACTCCTGATGCACTTTGAGTGAAAATACTTGACGTGCAAATGCGACTCCCGTGCACCATTGACAGATCAATCAATTGAACAGATCATTTAAACATCCACAGCTCTCTGAATGTATCTGCACATTAAGAGCTGAAAACGTCACATTACAGAGATGCAGACAATGTGATCAACATAACTGCTGCGATGGCTACACGCTCCACTGGCTCAGTTTATTTCTTGACCTACATGCAAAGGTCCTGCGCCAGTGATGCTGTCAGCGCAGCCACAGATAGAAGCGAGATGGGAAGTATCTCTCCACAAGGCTTTTCCCTAAGGAATGTTATCCACTGCCGACTGTGCCACCCAACCACACGCCACTAACTCTCCCACTGGGTGCCTTTCAGAGTTAGACATTGTTTTAAGTGAGTCTGATGTCTGGGGACTGTGTTGCTGAATTTGTTAAGTGAGTTATGGGCTCTTGATAAAGCAACTATTCGTTCAGATTGAAACAGAAGGTAATTGAGAAATTCACTGAAAGATTTCGTAAACACTGTCTTGTTTGCATGTTAATACTTTGGCCATAGTGCTGCCAAGAAATATCATAGAAATGTTGAACAGTATTTCCAGTAAGCTGAGACGTTAAAAGCAAAGTCAGACATGGAAAAACTAACATTTGAACTTGGCACCAACTTGTAAAATCTGATGTGTCTTAACAAAAAATGAACTGGCAAAGACCGATGGTGAATCTCTGGGCAAGCAGTTTCATTCTCTTCAACATCAAACGGTAACAAAACTAGCTATTCTGGGAATTATACTCTGAAGCATTTGACAAGGGTTTTAAAACACGTCTGTTTCTCACACCACTGATGGCTGCTGAAATAGCTCCTGGTTAAACCATTGTGGTCTAGTGGCAGAAACTTGGACTATGGGCAGAGAAGGTCTCTGGTTCATCTCTGGTTCGACTCCACGGAGAGACAACAAAAGACGAACCTGGATTGATCTGTCCAATAATCCAAGACTCTCCCTACCCTGTCTAGTGCCCCTGAGCAAGGCACCTTACTCCCCCAACATCTGCTCCCCGAGCGCCGCACATGGTTGCTCACTGCTCTGTGTGTCCTGCACCAGATGGGTCAAAAGCAGAGATTAAATTTCCCTACCTGCATGTGTGTGCCTTTGCATGTCTGTGCATGTGTTTGGGACTAATAAATGCATTTTAATCTTAATAATTCATAGTGTTATATCTAGATCTATTCACAGATACTTAATAACACCACTTGTGAAAGAAAGAGAGCAACTGGGAGCATCCGAGTTCCTATTTCAGCTTTGTTTAATGTTTATAATCGAAGCCAGTCATCAAATCTAATGTGCATCAGGAGCTATAATCAATACATGCGAAGAAAACGACATGTAAACTCAGCACTATCTCGTTCTACTCTCTGCATATCACGCACTAGTGCTCTCATAACCTCCACCTTTCTCCACTCAGTCTCCATCTTTATCCAGAGTGTTAGCATGGCTGGTCGCAGTCATTTCAGGTATGTTCATAAAGATGCTACATTAAGAACAGGATACGGAAAGTGAGGAGACAAGTCTTGGTTCTGAAATCTCTGATGCTGAGGACCTAGACTATGTTCTACAGGATCAAGCTGGAGTAGTGAGTGTGTCTTGGAATCCATCTTTCCTACTGTAAATGAAGGAAAGGCATAGAAAATGAGACCTCTATGTCATTGGAGGAGCCTTCTCTTGAATCAAAAGGAAGATGTAGCTATATAGGAATATAGCAAAGAGACACCCAGCCATGCATGAAATAAAACAGCCTGTCCTCTCTGCTTTGCATCTGTGAATAAAAGCCTGAGCTAAATGAAATGTAATGTAAAGGAAATTAATACGGGTCATTTTTGCCAAGCTTGTGAATCAAAGGGTTAACATATTCAGAATCACCTGAACGACTAAACTCAACTGTGCAGTAGATTGAGGAAAAGACAATAATGGCAAACAAAATGAAGAACCAACAGCTGATTAAGTTCCCGCTGTACCCTGCAAAACTAACGGCAAAGGAGAATGAAAGAAGAACAGACAAGAACTGCAAAGATTCAAGAAATGTTCATCATGTTCGATAACTATCAGGAACCCAGTGAGGAAGTTGCGACAATGAAAAAAAGGTAGCAATACAATTCTAGAACTCAGACAGGAGAAAGAGAATCTGCTAAATCAATATCTGGAGCTCTTTGAATTGCTGGTACAAGAGCAGAGTTTCAGTGCTGACCTCAATACTCTGCTGAGTTAATAGATGGACTGCAGAAAACTATATCTCTAGGTCATCAGGCCGGGACTCTTGTCATGCATGTCCAGTTTGGAATAGATTGGACCATGTATATCCGAGATACGACAACCTGGTGTTTTGATGGTGATGGTGACACCAGGCCACGGTCACACCGTGTGAGGCAAACTCACAATTTGAGTTTGTTTTAATCTCCAAGGAATCAAGATGACACTCCTCGAATTTGAAGTTTATCTGATGAAAGCTCTTGGAGGCCATAAAAACAAAAATGGCCGACTTCGTGTTGCGATTTGTGCATCACAGGAAGGATCGACACGTCACTTCCTGCGTCCATCACGTGAACAACATTTAACATTTAATGTAAATCGCATTAAAGTTGTAAAACGAGGCTACTCTCCATTTGGCAGTAGGTGGTTCTATACCTATCACCAAATACCGACTAATAGATCTGTTTAGGTCAAATACACTCTGTTGTTTCTCTTCAGCTCGTATAAATCTTTCACCTTTGCAACAGTCGAAGACATCACAGGAATCTATGACCACTGACACTGTGACTAAAGCAAACTGACTACAAGGAATTCTGTGCTTAATCAATCCTTCGCACTATCGGTGCTCGGGCCCTAAAGATGGATGCTCAGTGATTTGTTGCAGCATTGCAGCAAAGGGTCAAATGGAGAGTGTTAATTGTGTTAGTCTACTGAAGAAGCACTTTCCACTGCCCTGCTCCTGCCTCTGAACTCACAGAGGTGTAAAGTGTGTGAAGCTTTTTGACACAACAACCAGAGGCCGAGCTGCTTGTTTGACTCCGGCTGGAGCGTAAATAAGAAAACAGCCTGTGAGGGATTTAACGCAGACCTCCCATTATCGTTGCAATCCAGCCATGTCTTCGTGGTCCTGAAATAGTTTAGTGTGGTACCATTCTTGCATAACTGCAGAATCACAAAGTGCTGCGGCTGCTGCTTCGGGCTTTTCAGGGCTTTTCTTTAGGCAGGACGGAGTGTTCCTGTGTCCTGACACAGTGCGATTACTCTGCCACCGAATACAGCACGTACTTCGATATTCGGCTTTTACATCTTGATGAAATATCAGATGCAGGCGAGCAGACACGATATCAGGTCGCACAACGTCTGAAGTGTTCATGCTACAGCTTAATGAATCCATTTAAACTGCAGACCTACTGGGTGTCATTGTGATTCTACACAGAAGACGAGCTTCACCTGAGTGAAACGTACCACACGCACAGTCAGGTGTGAGGAGGATGTGCTGGAGCTTCGGGACTCACCGTGGTTGAACACTGCGGAACGAAACCGGTTGATGCTGGACAAATTCTCCATCGCTCAAAGTTTCAGTTTGCGGCAAAGGCTGCGTCGTCCTCGTCCTCCTCCGTCTCTTTCTTCTTCTTCTTCGTCTTCTTCACCTCCCTCCTCTTCGGCTCCTTCGGTATTTCCTTAATTCCCTCAGTCTGCGCACAACTGCGGTGAGATGACAGTCTCTGTGTGAGAGTGTGTGAGTGTGTGTGTTTGACCGGACAAACCCGTCCCACCTCAGCGTGTGTGTGTGCGTGCGCGCGCGCCCGTGTGTCGCTCAACCTGAAGCTCGTGTTGCCATGTTACACTGAAAGCTTCTCTGTTTACGCCGCAAGCTACAACTTGAGCTACGTTTATTTTTGTGGAGAATTTTTGTTTGCATTTTGGGGGAAATAACTCCCCCGGATTCTCTGTTATCGGTTCATATGGTTAAGATTCACATTTTTTTAAATGTTCATTGAATTCAACCAAACTCCGGGGTTGCATGCTCAAATTGAAGTCGTGAAGCTTATTTTCACCTCGCCTCTTTCGTTTCATATTTAAAATCAGCCGCAGCCCAAATAACCAACAAGAATATATTCAACTCGTCCATTAAACGGAAAAACGTCCAAACTGGCAACGCGGTCACACACGCGCCCGCCCCCTGCCGGTGACGTCACGAGTCTCCCGCCGCCGCTGCAGCAGCTTCGAAATGAAAACAATCGCACGTGGATGAGATGGGAGAAAGCTCACGTGCACCTGAGAGGCCAAAAATGAAATATTTCCAATAACAGTAATAATACTCATAATAAAATAATTGGAATGCTATAACAGCACATTAAAACATGAGGGTTGTTTTTAATAGCTGTGGCATTAATTACTTTTCATACATTTTGAGTTCAGGACTACTTGTCAATTAATTAAAGGAAGAAATACTAGTCTTTTGCAGTATTAATAGTATCAGGATTTACAGTAGTGTATATAAACATGTATGCAGCTGTGTTTAGTTCTTAAATGAAGTGTCACTTCGCCATAAAATAAATAGCAAAGTTAGATTGCGACATCTAGTGGTTAATTTGTGAACATGTTTTTACTGAATTTACCTTTACTTTACACTATTTTAACCTTTTTAATGTAGATCAAGATTTCTCTCCACCGGGAAAAAGCAGTACTCTTTTAATGTGAACTCATATATATTTGGAGCTGTTGTACTTTATTCTCTGTGTGTGCTTCAGTAAGGGGAAATAGTCTGATAATGGTGTGAATACAGGTGAAGAAGCTCTGACATTTCCTGTCATTGAGAGTGACCGAGATACGTCATCATTAATGAACACACACTCTGAGTCTTTGGTTTATTTAAGGAGCAACAGTTTTATTTTTAGCTGTGACAAAAGGAAAAAGAAACAGTCGCCTCCTCAGAGTCTTTATGTTCACGTTCAGGATTAAAGTGCAGAATTGTTTTCACAGCTTGTGTAAAAAAAAAAAAATTAAATAAGAGAACACAAGAAATATAATATCAAAATATCAAAACTGGCAATGGAGATCTGGAAAATATAAATATCATACAGAACCAGATGAAATCTAATACAACATAGTGTCAGCAATGATATTCAGTCCCCTCGAATCAGGCTTGCACTTATGATACATTAAAACAAAAGAAAAAGGAAATCAGTTCACGTTTTTTCGAGTCGTTGGCAAGGCTAGCTTACAACAAAGGCACAGCATTGTTCAGAGGTAACGATCCTTTGCAAAGAAGTGCTGCGGAGACATTCTCATCGACACGTCAAACATGCTCGACATGGCTCCGACAGGAATGGAGACCGAAACAAAGCCACTCACGTACACTTCATGCCCACGGACGAACACATCAACCAGGAGGGGCTCGGTTTACAGAAGCATGTGTTGTGTTATCAGCTTATGTTTATATTGACAGAGACTAACATGCGCTCCAAGTGTCTGTGACGTAAGCTCCGGAAACATTTTACGGCCCTGAGCCAAAAAGTGTGAGGGGAAGGTGAGAGGTGAGACAGGCCGGGTTGAGTGCTCTATCATCAGCAGTGGTTGCAGCCTCTGGGGGCATCACATGTGAAAGCAAGCAAGTCAGAAACAACACAGGACATCTTTCACAAAGGACCAGTCTGTAGGCAGCAGGCAGAGCTGGGACATCACATCCTCCAGGTAGCAGAGACCAGGAAACGTACTTTCTTCGCAGGTATTCAAGTGGACAATGCAAAATATAATTCATATTTCCCCTGGTGTATAACTCGAATTACATAAAGCTGCTTCCAGGAATTCACTGGAGATAATCTCCATTCTCCAGAGGGGCTGAATGAGAGAATGCAAATGTTCGAGTCAGAGGCTCCGGACTTTCTCTGGAGTTTGTCCTGCCAGGCCCCTGGGCAAAAGTCTGGAGAATGTCCGAATGAGCCGATGTGAGAACACAGCAGGAAATCCTCTGGAGGATTCATGGTAAGCAAGTTCATGATGTTTCTATCATGTGGCCAAAAACGTCAAAAAACGAATATCTCAGGACAAAAAGCAGTGCCACACACACAGAAGGCACAGACAAGTTGCGCGACCCCTGACCTGAACACTATAGCTTCAGATAAAGGTTTTTAAATCCTGATCCATGCACAAAGTTGCATTTTAATAATCAGAAACATCATTTATTAATGCTGATATAATCCGGTTTGCTATCAGGAGGATGAAATTCCCCAGAATCCCATTTTTACAGTTGAAAGGCTCCATCAGTGTCTTGCATTCATATGTATATCAACCTGAACTGACATTATTTATTTCCTTATCACAAGTAGCCCAAGAGAGGAAATCAACAAACATGGCTTCAACCAGCCATTTGGTAAGATAGTGCAAATTAAAGTACTCAAATCTGTACAAAAAGATTTCAGTGGTTATATATATATATATTTATATATATGTATAAACAACAAATGCTGTGTTTTTGTTCCTTCTTTCCTTTATAGCCTAGCTTTCTCTCTCGACTTTTTTTATCCATTCTTTTTTTTCTTATTTAAAATCACATCAGTTAGAAAAAAATAAATAAAAACTTGGTTCAGAAGCTGGACAGACCGACAACGGTGCATCATGCAGCTCGTGAAAACAACAGCAGGAAGTTGAAATTGAGATAAAAAGCTTGTTTAGATAGAGACAGAAATCTTGTGTTAGAAGGTGCAAGAGAGAGTTGTGACCAGTGGAAGAGAGGATTTCTGAGGAGAGCGCATTATTTATGCAAGATGTAAGGACGCACACACGTATATACAGTGATATTTACAGGTAGCATGTACATGTACACAAAGGAAAAGAGACAGATGTGTGAACAGACGTGATAAGAGAGTACCTTGTGTTGTTATCCGCACACAGCTGAACTACTGTGCACGTACATGAGAGGAGAGGTAATAATCAACAACAGATCTGTTGCCCTCAAAATTATCACATCACAAATAATCCGAGGTGATCATAATATACAGATTCAGTTTGAACCCTCCTCCTACACTAATCCAGTATAATGGGGCCGGTCAAATGTTTCGAAGTATATTTTTGATGGAAGGAAATGACAGAATGCAACATTAACTGAGATGTTTCCTGGTGATAAGATTCCTCATCTCTCAAATGCTATGAAAGCCTCTAACCTGCCACAGTGGCATTGCACCTTTAAATGCAGCCCAACCATCCCTCTCCTTTAATGTCAACTGGTCGGCCAGTAAAAATATGGCAATGCAGCGTACGTATATAAAATATGTCTGTACATTTACAATATTTAAAACATTTACAATGTCGCCAACTATTTACAAGGGTTAAAATGCATGATGTATTTTAAGTTGCCATTTCAATGTGAATGAGATGCACTGACAAGCTCTTAAAATTGGGGAGGCAACATACCAGATTTGTTATTTGTACCTCAGTGGTTCGCAGGCTACACGATCAATGATGGAGACGAGCAGCAGGTCTGAAGTCAGAGTGACACGATGAACCAGGCTCTGACCTGAAGGCAAAATTTACAGTGATGCACTCTACAGTGAGCTTTTTAAAGCTTGAAAGGGTTTGTTTTGATGTGCACAAGTTGGACAACAACATGATCTCAAACTCTTTGTCTTGAGCGACAAGTCAGGCACCTCTCCTTTGTAATTTTCATGAATTCAGTTTAAGATCCAAACCCAAAAGCAAAATCAAACCAAACGCAGAGTGAAACACCTGCAAACACAGACTGCACCTTGTGCTCTGTAGAGAGGAGGCTGAAGTTTCACTTTTTGGACTAACTTATGCACTTGCATACACACACTATGATAACTACAGGTTTTCTTAAAAGGCATGATGTTAATTGTATACGATTCAGGAGTCATTCTTTGAAAGTTGGATCAGATTGCATATGACATGCTCCACTGAGGCTTGGAGGGTGGAGCAGAACCAAGCTGTCGCAGGTAATGTCTCTTGATTTGACTGAATGCTTGCCTATGTATGTGTGTGCGTGCATCTCGCACAGGTGGCTTTTCACATCCACATTTTACCCCTGAGTCTATCTGTTAAGCCTGAGCCCGCTGTGTCTACTTCAAACACGGAGGGGTATACACATGACTCCTCCAGTCACCACACCACCAGCGGCAGGCGGTCGCCACCCCAGTAGTGTTAATTCAACCTTCCCACACCTCCTCTTGTGTTCAGTCCTGTTCCGGCTGTTCAGAGTGGGTGTGCAGGCCGTTTTCAGGGCGTGCCATGCTGTGGTTCTCCCAGAAGGCCTTGTGAAGCATGTCCAGTTCGGACACCAGGGGTAGTCCCATTTCCAAGTGCATCTGAAGGTTGTCCATCCACTCCCCCAGTTTGGAAAAAGCAGGTCTAAGAATATTTAAAAAAAACACAGGATTTTTGATTAATTTATACTTTGTATCTATTTTTATATAATCAAACTTACAGTTCACCTAAGAAAACAAAAAAAATAAATTGATAATTAATCAAAAAAAGTAAAATTATTTTTCACTTTGAGAACCACAAACAAATTTCCAAGAAAGCTATATTGGAATGAGCTTCAGTCAACAAATAGGAAATTATGAGTTTCACACACTCATAGATATCAGTTCCCTAAACATGCCTGATGGTTTTCATCTCCATACATGAATTATTCCAATTTGTGACAACGTTGAAAAACGCAACCTCCCGCACTGCTAAAGAAAGAGAACAAAAATGCCACCTGATACAGATCCGCAGCAAAATTGTATTGATCCCTCCTTGACTCAAACCAAATCCTTCCACCAGGTTTTGTTATCCCTGATGTAGTTTTTGTTTAATGCTGCAAGCTATTACACACAGTCACATTTTAGTGTGAATCTATTGCTGATGTCTCACCGTTTGTCTGCATCAAGGTCACAGCACAAAGCAGCCAAGGGGAAAAAAGCAGGGGGACAATCTGGGGGACAGAAGTGCTCCAAGAACCCAGACACGTTCAATCCGAAGTCCATCGCCCTCGGGAGGTAGTCCGGATCTGCATTCACCCTGCCAATTATCTAGAGGTGGGAGCAAGAAGATCATAGAGAGAAGGAACAAGTCAAGTTAAAGATGGAAGGATTCAGAGTCCCCTGAAAAAACAGTAGACCCTCCAAACTGTAGCGGATCATTCCCGACAGACCACAACTACCGTTTGCCTGCCCGTCAGAAGCCACATGAAAACAGCTCTGCTTTCCTGCTCTCTCTAATCCATTCACTATTTTTATGCTAATGGAGTCCATGTGGAGAAGTCCTACTCTGACCCTAAGACTGGATTGTGTGAGGACGGGCCCAAAGACTTCCACACAGACTCTGGAAAGCGCCTCCAGGAATATGGAAATTCATACACATAAAATTAACTGTCAACTGTATTATATTTATTAGAATTTTTTTTTTTATTATTTCAAAAAGCATGCCTTTGTAGACCAAGAGGAAGTAAAGCTGTGCTCGAAATATATTGAGTTATATCTTGGGTCATGCCCTACCCCTCCACACAGTGTCAGGGAAATCAATTCAGTAGATTTTGTGTAATCCTGCAAACAAACAATATAACCTCCTTGGTGGAGGTAATAATTACATCTCTGAAACCCTAGCTATCTGCTAGACAGCGTGCAGGGTCACTTACCTCACAGAGCATGATACCGAAGGAAAAGATGTCTACTCTCTCGTCATAGCTCTTTCCTGTGAACGAGAGAAGACAAATTAAAAAATTTAATTTAGAAGGAACACAGCACAAAATCAAACACTACACTGCAGTAGTTTTCTGTAGATATCTGAATGTGAATGGGTTTAATTGAATAAATCTTTATTTAGGTATTACAAAAAAATCTATTTCCGTGTAACTCATACCATGGATCATCTCAGGAGCCATCCAGTAGGGGTTTCCCACAACCGTGTACCTCTTCCTGCGGTCAGGCCTCTTCAGACCCGGCAGTTTACCCTGCGCAAACTTCTCCTCGAGCTTGTCATCGATCATGAGCCGTGCCAGCCCGAAGTCGGCCACCACCACTGTGTTGTTCTACACAAAGGAAATCCAACACGTCATAAACCACAAATGCTGAAAGTGCACATGCTGCCTGTCACTGCAGGAGACAACAGCTTCAAAGTATCAGAGATTTAAAAAAAAAAAGCTTGAAATTTAACCTCCGGATTCTAACGTAGCGCAGAGTTAAATAACTTTAGATGTAAACTGAACATAACAAACTTCGTGTGACACATGTACAATGATCTCTCTGTTTGAGGGGTAAGCTGGAGGTTAGTTGTGTGCAGCGTGTTCAAAGACTTAAAGCGTCTTATAGCTCCTGCTAACAAAGCTCCCCTTTATTTCTGTATTTGCCAACTGCCCCATGACAAGTGCACCGTGTTAAATCCTTAAAGAAAACACACTGTATATGCACAGGTATGCCCAAAAACACACACACACAGGACCATACATGCTCTTACCTCTCGGACGAGACAGTTGTGTGAGTTCAGGTCCCGGTGGATTATGTTCATGGAATGCAGATAGGTCTGAATAGACGAGAGGACAGAGAGACAGGCTTTAGTGGTTATCTCAAGCCCTGGAAGAACAATCTTCCCTTGTTTCATCTCAAGTAGCTGCTGTTGTAAATACAATAATCCAGTCACGCACGACACTCATCACTGTGCTCAAGGGAATACATGAGGGAGTTGTGCTTTAATCCTCACAAGAATTCATGCTGTAATCTCCACAGAGGAAGATGGAAAATATCGTATGTGTTATGAGGAGATTTGTAGCTCAATAACATGACAGCTAGAGAGAGATAAAAGTAAAGATAACAGGATGCATTCATAATATATAATATTATATAAACTACAGCAGTTATATTGCAGATGTGAATCAGGAGGTAGAATCATCCATTCATCAGAAGGTTGGTGGTTTAATCCCTGGCTCCTCCAGTTCACATAATTAAATGTACTGAATCCTGAATTTTCCTTGGTGTGTGTGTGTGTCTATGTGAATGGGTGTATGTGGTGTGTACAAGCTACTGGATGATCTGAATTTCCCTCGGGATTAATAAAGTATCCATCTATCTATCTATCTATCTAGAGGGAAGCCCTTTCGAATGGCCGATAAGACATACACTATTAAAAGTTTACATGCACTTCCATCTTCAAACTCACCATCCCAGCAGCTATGTCCTTGCCGAAACTTACTCGCTGGCTCCAGGGAAAGTTGCTGTCCTGTGACAGGAAAAAAAAATGAATGTCAAAAGTGCTGCTGATAAATCATGTAATCTACCTTAAAGATCGTCAAAGTACAATGAGGATCCGATCATTTCCTCAGCCACAACAAGGCCTTCTCCATGCATTTTGAATATTGAACAGGAAAAAGATAATCTCTTGTTCCTGCAGGTGCACACTCCGTTCTCACCATTTTCTTGATGATTTCCCTCAAGGTGCCTCCTTTTATATACTCAGCGATGAAGTTGAGTCTCTTGTCTTTGTAGAGGACTCCGATGAACTTGAGCACATTGGGGTGCTCCAGGCAACGCATGACCTTCACCTGATGAAACACAACACAAAGTGTTTTTACACACAGACACAACCTCTCTGCATTAAGTCAACATTAGCAATATCAAGGTAGTTTATATTATAGTCTGAAATCATTCTGCTGGCTCACACTTCACTTCGTAGTATGATTTCATCTCTGCTCTTTGCAGTTATACTTTCTATTCATCACAAATATTACCACACCACTTCTGTTAATGTGAACAAAAGTCTGAGTGGAAGATTAATGTGAGTTAAGTGCAAAATATTTTGAGTTTGGGTGAAAAAAAACTTAAAGGGATAGTTTGATATTTTGGGACATGTGCTTTTTAACTTTTCCTGCTGAGAGTTAGTTGAGAGTTGTGATACCACTGTTACAAGATGAATATGGCACAGAGAACAATATTTTGCCTAGAATGTTACAACCAAAGATCTCTATGTGCTCAGCTGATATCAAGCATTTTACTTTTGACTGTTCAAACTGGACTAATCTTTAATTTAGAGGAAGAAAAGTGGATCTGAACCAGATGAGAGTGAGTTCCATGTCCCTTTCCTTTTGAACTGCGTAATATTCTGCATTACACAGAAATAAAAAGAAACGAAGGAAAGATAGAAAGAAAGAAAGAAAGAAAGAAAGAAAGAAAGAAGGAAGGGAAAGATTGTTTGGCTCTGTCAAAATGTAACACAATCCACCTACCAGCACAACTGGGACTCACAAAGAATGTAATGGATGTTAGGATATAAGTCCGGGTGTGGGTAACCCTTTGACCTTTAACATCTAAGACCAAGGTGTTATATATCTTGTTTGTTAGGATTAAAGGTTAAACCCTAACTCCTAACCCTGCAACCCACAAGGAACTGTCTTTGTGTTAGGCTAAGATAACTGCTCGCTAAAGCTTTCGATTTAGCAAACAGCCGTCCGAGTGGAATCAAGTTTGACACCTTTTCACAGCTACGATGAATCGTTCATCTGACAGCGGCCATGTTATAGAAGCAGTGGGTAAACACATGAGGCTTCTGTTATATTTAAGTACAGAGCTTTCATTTAAACATCTGTGTTTACCGACTGTTTCATGACAACATGGCCCCTGTGGCTAAAGTCTTCTCATGGTCTCAGGTCACTGAACATTGTGAGTCTGTAAACACACAGACTGAGTTTTACCAGGTAGAAATACAGCATCATTAAGACTTTATAAACCCAACAGAATACCAAAGTTACCAGTGAATAAAAAGCTTTGTCTCGGCCTCAGTCCTGTGACACCACTACACAATTCGTTTTACTGATTTCTCATGTTACTATTTCTCTCTACTCAAAGGCGTTTCAAAGGCAACAGGGAGAAACTTGGTTTCAAGCTGTGGTTTAATCGGTTACATGTGCCATTCGGAGGGACACCTCGTAAAACACTTCCCTCCCTGAAGCTCGGGCTGTGAAGAGGAGGAGGAGACATGTCCCTGCTACACACATAAACATGAAATATTACCACTCGAGTCTCATGATATCTTTGTCTCAAGTGTGCATTCCTGTCTTATTTTCTTATTCCTGGCCGTGAAGCACAAGATCACAAGAGACTCGATGACGTGAGATATGGGCCACCTACACAACAAACAGCCTGAGGGAGTCATAATAATCAGGCTTCATCGTGGTTGAGGTTTGTTTTACTTTGTCGTCATCCGCATTAATTACAGAGCAAAGACTCTTTATTATTGTAGCTGAATAGTCAAACTAGAGCCCCCCACGTATATTACATAAACACAACCAGAAGAGTTTGTGAACTTCAAACATCCTTAATTAGAAGGTCTTTAATTGCGATACCAAACATCATATAGGATCGTCTAGGCCACTTCAAGAGTGACAATAACTCCAGGCTTCTATGCACGAGTTAGTCTCTGTTATCTTTTAGGATTAATGGAAGGAGGAGATGGAGAGGTTAAGCTTTTGGGGAGTATTTCTTATTTCATTTTTGTCTGTATTTGTTTGTCTGTCAGCAAGATTATACAAAAACTACTGGATGGATAACCATGAAACCTTTTGGCAGGATGTGGGAGGGGTCAGGAAAGAACCCTTTAAATTTGGGTTCAGATCCAAACCAGCGGGCAGAATCGGGAATTGTTTTTCACTTTCTTTAACATTGTGAGATGGGTTGTTTTTCAGTGTTTTTCCTTGATTTCTCAGAGAATAAGCCATGGACACTGAACACAAAAACAGGGGGCTGATATTCATCATCGTATGGAAGTTGGTAGAGATCCAAATAAAAATCCAGATCTAGTGAATTTAAATAAGGCAAGGCAGTTGTGTACTCTACTGAGTCTCATTCCAGTTTCACATATTTTATCTTCATTTATTCAAGGAGGAGAACTGCTCCTATTTTATTCACTCATGTCCTACATCACATGAAGCAGCTGCTAATTTTAACCTCTATCTCTAGGTCCTTCTCAGGCACAGACACATTTTCCCTCTTTATTTTCTGAGCACAGCTTTTTCCAGGCTGGTCCACATTTTTAAACCTGAAACTTTCAAGCAACAACTCATCCTCCCAAACTTTTGGGTTCTTGCCACCTATTGTGAAATCTGAATCTTCACTCTTATATCTGACTCAATCATGATTATACTAATTGTAGGGTGAAAGCTTACTAATTTCATATTTCTGTTTAGGACACAAAATTAATCCTCTTTTGGCCTCTGATTACAATTCAGTAGCTCTTACCTCTTTCAGGAATGTTCTCTGTGTCTCGTCATCAAAGCGAATCAACTCCTTCATCACCATCACCTCCCCGGTCTCCTTGTGGGTCACCTACAGCCAAACGCAATGAAGCAACAAATCAAGTTTAGCAAACAGCTGGAAGAAAAATGTATTAGTAATATTATCCATAGGCATTTGATTGTGACACTGACATTGATTACATTACACCTCATATCGTTTAGCTACTGTATGTGAAAATGGGAATTTGTGTTAAATCTCCAAACGCCTCAATGCTGCCATCTTCTGGACATCATGAGTATAAGAACATGAACACCCTGTAATAAGATGTCAGTGTCCCTTTAACCCCCTCATCTACCTTGATGGCCTGTCCGAAGCAGCCCTTCCCAAGCACCTCTCCGTGGATGAGGTCAGACGGGCGGAAGATGCGGTGCATTCGGTTTGAAACGACTCGGAGCGACTCTGATCGATTGATGTCCTTCCTCTGGGAGATGGGGGATGTTGCGTTACTGGAGCCTGGTGATTTATCAATGCTGCAGCTCCGCCTGGAGGGTGAGAGGGGAGACAGGCAGGATGAGGAGAGGAGCAACGAGACAAGGAGAGGGAAAAATAGAGGAAACAGCAATACTATAGACACTGATGGACAATCTCAATTTGAAACATTTATTTGACTTCATTCGTATTGAGGACCAACACAGTAAATGCTAAGAGGATGATGTGAAAAATTATTGTAAATACACACGAAAGTTTTCGAGCTTTAATGTTGATAGTATGAGATCAAATTGAAGTTAAAGAAATACAAAACATTTTTCGACATCAAATATTCAATCAGTAAAATCACTCCTACAGTTAAACATTTTTAGAGATTTAGAGGCCAAAATGCATTTTGCTCACAATTAACCATGTTCAATTGTTTTTAAGGTGTTAAAACACACTTAAGTAACTATACATTGATTCATATATTTCATCACAACAGGGGTCTGTACTTTGAGTACCTTTCAATGAGTGTTTTCTGTTGGGCACAACTCTATTGTAAATTAGAGCAGGTCTATATCTGTTCATATTTCTTACTTGATGATGCGGGATCTCAGGTTGCTGATGTCGGGGTTGGGGGGCTGGGTGATGGGTAGGACGGGGCTGGGCCCCTCAGACAAGGGGCTTGACAGGGGCCCGTCCACGTGCTCTTCAGCCCCTGAGGAGCCTCCCTCCGGCCCCTGACTGTGAGGGTCGTGCTCGATGGTGAGCTGCAGCAGCCGGCTCGTCTCCTGGATCAGCAAGTCGATCTGGAGCAGAGGAGGTGGTTTGGGGATGAGTCCGAATTAGAACAGCAGAGAACTGTCTCATAGCTGAAGAAAACGTCTAATGGAGGAAGTAAAGCTTTATAACACTCAGCTAGGATCTGTTTGTAAGTTCAGTGAGATGAAAAATTCACTTCTGCTGCTTGGTGCCTGCAGCTTTAATGAATATTTGATTCCCCTCTTACCACAGAGAACTATAAAGCTTTTACAAGTCTGACATCAACAATAAACCATTTGAAGACCATAATGAATGAAATGTAAAACATATGTGAAGTACGAATAGGAGGAATATCAGAGTCCAAGAAATATTTTAACTTCCCCATACTTGACTAAAAAATGAAGTAGCTTAGTAGAAAGAAATGGCTCCATATCCAAAGTCTCCATAGTATTTATTTCTGTCAAAGTTAATTAATATTGAGAAAGAACTACAACACACAGAGACATTATAAGTTGTACATTTCTCTCATTAATATCTATTCATAATCCAGATTATTAAATTTTAGAATTTTTAAGACCGTGCCGAATCCCTGTATTAAGTAGATCACAGAAGATTAAAACATGTTCATTTCATTATTCATGTAACGTCTCTAAAAATATTAACTTGTTTCTTAAAAAGTCAGTTCCTATATGTATCAGCTAGATGTTCTACTTATTATTGACACAATTCAAGTTCTTGTTCACTAGATCAAACCACCAGCACAGGAGCATGAGACCCTTCAATGCACTGTGGTATCATTTGCATATTTACAATAAAGAACACAGGACCAGTGTGGTGAATACCTCGTCCAGAGGAACATTGTAAATGGGCGTCCCATTGATTTCAAGGATCCGATCTCCAACATGAATGGAATTCTTCACATCTGGACTGATGCAGTCTGGGTCCACCCTGGATGAAGAAGAAGAGGAACAGATAACAGAGGATGAAATAACTTTTCAAACACCATTCTCAGCTCATTTGAATAACAGAGAATTCATTTTCCATCCCCTGAATTGCACATTTTATAATTAATCTCATCCGTCTACATCTTCTATTTTTAGTCCTGCTGTATGCATCATGCATACGCACACAGTCACACTCACACACAGAGAGATCAACTCACTGGGAGACTCTGATGGTGGGTGCATGATCAGGGCTGTATCCGTTGGTCGGGCTCAGTGGCTGATCGATGGCCACAGAGAAACCTCGCCCTCTACGTCCGTTGCCCTCGGCGGTGGCTGGGATTGACACCAGTGTGACCGTGTGAGGGATTCGTGAGCATGGCGAGTCCGGCAGCGACACCGGGGTGACGATGGTCTGGTAGTAACAGTGACCGCTGCACCCAGAGAGGAAGAGGAGACAAAAGATGAGAGAGGGAAGGATGGAAAGAAGGAGGGCAGTTATATATATATAAAAAAAGAGGAGGTTATGAAGTCCTGAAAATATCCTTTGTGAGGTCTCTGGCTCGACAACCGTCCATGAAATCATAAGAGGAACTTCAAGTTCTCATTACAACTGTTTTCACAGCATCACATGTTGTTGACAGGAAGCTGCTTGAGCTTTGGATAAACACTGTGCACTCATTGTTCAGACGTGCGGGTCAGCGTGACTTCTGAAAAGTCAAGATCTGTTCCCAAAGAAATTGGAACACACGTTTCTCATTGGTTCATGCGTCATGTTTATCAGAATTTGACTTAATGGCAGAGTTCCTCTCCTGCTCTCACCTTGAAAGACCCAGTCTGCTGACGAATGGATGTAGTGATCCGACTGAATCACACGGTCAACATCCACCTCTACTCAGAGGAGCAGACAAAGATTGTTGAGTCTTTACGTGTCTGTGTTGTGTAGCTGGTTTAATGCTTAACCCTGTTTTTTAAACTCTGGGGCCAAAGACGCTCACATAAAACCCTCCACTGCAGTTCCAGTTGAAAAAAACAGGAACCTGAAAAAACACATACTAAGATCTGCAAGCGACTGATGATTTTTATAATGTTCCTGCTGTTTATCACATCAGCCAAGGTTGTGTCTTCATTTCTGTTTGAAGCATTAGGCAAAAAATACTGAACCATCTTAATTCAAACTCAGTGGAAAGGTGGAGTATGGGCCAAGAAAGAACCAATTACCTTTTGGTTCAATTAAAAGGGCGGATCCGGCAATTGTTTCTTCACTTTCATTAACATTGCGAGAAAGAGCTTTTTTCACTATTTTGTTTGATTCGTGTTCTACATTTTTGTGAATTTCTCAATGTATAATGCAGAAAACTTGATGAACAAAGATCAGGCAAATGTCTATATGAGGTGAATTTGATGTGGATTCAGAATTTGATCTGGATGTATCTGCTCTCAGTTCATGCAGCAGGGTGATAAAGTGGCTAATCAGTCTTGGCAGAGGTATGAGCTCTGAGTGCCCTTCTGGTTATCTAGTTTGTTTAAATCTTCTCAATGTCCCATGAATAAATAAAATCATCTGAAAAAACAAAACACGACCAATCATTTCTTCCAGACCAAATGTATCCGTAGCCTTTTTACAGCTTTTCCGGGATTACCAACCCTATCTTTAATACCAGTGCTCTAATCTGCAACTATTGACTGGTTTTCTATAGTGCATCTGCCGCCAGCTGCAAACATCTGCATTTTGAGTAGTTTTTAGTGTGTTTCTAGCTGGAAAATGGAGCCTACAAAATATCAAAAGCAACTAATTTCAAACCATAAATTTAAATACGCCTGATAAAAGTGTGGTTTCCCTGGTTTTCCCACTGTGCTTTGTGTCAGACGTCCCCACATTTTCTGCTTATGTCGACAATAAGTTATTTGAAGTCCAAAATAAGCAGAATAAACTTCAGATTCTGTCAGGCAGCAGCAGCTTTGGCTTCTTCTCTGTGGGTTTGGTCGCACTTCAGAGGGATTTCGAGGGGATTAGTTTGTGGCAGAGGAGGGAATTAAGACAACTAACTGACACAAGTGATATAAGTTAGGGGGAAATAAAACACCACACAAAGTAAAGAGTCACAAACTGCATTGTCATGGCTGCCAGTGGTAAAACGGCATGAATAACTCATATTTTAATTTTGGTTTCGCAAAATGTTGATATTTCAGACTCACCAGTAGAGTTTGGACCTCTCCACCAGAGCGTACGTGTCCCCATCACCGATGAACGCCCTGCAGTTCAGGCAGGTGAAGCATTCCGGGTGATATTTCTGTTCCCCTGCGACCTGTTAGAAAGAAAACCACAAGCATAAACAGAATGAATAGTGTTCTATTCATTTTCTAGAAACTCGAAACCACAATGTTAGAAAGTTGAAGATCTTATTCTCTGATCCGGAGAGAAAACAGAGATCTACAACAAAAGTGTTTGTGACGTGGCCAGAGCAAGAGGCAAAATGAGGGCTTGATAAATGGTCGGAGAAGTAGGGCGAGGTCTGGCCGCGGAGGGTAAAGCTGAATTACAAGCTCGGAGATTGAGTTTACTGCAGCCAGATCCCCCTCCAGGGCTTAGGGCAGTTTTGCAAAAAAAGGAGAGGGAGTTGAGTTATGGCCAAACGACGAGGGAGGCAATGAGCAGATTAATCAGTGTGGCAGATCGGAGCGTGATGCTGCAGCTGGAGGTTTCACTTCTGGGCGTTCTTCAGAGCAGCAGGTGAAAACCGAAGACGAAGATCAACCTCACTGAGCGTCCCCCTCACACTGCTCCTCATTAAAACTGTGTCCTTGCTTGTTGTGACACCGTCGATCGACTGATGCAGCCTCCTTCACATGTCAATATCCGTCCTTTTTAACGCCTTCTGGTAACTATTTGAACGCACCTTGTATGCAAATGACCAACCGACTCCGCCACCTAATTGTCTCTATGATTAAACATGAGCTGCACATTTTTGCTTAGAGAGGCTGAACATTTTGAAAAGAGCTGGGCCCCCTGACAGCACCTCTCCACTGCAATGATCTGCAATGCTAATTCAGTGTACTGAGTCCAGGGAGGGGCAGTGCACGCAGGACAACCCCACAAAGAAGAATCCATTCCATGCAAATAAAAACCAAAGCATGAACATACATACTTGCATAGAGACTCCTTAAATTACAAGTCAATTGCTTATGTCAAATCCTGTTTCACTTTAATTTCTGCTCACACTGTATATTCTGTTTGCACTGTAGTTACTATTTCTATTTTATTGATCATTTTATATTTCCTTGTGTTTATATTGCATGTTTATGTATTAATAAATAAGTCAATTTTTGACTACAAAAAAGAAATTCCTAGATAATAAAAGGTAAAGCATGCACTGCTGCAGCCTGAAAGTAAAATTATAGCAGAACAGACACGTGGCTCTAATGATCAATACAAATGAAACCAAATGAGGGCAAAGAGGGAGAAAATGGGAGGATCAAAGAATCAATAAAATCATTGTTTAAAGCCATATGTCTGCTGCTGCCCCACCCTCCTGGGAGAGCAGCAGTAACACTACGAGTGAACACAAACAGATAAACACATGCCACTGGCCCTCGGGCTGCAGGGAGGAAGACACTGTGCAGGCTTATTAATTAACAGCTTTTTAAGTAATTCATTGGAGCAGCTCCTTCCGGCTAAACACCAAAAAAGATGCCATCACTTGGCCCTGATACACAGAGAAGTATAATGCAATTTTTTGGCTTATTTAAATCCTTCTTTTTTCATTTTTGTTATAGTGTATACGACAAAGATTTAGAGCAACACAAAAATCTGAAGTAAGGTTAAAAAGCTCTCCTCTTGACTCCATGTTGTTTCTCGAGCTGATCATAAAAGATCGTAGAGCAGGAGGAGAAAACAGAGGCAGAGCGGATGTGTAGCAGACGAGAGGACGAGGCAGCTGCATGGCTTAAGGGCCATCTTCATTTCTTTATTTATCCTCCAAGCAGCCTCGTAAAAAGGAGGAATTAACAATTACTGTCAGACGTCAGCCAGATAGAGGATACGAATCAGACAGTAGAAAAGAAAAGTACCAAAGAGAGACGAGAGAGACGAGAGCGAGAATCTAAGGAAGAAACCAAGGAAAGGTTTAGGGTTAGGGTTAGATACAACATTTTGGTTTTTATGTTGTGGATTTTAGCAGTAGGGTTGTGTGTGTGTGTGTGTCTGTGTGTGTAGGACTTAGGTGTCGCCCTACAAATGGGAAAGACAGGAAAAGGAGGACAGCTGGACGGAGATGAAAAGGGCGTGTGGCTGCTACACAACCTGACATGCTGGTTGCCATTTGCCTCCCCCCCCCACACACACACACACCCATCCTCTTTAAAACCACTTCTGACAGGCGACAGCTGCTGCCCTCAAATTTAGGACATGCTTCCTCTCCAAAGTATACAGATAAAGACAGATTGAGAGATACGTGATTTCAAAGCATGTGACCGCCTCGCAGCTTTCAAAAGACAGACTCAAGAAACATCCCATCGCGTTAACGCCCCACTTCTTCAGTTTCTCATCTCTGCTCCACACAGCAGTGTTCACGTGTCCTCAAGCCTCCGAGAGTGCACTTCAATCTTTGTGTGTGAGCTCATCGTGCCCTTGCCTGCGTCTTAGCCGATGTAGCCTCGTGGCCTCCTCTTCTTCTAGAGGCAAACCAGACTGCGTGCACATGTCTCCCCGGGGGGGAAGGGGAGCGGGTCGATGGGGTGCAAGAGGAAGTGGGTCAAATTGCAGAACAATGCAGCGTTGCCAGGGGTGAAGAGGCTCTTCATCACATTAACTCTACTTACATTAAAGTATTAAAGTATGTCTCGTATCCGGATTGTGTCTAGATCTGAATTTAATCTGATTACATTTACACTTAGTTCTATATCTGTGTCTCCACTGTCCACACTGAGATCTGATTCAGATCCGGTCGCTCCGTCCAGCTCACGTTACGTCCTCCTGTCTTTCTCACAGGTCCCAAAAATCAACAGCACATATACAGGTAGATGTTCATTTGTGAAGCTGAGGTTTTGTGTGTGCTTGCTATTTAATTTGCCTCCATCCACGACTGTCTTCTAGAACATTGAGCTGAGGACTGAGGAGAGGACTGTTTGGGTTTCTCTGGGCTGGTGGCTGCAAGCTCCGAGCAGCTGCTGCTGCCTCACAGGTTTGGAACAGTCACACGTGGTTTCAGCTCGTGAAGTTGTTATGTGTGGATTGACAATGTAATTGCATTTACACTTAAGTTCGTGGTGGTCACACTGACCACCTCCAGATGTGGTTTGACCGATCAGATCACAATCGTGCATCTTTGGATGCGATTGCACTTGTGCTTTCATGTGGTAAAGCTCTATCTTATTGCAATCTGTATTTGAATTCCAGGTTTAAATGGTGAAGTTGTGACTTCCTAAATGAACTAAAGGAAATGTAGCTTAAGTACTAAATGATGCATTACGCTTTTTGTGACTCAGACATCAAACCGCTTTTACTTGTGACTCCTCGATAGAAAGTCTGAGAAAGTATGAAATATCACTGTAACATTACAAATTCATATCAATTATCAAATAAAAATAACAGTTCCTTTTGTAAATTAGATTACACTGTTGCATACATGGAGATATATTTGAGTTTCAGTGTAACATGCATAGATGCAGAAAGAGTGGGACATATTAGATTATGCAAATGTCGCTGATCTTATTTTTTTACTGACATTTTTTTGTAAAGCATTTTGTAATTTGTTGTTTGTTGTGTCAGATTTTAAATTATCTGTCTAACTTTGTGGGCATTACCTACCAGCAGCACTAACAACGTTCACTCATCAGACCTGTAGTAGGCTACACACCAATGCTTCCACTATATGACACAACAAATTCCAAAGGTATAATTGAAGCAATATAGTACTAGCAGTGATGGTCAGCCTCAGAGACTGTTGACCGAGCCTGTCAGGGCCCTTCAGGTTTATTTGTTTTTAAAGATTTATACGTGTGACCTTAAGTTGGGCTGCAGAATGTGAAGAGATCCTTTTAAGCCATCTGGAGGAATTTATGACACTAATACTGTGTGACACTAAACAGTTGAGAAACATGTTGGTGGGTTTCTCGACCATTCCTTCAGGCCGGTCGCCCACTTTTCCTGAGATGCGGTCTGAGTAATAAAACCTCCGGACGTTAGAATTAGTTTGTACGAAATGTCAGAGATGTCAGACGTCAGCTGAAATCTGTAAAAATATTCTTAAAGACAACATTTTGTTGAATAAGGAACTGCTAGTTATTTGTTGCTCTTTATATTGGTTACATTTCAAACAGAGTAATTTAGTTACACACTTTCAAAACATTTCATGGATTCCAAATTATTTTTTATGCATCCAGTTCTGTTGCCATTTTGATCAAAAGTCATTTTTATTCAAACTAGATTTAACCCCTCGGACGTCACAGCTCCCAGCCTCCAAAATGTAAATACTATTTTTAAACCTTGTATGATGTAGTTATGTTTTTGGAAGATATTTGATGAGCATTTTATAGAGCTAATTATTGGGATTCCTATCCGTAAAGAGATTTCTTCACTTTTAGAATGAATTGAAAGTGCATGCTTCTGTATAACACACATAGGGTGGAAGGTGATATAAAACATTAAGCATAAGGTGTACATAATCCACATAGCATGTGTGTTGAAACATGTGTATTTATACTCAGGTGGACCTCATCCTCCACATCTTTTAACACCAGTCGGACCCTGTGACTTCAGTCTGCTTCTGCTAAATGTGGAACAATGACCTCATATCAACACGGCTGTGGGTGCTTCTGAACGGCCTCACTAAATGAAGACAGATCTGGCTCTCCTTAGCCTCCTGGTTGATGTCCTGACCTCCTACATTACCTCAACTCAACAAAACAAAGTCCATATGTGTCTGAGAATCCACTCATACAGCTTGAAAATGTGTTTTAAAAAATGACCTCGTGAGGAAATAGTAGAAACAACATGTGCACCAGGTACCTGATACTCCCCAGAGAGAGAGAGAGCTACAACCGGGTCAGATTCCAGAAATGTTTGGAAGGGAAATCCTACGATTGCCAGATCGGAATGTAGCAGAGCTGCTGTCGTGGTGGTTTGAAGAGAAATAAAGTGAGAAAGAAAAACAGCCTGATGGCCAAAAGTCCTTATAGATCTGCGAGCTACAGCAGACATCATTTAGGCAAAAACAATTAGACTGAGATCCTGAAAAAGAGCGAGGGACAGTGATTCACATTCATGCTCTCTGAAAGGAAAACCCCCTCCTGCTCCAAACATACAGTACCACTGTCCACAGGCTTTAGAAACGCTGGTAATGTGTTTCCTCGTCTCTGTGAGCCTCACATTCACTCTCATCAGATGAGGAAATCAGTCACAGTGTGACATGTACCGAAGGTGGTGAATAAAAATAACACGCTGCTGTGACACAGCTATTAAACATGACGACCGTGTTTCTCTGTTCCTGAATGTGATCTCACACTTTGAGTCTCGCTTTTATCTGTAGGAATAATGCTCTCTAAAAATAGCACGCGTGCCATGGCTCATCAGTTTTTCATGACATGAAGAAAAGACGAAAAGAACTGGGGCAAAAGCAAAAAAAAGAGGAAGAGAGCTGTAATTACAAAGCAGTAATATAGTGCCCCAGTTTAAAGGGACACACAACACAGTTGGGTACAGCAACACGGTTCAGCTTCAGCTTTAAAGTTAAAAACAGAAGGATAGAAAGATGGAAGGAGAGTCTGCAAAAGCAACCAGCAAACCATGTCATTCATCCCCTGAGATTATCTGCCTCCCGGCCTCCTCGCCGGCTCATGCATGACTGTACATCGCCTAGAGGACACCCGGCAACCCAGAGCAGCATCATCAACATCATCCTCCTCATCATCATCATCAGCAGTGATCAGTGAGCATCCTCACCTTCTTGTCCCTTTTCCAAAGCCTGAGACAGCAGAAGCTCCAGTAAAACAAGTCTCCCACCATGTCAGCGTGAGCCGGCGTCTCTCCCTCGCTTCTCTAGCTCATTCTAGTGAGGCGGCCGATTCCCCCACTGTCACAACACTGGCAGAGAGCCGCTGCTCTGAGGGGAGGGAGGGAGGGAGAGATAGAGAGAGAGAGTCAACGCCTTTGCAGCTGAGCTCATCTCTGAACCACTGACACTCCTCCTCCTACACCCTCCCTCCTCCTCCTTCTTCCAACCTCACTGTTGCTATGACCTCATCGCTTCCTGTTTGGCCCCGCCCACTCTTGCACACGCGCCGGCTAGCGGCTTCTACCGCCCCCGCCCCCAACCCCCTAGTTTCTTCAATAAATTCCTCACCCCTCCTCACCTCCCATGCTGCAATCACATTTTGAAACCAATGACAACTACCAGAGTGACACAGACACAGGCTTCACTTAAGGGACGTAGCAGAGGGAATTGGTTTGATTATTCAGGAAAATTAATTCTGTGTTTTTTAACCGAATCCAAACTCAGCAGAGTCTTCTTTCTTTCACGGAGCTGGATATTGAGGTCAGCACTGACAATCTGCTCCTGTCCCAGCAATTCAAAGAGCTCCAATCCAATTTTGATTAGCAGATTATCTTTCTCTTGTCTGAGTTCTAGAATTATAGAGTCATCTGCCATCTTTCTCTCATTTTTCACTGTTGCCACTTCCTCACTGGGCTCCTGATAGTCATCGTTCATGATGACCATTTCTTTCATCTTCGGCAGTTCTTGTCTGATCTTCTCTCCATTCTCCTTTGCCCCTCAGTTCTGCAAGGTGCAGCTGGTCATTCATCTCTTGTGCCATTGTGGTCTTCTCCTCGGTTTACTGCACCGTTGAGTTTAGTTGTTCAGGTGATTATTCTGAATATGTTAACCCTTTGATACACAAGCTAGGCAAATCCCTTCTTATGCACAACATGGGTCAAAAAAGACCTGCCTGGCTGGGTGTTTCTTTTTGTTACATTCTTTTATAGCTTATTCTTCTTATTCTTATAGCTTAGGCTCCTTTGACACGATAGGAGATGATTCTTGGGTCATAAAGTATCTATCTATCTATCTATCTATCTATCTATCTATCTATCTATCTATCTATCTATCTATCAATCTATCTATCTAGTTATATATCTATCTATCTGTATTGACAAACGTTTCAGCCATTGACATATTTGTCATACAGAAGGTAATAATAGGCCCTCTTCAGGGTAGACTGGACACAACAGTGCCTCGTTATGTGCTAGTCCTCTAAAGCGCCAACAGTATGAGACACATTAGCCTAGAAATAGAAACCATTAATATCAACAAACAGCTGCCAGCGGGACAGAGACATCAACACGAACTCTGAGGGCTGAAGGGAATGTGACCAACACGATAATGATATTATTCTATAAATCCTATTTGAAAAAGACTATATTGGTCAAACTACCTCTCACCTGTCACTTTGTTTTAGTGCTGTCTGTCAAATATTGTCTACAGTTTTAAAGTCAAACTATACTAACAGTGGGAATTTAGTTATCTCATCTATCATGCTACCCTTTTAGCCAATGTCCTGATAAGAGCTTGTGCCAACCTCAGGAGTGGGATCATGTGCCGACTGCAGTTTACTTAACAGCCACAGATGTCATTCATAATAAGGGTGTTCTGGAAGTTACACACTGAACCCTTAAGACATATGATATGTTATTTATTTGTCCTTTGCTTCCTTTCCTTCCTTGTTCAGTCTCTCTTCCCAGCTTCGTCTTTGCTGCTGCGTCACTCTTTCCTTCGCCCTCTCCTTTTTGACTCTGCCTCTCTTGTTGTTGTTCTCTCACTTTGCTCATGTCCCAAACATGTCCTGCATAGAAGTGTCGACCCTTTCCATCACTCACAGATATTAATAGATGTTCACATGCACTCTGTGAACTGCCTGTGACTTCAGGGTAAAGGTCAAGCAGATGATACAACTACACTGTCAACAATAACAGTGACACTGGACATGAAGTGAAGGAGTTTAAGTATTTCAGGGTCTTGTTCATTAGTGAGGGGACGATGGAGGCTGAGATGGACAGCTGGGTCGGCGTGGCGTCAACGGTATTGTAGCGGACTGTTGTGGTAAAGACGGAGCTGAGCCACAAGGCAAAGCTTTCAATTTAATGGTCGATCAACGTTCAGACCTTACTTATGATCACAAGCTCTGGGTAGTGACAGAACGAACAAGGTCGTGAAAACAACAAATGAGTCTTCATCATACGTTGTTCGCCCCAGAAGTTATAGCAGAGATGGGTAAAGCGGATATGATGCAACTAAAATGAACCGATCTTTTACCACTGAATAATTTGGGATTTCTATGGGTTTGAACATTGCTTGGAAACCTTTTGGATATAAGTCAATAGATATATAACATAAAAGATTGTTATTTATCATATCTTTAAATAACTTAAAAGGAATATTTTCTACATTGGCCAATGAACATTGTGTTTAGCCTTTAATGTTACATCTCAATTCTTAAACAAAGCTATAACCTTCAAATTGAGAAAAGTGAAATGGTGAAAAGTGATATCGGTGAATTTATGTTCACTATCTGAACCTGGGGTACACTGCAGATTACTTCCTGTAACTATTTTAACTTTATATCAAAACCAAACGTTGAGTTTCATGAGACCTGCTGGCAGACAGTCAGATCAGAAGTGAAACCAGCAGCCCACAGTCGCACCACAGGGGGGATTTCAGACCAGTGAGGCTTCTGCTTTTGTCAGTGTTTCCCCACTGGAAAGAGGTGAAGGTACAAATACTTAGCTGAAGATCACTTATTGCAAAATAGACAACCTTAAGTTCAAACCCCCTTTAGAACATGCAGTCATCCAGATGAAGTGTCCTCGAGCAAGGCACAGAGGCCTCGGCATGTGCATCATCCCTCTTTATCTAATCCTCACCTACCTGAGGCAACTTAAAGAAAGGATCCCTGATCCTAAGTATTCCTAAACTATTTTCCACAGTAAGACAGAGCGCTGGGTTCAGACTAGAATGACCGCGACGTTTCCGCCACAGATGAGATCATCAACAGCTGATCGGGTTGCTAAGATGACAGTATCACAACCAACACCGATTGTAACAAATAACCTTTCACAACATATTATTGCACACGCCAGTTTTTACTTAGAGGCACTAACAATCAGCAGGCGTTTACCAAAACAAATTATTTTCTGTGATTGTTATTCACAGAGCTACCTCACACCAGTGGAAGTTGATCAAGTTCACTTTATAATCTGGGACTTTCCATCATCAACCCCACAAAGTATTTCTGTTCCTCTATCACTCATAATGTCAGAGAGCAAAGAGAAGGAGGACAACAATGAAACTTTAACTGTTGGACTGCTTAATTCAGTTCAATTCTATTTGTATAGCGCCAAATCACAACCTGAATTAACTCATGGCACTTTAAATAGTAAGGTCGGGACCTTACAATATTAAAGAGAAACAAAAGGTTGAAGTGTTAGAAAATTTGAAATTACCAGAAGTTATTAACCAACTACGTGACATACAATATATCAAGTGTGTATCTATACTGTGAACACCAGGTAAATAAATAAAAATCTTGATTTTGCATGTTATTAAATAAACAAACAAACGCTTAAACTTTGTCATTCATGAATTCATACCAGGTCAGACCTGTTATTTGTGACAACCCCCCCCCCCCCCCCCCCCCACGATGTTCATGTTTTTTTTACAGTATGTTTTTCATTTTAAAAATGTTTCAACTATTGTAAATATTTTGTAACCCTAAACAAAAGCAGCTAGAGTCCAATTCAGTCTTAATTCAAGGTCTCTGTATTTGGTAAATATTTGTCTTTTCTTTCTACTTATAGTAATTTATAATAAAGTTTATGGTTAAACTGTAACATAACGAACCCCAGTTAAATTAATTTTTCTTAAACAGCTTAAATCATGGTCAAATGTTTTTCTTTATTCAACTCTGTACTTTTTGGAGACTTAAACAATACACATGCCAAGTGTGAAGACATTAAGATGAACGCTCCTTGAGATATGTGTTCCACTTCCAAACAGACAGATTTCTTAAGTTATTAGGTAGATGTATATATCGGCTGATATATCCATATCAGAATGATTTTACTTCCTAATATCAGTATCAGCATCTGTCCCCAAAACTCTGTCAGGCTCCAAATGAAACAATACAATAGTATCAAACAAAATTGAAACCAACAACAAAAACTCCTAATGACGTGCTTAGGGGAACTCACATGGTGTAACACTCAGCACATCTGATTTGAATTTTACATGTTGCCAAACAAAACTCCTTGATTCATAAACACTTCTGATTTCAGGGAAACGTCTTGGATTTCACCTTCAGCTGTTTATGTGTGTTGCAATCTGTGAAACAAAGAGAGAAAAACTGAAAGTCCCCGAGATTTTATTTGATTCCAGTCAGAGCTGAACCAGAACCATCTGCCAGGAGGACATTTTTTGTAAATGCTCTGACACAATGACATTGCAAACAGCAAATTCATAACTGGTCATGTCCTAACAAGAATAAGACCTAATGGACCAACAACGAGGTTCAGTGCTGCACAGAGGACGGTCACAGAAACGTTTACTCTCATAACTCATACGTCAAATATCCACTGATCCAATGATTTACTTTGTTTCTTAGGATTCCAGAAGTTAATCCTACACTTTTCAATTCTTTTCTTTCTTTTTTCCACTCATCTAACTCCAAACAATGAGCCCTTGACTGGGTCTCCCTGATCAACTTAACACACCGGCTGCAAAAGGTGTCTATTTTATTTCTGAACAGGTTCGTCTTGCTGCGTTCATAAGAAAAACCGAATGACTCTAAACTGAGAGTGGAGATGAAGGTGACTACTGCACATTCATCTGTCTGCAAGAGGAGTGATGGATGGACAGAGTGATGGAGGGACTGGAGAAGAGAAATTACAGTAGGTAAAGCTGTGTTCAGTAAGTAAATTAGTCACAGTAAAGGTCGTAAACAACTGAGTAACATCCACTGATGGATTTACAACCTGTTTACTGGAGGTTATAGCTGCTGACAGACTCACACACACACACACACACACACAGACACACACACACACACACACAGACACACACACACACACACACACACACACACACACACACACACACACACACACACACACACACACACACACACACACACACACACACACACACACACACACACACACACACACACACACACACACACACACACACACACACTAAAAGAAAAAAAAACAAATGTACATTTTTAATTCCCCAGATGCAACTGCAGAACCTTGGGGTACTTTTTCTTTTTAAACCTAGCCTAACATTACTGTCTCCATCGTTCCAGTTTAAAAATGGCTCCATCCACAGAGCAGCTGCAGATCCTGAGAAAATGTACAGAATAAATCAACACCTTCAATAAGAGAACAATCTGTCAAAACCAGTCACACACTTCTATCATGGGCAATTTTAGGGGCTCAGCTTTTTATCCAAAGGACACGTCTCCTAGAGACTGGAGGAGCCGGGCATCAATCCACTTTCTGGTTAGTGGACGGCCAGCTCTACCTCCTGAGCCACAGCTGTCTGAGCCAAGTAAAGAGCTCAAACTAAAAGTTAAATGGAAGCAAATTTATAACCCTGGTGGTTTTTAAGTAAAAAATCCTTTAACAAAGGTGCAGAGAGAACGATTAGAAAACATTTTAAAAGCCTGAAACAAAATCCCAGGAAATGCAAACACAGCTCGTTCTTACTCTCCTCCTCTCACATGAATGTTTCTATGGCCGGCCATCACTTGTGTGTCTGCAGACTCTGACTTATCACTGCATGAAGTCTTTGGCTAAGACATCGAGTTCTTCAGGTGCAGTCGCGTCAGAGTATTTCATAAATATAGAATCATGTTTCCCTGCTGCTCTGCTCGTCCATCAGAGCGACTGCTTCTCCTTCCGCTGGGTGTGGCACAGACGCAGCCCGCTGACCTCGGTCTGCACGTCTACACTGTGACACAGCTGCTGCGGCCATTTTGGCACTAAGACCTGATTGGCTGCCAGATCTCAGAATTACTTAAGTGTAACTGCAGAGATAGTCAATCACTGTTGTACTGTAAAAGGAGCTATAAAGCAGAGACAGGAGGAAGAAGAGGAGCAGTGGTGCGGCAGCCATCGCTCCACCCAATTCACTTTAGAGTCTCCTACATGTTTCATTACTGAGATTGCACCGCAAAGGGCAAGCTGTCTGGAAACAGTGTGATAAAGCACATACGCACACACACACATAGAGCCATGAATAATTTGTGTTCATCGTGACCATGACACACTGCAGAATCTGACCTGGAAGCAGAGTGTCAGAGAAAGCAGTTATATGTTCAAATAATAGACTCAGCTTTTTATTTTAAACCAGCTTCTTCTATCAGAGCAGCACAAACAGTCAATCCATTTGTTCTTTAAATCAATGTTCTGGGTTTCCAAGGCTTTAGAAACAGTTTATCACCTCAACTTGACAGAACTAAAGACTCTAAATGGAATTTTAACAACAGCCTTGATATTTTGTTGCATATAATTGAATTGCAAATTTATATATTTTGAGTTAAATCCCACTTCAAATGGCACTTTAAATAATTTCCCTGTCATGTGCCCTTCATGCAAAGTAGACAGGCGGTGTTTTTCCAGGATATGAGCTTCACATATTTCCACACGCAGCTGACATAGTTTTCCTATCGTCTGCTGCCACGGCTGATAATTCTAATTTTACCTCACGGGTGGATACCACGATGAATACCACGGCCCGGCTGTGTTAGCTTTCGCAATGATGAATGAGCAGGGAGTCATAAATCCTGCTGCTGTTGAACATGGATCAACTCTACACACTGACCACATTCCTAAAAACAGGCAGCTAGTTTCTGTGAAGAGTTTCCAGATTTATCCCTGAAAATGCTGATGTTTTGGTATCCTGTGTTTACACGGTGAAAATATTTTTAATACAACCAAGTGTTAAATAAACAGGCTTCACAAAATTACTCCAAGGGACATACATGAGGGGGTCTCTGGTCTATTTTCAATCATGTAGGGGGTCTTGGCGGAGATAATATTGAGAACATCTGCTCTGTAAGGTAGTGAAATGTGTTGAGCAGCAGGAGCCTGGTGTTCTGCCACTTTTCACCCAATAAGATGAACATTAAATATATAAAGCGGCTGTGAGTACCAGGATAATGCTCAGTAGCATGTTCATGACATTATTGGTCAAAAAATGTATTTAGTAATTTAGTGTCCAATAAATCTGCTGATTATTTCCTAAATTAATGGATTCATTGATAAATGAATTATAGGAGCTCAGGTTAACATCCTCAAATCCCCCTTTAGGTGAATTATAATTTCCAGAACACACAAATGTTAGGTTTTCATGAGACAAGACAAAGAAAAGACACAAATGCTAAGAAGAGAAAACCTGGAATCATAGACTGCACCAAATGTGAAGCCAAAAATGTCTTGATCACCCCCTGGTGGCTGGCTCCAGTACAGGTCATTAACCTAACCTCCTCCAGTTTAATGGATGAGACATGGAGCAGCTCAAAAAGTCATTGTACACATCAAATGCATTTTTATCAAAGAGTGTTTCTGTTACTTATTTGATGCTATGAGAACAGGGCGACTCATTTTGATTGACAGCCGAGACCAACCAATTATTGGTCGATCATGTAAGGGATATTTTGGCTTCATGTGTGGACGGTAGAAGGAGGTGGAGACGCATCGTCCAACTTTATATATACATACATCTCTACACACACCAAAATATAAACATCTTCCCAACAGAAACCACATTGCACCTTCACTTGTGCTCCAACTGGTCTTGAGTGGCCTCGAATAAATATTCTAGTAGACTGACATTCAGTATTAATCTGTTTCTTCAAGCTTTGAATGAGTGTGATTCAACAACTAATCAACAAATAGACACAACTCTCCTGTGAAGCCGGTATCTCGTCTTGCCTATAATGACGCAGCACTTATCAACAGAGGTCGACTCTATTGTTTATCTGTTTTTCCGCTGCTGAGGCCACATCTATTCACAACCTCTGTGTTCTCCTGTGTCACAACAACCACACACATCAACAGCTCCGACGTTCACCGGTGGTCTGTAAGTTAAGATGACGAAGCAGTCAAAGGAATCAGGGTGAGTTACAGGTCTGGCACCGGACCGTCATGCATGTATGTATGTGAGGCTGTAAATTCCTGGATGTCTGTGTGTCGCAGCTCCGAGCTGTGACTCGAGGTTCATCCGCAGACAAAGAAGCAGGGAGGTGATGAGAAAGGTGAGTCAGCGGAAAGATCCTCTTACCATGATGAGGCCGGTGGTGATGGGATCATTGCAGCCGTGGCACAGCTCCCCAAACCTGGCCCAGTAGTCCTTCTTGCAGAAAAGCCGTCCATCTTTCTCATAATACCAGTGGGACAGCGAGGCGCTGCACTCACAACATCTGACAGGAGAGAAGAGGCAGAGAGCAGTTAGGTATTTGAAGATAAAATCATCATCATAAGAGTGACACATACAAATCCAGAAATGCCAGTTGCATAGCTGATCAGTTGTTCATTCATCAAGTAAATGATAAATCAAAACATAGTCTGAGGTAGTATTAAGCTACTTTGTAAAAGAAATTGCAAAAACAGGAGAAACAAGACGGCAAGCATCATCACTCCCTCACTAATTATCAGTTAGGACCTTAAAAATTAACCAGATTAGGTGGTTTTTGTGTCAACACTGTATGACGTTGAACTGGACTCTGTAAAACCAGCTCTAACCCTCCTAATGACGCCCTGCAGGGCCCCAAATTATAGTTTACATGGTGATAAAAGTCTCTTAGGCCAAATCCTATTTGACCCATAGGCCCTCGCCCTCAGCCCTTCCTCTTAATTTGCACATTCACGTGTGGGGTTAGGCTGTTCCAATACCTGTTGGGATGAAGATGGGATGAGCCCTCAAAATAAGATTTTCACAACCTTTAGTTCAAACCAAGGGGTGGCCCAGAAACACCAGCAAGTTGTGAGAGCGACCCACAAATGTAGCAATTTCTCCATTAATAAGGATAGCAAAACAAAAACCTTGAAAAAGCGATCGCTAGTGCCTGGGCGATCTTTTTTTGCATGATTATCCCGTATTGTTATTTAATAATATTGTTGAGATATTGAATATCATTTTCTTTCAGTGGGTCTGAAAAATCTTGGTTTGGAGGGCTGTATGGCCGAACTCTTGGCCCTTCGCCTCCATCCCAACAAGTATCCGGACGCACTACACCTACACGCCAAACACGCAAGGCGGAGGGGGATGGCTAAGAGCTGGGGAGAAAGGGTGAAATGGGATCTGGCCTTAGTGTCTGTCACACACAAGCCCAGCCGACGAGGAACATATGAGATCACTCCAAAAAAAACAAAACACAACATAATCATTGTGGTGCACGACTACAACAACATGCTTTTCCAGTTTCAGAGTGTGTGTAGTTGTGTAACAACCACAGGGACTGTCATATTAAGTGGTTAAACATGCCATCAATATGTAGAGCACAGGAAGAAGGAACACTTTGTGAAGGCTAACGGGAACCATGATAAAGGATCCAGTTATATAATGTGCACAAACATGACCATCAGGGAGGAGTCTTATTAGTCCTATATTGACTCTGCAGTGACACAACAAGCTCGACAAAAAATACTCACATGTCCAAGGAGCTTTTGTTGGACTTAGCAGGTTTAAAGTGAACAGGCAGGTAGAACCACACTGACCAGACATCGTGTCTCTATCTGCACCTATCCACTCATATGTGTGAAAACACTGTGGCTTCACATCAGCCGCCACATTTACTCTGCATCTGTCCATAAATCTAAATGTGTGCTAATCCCCTGGTCTATAATGTACACATCGTTCATTAATCAGTCAATGCCCTGCTTACGTGCTTGCAAGCTTGTGTGTGCATGTTTTTAATCTCTCTAAATCGGTGTGTAACAGTCAGTGAGTGTGTCACTGAGTGTCTGCAGACCTCCACAGCAGAACTTACCTCATCTTAAAAGCAGCCCCGGCTGCTAACATATTCAGAGGGTGTGGAGCAGAATATTTCATCTCATCCCACATATCATCCCAGTTTTCTCTTGTGCCGACAGCCCAATCTGTTTAATTTACTCATTGTAGTAACATTTTGTGTTTCCTGGTGTCTGGATGCGATGTAGAGATGAAAACAATCGACTATGTCCTGTGGCTCTGACTTACTGACGAGAATGAAGATATGTTGCATTTTTAAACTTCATTTATTTAACATTATTTAGCAATATTTCATGTTATTTGATGTTATAGCATCAGGTATAGTAATCACACTACAAAAACACTGTTAGGACTGTGAGCTGACAAAAGAAGAAACTGCAATGCACAATTTCAATCGACATTGATTCATCAGTTACTGGAAACATAATTAATGCATCATCCATATTAAAATAATTATTAGCTCTCACTCACTCTCTGTTCTGCAGGGGGTTGAATTTGAACAAAATGTATAGAGTTACATCCATTCTGCAGTAAAACCTGTTTGTGTGTGGTTGGTAAAGTAACAACTGGTTAACCACTCAATATGACTTTGTCACAGCCTTGCACACACATGACCTTGCAGTACATACAGACACAATTCATTTATTAGACACATAGACACACACACACAGACACACCCTCTCCCTCCAGTGTCTGGGTGCAGAGCTTCACCACAACTCAGCAGATTGTGACGGAGCAGCCTCTGGGATGCAGTGTGGTGCAGTGTGTTTCGGTGAGCGGGGGGAGGAGGAGGACACTTGGAAGTGGGTCAAGGCTTTCAGAAGACATCTACTACTCAAATGGCTCTTTGTGCCACTCAATATCTGTCCTTCACTGCACGCACGCTCACGCCAACAAACACACCCTGCAGAACCCTGCCAAACCCCTTCGGGGGCAAAGTCTTACCTGAGGAGGGTAGCTGCAGTTAAATGTGCATGCAGACACACACACACACACACACAAGCACACGCGCACAAGCACGCACACATACACACACACACACACACACACACACACACACACACACTAAGAGTGATTTTAATGCACTGAGGTTGAGTTCTTTCATGGAAGCGTCTCTTGGAGCTGGGAGTGGCAGCAGAGGATTAAAGATATGGGTGAATACATTAGTGTCTCCCAGATGGAAATGCAAAAATCTCTGCCTTCGGGACAATAATCTTGTCTCAGAAGTATAGGGGGAAAAAAGGGAAACACACAGTTTCAAACCATAAATAAGGGAAAACCACAATACAAATTTAGTTTGTGTCTTGTGTGGTTTTGTGTGCTCAGATTTGGGCAATTTTGTGCGACTGAGTTTGTGTGGGGATGAGCATTGACGTGTAAGAGGATTATCAGTGTGAAAGACTCTTCTATGATGCTCCCAAAACCAGTTTCTCACACTCTGGTTTTGGGCTAAGCCGTGGCACCTCGCTGTGCAAAAATCAAAAGCAGAGAAAAACTAAATAATGCATGACCCTTTGCTTAGCAAGGAAAACTGAAGTTCAAGGTGAACACACAGAGAGGAATGAGTTAGAGAACATCTGTGAGGATGTATGGGAAACACATTATAAAAAAGGGTAGAGAGTGAAGAAAATAAAAGATGGTTGATTTAAGAGACAATGACCTTGGAGACAATGAAAAAGTAACACGTTGCTCGGACATAAATAACAAGTGAGAGGGAGCAGACGCTGTGAGAGCCAGCTGTATCCCCTGAGGGGCAGGAAACAACCAGTGACGGAGCAGAGGAGACAAATCCCTGATGGAATTAGCTCAAAATGTCTGACAGAGTAATAAATTCCTCTTTCCAGGTCAAAAGCCGGCAGCCTTTTCCTCAACCTCTCACCTATAACATCTGACTCCAGCTACGTGCTGTCACATTCACTTACTCAGCGTTTATAATCTGTGAAAGCTACTTTTCATTATCTGGAAGAGAATCTGCTAGTTTTAGGTCGGTGTGAGACATTGGAACATTTTGTTTTGACACTTCTTAAAAATATGTTTCACAGGTGACAATGTAAAATAGAACATGAACTCTTATAATGGCACTCAGTAGAGCAAATACCTCCTCCAAGGCCTCAGAGTCCCTGTAGATTCAATCAAGCTGCAAATTATATCAGTGCCGAAAAAAATGTGCTTAATTATTTTATCAAGACTCATTAATAATTACATGGAAAAAGGCGGGGGGAAAAATTACCTCTCTCTCAATTATCTCTCAATGTTGAAGAGAGTGAAACAGATTCCTAGATCTGCCCCCGATTCGAAACCGCACTATAATTTAATCTTGGTAAAAACATTATACTCTTAGTGAAGGTAAAAATGTACCTAAGATCTTTTTTTTATCTGTATTTTTATATTTAAAGATATTTTTTGCAAAGATATTTGAGTGTGTCTTTGTCAAATTTAAATGATTAACACACCAGATAAATGATCCACATGCTGCTCTGTATTAGTCTGTAATTATTCATATTTATTATTCCCTCATTTATCTAATTGGACAGTTTCATGATGTGATTTGTTTTTGAACGACTCCGCTTCTATTCATCAGCCTGACGTCTGACCCAGGTCAATACCTAACATGATTAACTTGTCCCTCCTGATATGAATGAACCGAGAGCAGCAGGTCTGAGAGGATGAAGGAGTCGGCGCCCCTGAGGAACTGATGAATCTGATGAAAATGTAAATATATCCAACAAGACATAAGGACACACAGGTGAAAAATAGGAAAAATGTCTAATCTGCCTTCACCTCTGACCACTCATCTTGTATAACAGATTACATTCCAGCACATTTACATTACAATGTGTTTATGTGGCTTTAAAATACAACAAAAACTAAACTAATTCATCTCTGACAATATTCTAATAATTCATTCATTTTAAAGCATAAATGTCAAATGTTTTTGGGTTCCAGCTTTTACAATATGACGATGTCTTACCTACAGTATATTTATCAAGAATTATAATGAATTTAATATGTTCAATGATGAGACAAGGCAGATAAATGAAAGATGCCTCTGAGGAATTATGACTTATTTAATAAATAATACGTTTTTGCTCCTTTTTCTGGTGTTCCATAGACCTAATGATTATTGATGACAAATAATACACAGCAGATTATTCAGCTTGAAATATAATCAGGGTCATCTTTCTGTGAAAATGAACAAGACAAAGGTCTCATAGAAACACACACACATACAGATAAATGACAGATATGGAGATGGACAATTAATTATTAATTAGGGGTAAATGTCGTCTGTTGGTGAAACTGGTCTGAAATTCGGAGCTCTGTAGTTATGTGTGTGTGTGTGTGTGTGTGTTTGTGTGTTTGTGTAATTGTGTGTGTGTGTGTCTGTGTGTGTGTGTGTGTGTGTGTGTGTGTGTAACATGAATCTGCTCAGCAGCTGCTCCACTAAACTGTGCAGAGTACGGGAATGACACAAATATCTACTCTACAAGTTTGAACCAGGGCAGAAAGTAACAGCTGTTTTGTCCATCAATTCATCTTGAGAATATTTTTTTATTAAATTAAGTCTAATAAACTGACAAATATTGAAAAGATGTCCATTACAACTGCACAAAGCCAAATGTAAAGTGTTAAATGGATCTGTTTTATTAAATAAAACTTTAACATAAAATGTTTTACTATTTTTGTTCAAAAAATAAAAGGCATTGATTGATTGTCAAAATGTATTTAAATATGAATATATCATCTATTATATTTCTGTCAAACAGCTCATCCATTACAAAATTACAGCTGCTCTCATTTGAAAAAAGTGATGCACAAACAAGCAGCTTTTTTATTCACTCTTTTTTCAGATGTGTCCTTGAATGTCTCACAGTGAAATATAACCAGAATTTAACCTGACTCCCACAAAAACTGTGCTGATCATGCAGTTCTGGTCAGCGTTTATATTATGTGCGTGTGTGTGTGTTTGTGTGTTTATGTGTGTGTTTGTACAAAGATGTAGCCATAGGTCATTAAATGACGTGCAGGCTGACACTGCTACAGGAAGCAGGAGGAGTCAAAAGGAAACCGTGTGTGTGTCCTGGCAGAGGTGTTGAGCCGAATCTCTACCAACTGACAGATGCACATTTATGAGGAGCTACATCTATCTCACACACACCACACACACACACACATGTGTGCATCTACTCATTAAATATTAAGTTTTCCATCATCTGTGTGCAGCTCAGATGGATATCCATCTCCTTCCTGTCTGCAGAGGCAGCAGGCCTGACAGCAGAAATGCTTTGAGTACTTGGGATCCATAAGTCGACACACTGGTCGACCCAACCTTCCAGTACAATCATGAAAAATCAGACTGTAAACGTCAAGTCTGTGAGAGTCTAACAGAGACAAATGTGTCGACTGCAGGAAACCGTCCCAGTGCTCAGCAAATGCTACTGGACCTGCTGGCGAAGCTGAAACCCCACAGACAAAGACAAAACACAGCCACTGGGAAAAAGACAGGGGGGCTCTGGGTAAGAGGGTAAACACACACACACACACACACACACACACACACACACACACACACACACACACACACACACACACACACACACAGCTGACAGTCATGCTGAGAAACCAGCAAACTGTCTGGGGAAGACCCCTCTCTTGCCCCTCTGGGGAGACATAAATAGACGAGGATTCCTCATCCAGAGCCAAGATGTCCACTTCCAGGAGGATTACAAATACACAGGCAAATATGACAAGACGTTATCCTCATCAAGAAATCTATAATACGACTGTGGAAAACATATACATAATGTAGAAGGTAGAGAATTTACATTTGGTGAATTTACATTTGGTGACTGATGAACTTTTCGTAGCAACAAAAAGATATACTATACTATGTATGGCGGACTTTTCTCTAATAATTATCAAATATTGGTGGGAGAGAACATTTTTAACCCTTAGCAGAGATTCTGCACAGACTGTAAAAAGTTGCATCTTGTCTCTACCGCAAAAAGGCTGGAACCAAAAATAAAGGAGAACCACTGAGTCTAACACAACAGACGGATACAGAACGTGAAGGAAAAACCGACCCTGTGAAAGGGGGGAGTCATATCTCAGATGAGATAACGTCTACTACTCAAAGTCAACAGAGAAAAAATCCAACCACAGTGGTTCCCATATTTGTGAATATATTTATATTTATACATATATTTACCTTTGGTATATAAATTGCTGTTAAAATGTACTGATATAAGCACCTTGGTTATCCGATAGACCAGGACACACACATACAGGCACACGCACACACCTCCAGCTCGTTCCCACACTTCCCTTTCAGTGCCCCCTTGTTTAATCAACTCCCACTCCTCCCCCTACCCCTTCCCATGGCAACCGAGAATGCCACTGCGATGATGTCACCCTCCAACATAAAGAGGCATTACCTCATCGCCTTCTACTAAAAAATCACTAAGAGCTCCCTCATCCAATCAGGTTTAAGACTTTACCCCTGTTATTATAAATTGTATATTTACAATTGGAAATAACCGATTCAATGCATATAATAATAAAGGATAAAAGGAGGGGGGGGGGGTTACCACACCATTTAGTTGTGTGGGACTACACAGTCAAGAGATTGACATGTCTTGTTTTTTCTCTACATGAAAACCACCATCTGTGGCTGCAGAGGGCGCTGTTGCTCAGTAGAAGTTACATTGTTTTGCTTTAACTGGTAATTCATTTTACTGTTGACCTGCTAGTCACCCTAGTTCCCGCAGGTCAAAGCTGCTTTTGTTTTTGACTTGGACTGACTTGATGGTGACACCAGGACAACCTCCATGGTGGAAACCCAACCAAACCCAGCCTCAACTAACTGTTCCCCTGACATTGGTAAACTCAAGCTCAGTGGCACTGACATTAGAATCAAACTGCGCCTAAATAAATCAAAAAGCTGCGGAGGAAAGCAGGTTGGGAATTTGAATCAGTGGAAATAATTGCAGGCTGCGTAGCCCGGGCTCTGCAGAACAAATGTTTCAGACGCGCTCTTTATCCCAGGCTCACTGGTCTATTCAGCTGATAAACAGGGGCACTGGCAGACTGTGAGTGAATGATGTGCACGGCAGCAGTTTCCTTTGTGATTGTTAAGCTGCGGTGACTGACGGACTGTCGGCACGGTCGGTCTGGGCCCTTCACACTTGTTTCACTGTGGGGAAATGATAAAAGGTCTCAGTGAGCTCTGGGAACCACCATGAGTGTTGTTTACTGGGATCCAGGAGAGGCTGCAGAGGCCTCATTCACTAACAGCTCTCTTTGCGCTGCTGCTGTTTCATTTACAGCAGCCAGTTCCACATCTTGATGGTCACTCACTCACTCACATCGCTTACTGGGACACTTGATGCAGTGAAGCCTTTGTCAATGTTTTTAATTTACACTTGCTTTTTCCTCCTTTAACTAGTTTAAATGACTGCTGCGAAACAAAGTCTATTAAAAGATAAACTGTATTCATAGTGTGATTTAATATGCTTTCTTTTGAAAATGTCATTTTATAGACCTGGAGTCTATGTCTGTTTTCATATGTCCATGATCAATAGCACCACACCTGAAGTGAAAATGCATATCACAGACTCTTAGCAAATATGCAGAATAACAATTGTATTGGTGATATAAACGTTTTTTGTGGACTCGTGCCCCATAAGACTACATTGTATCCACTGACGCCATGTCTTCCTGTGCTTCCTGTCTTTCTACTGGACCGATTCCAAAAGTTAGAACCATTCATTTAAACACCTACATATAGAAACACAAGGCCCAGGTTGAGACATTCTGAAATTCCCCTTTAAGTTTCCCAACAGTTTTTTAACTAAGCCAAAAAAGTTGAAGTCTGCTTTTTAAACATATATTATGAAATGTCAAAGGTGTCTAAGTCTGTATAATTTCTTTAAAGATTAAGGTCAAACCTGTAGCTACAGGACTGACAACTCAACACAAGGAGAACCAGGGCGTTAATCTTCCTTTCTTTAATCATTTTCAGGGTTTAAGTCTGGACTCTATCTGCTCCAAAAGCGACAACATTGAATTTTCACAGTGTAATTAAAAGTACGGTAGTGGAGCCAAAGGTTAGAGTTCGGGAATGGCTGTTTAATCAAAAAGCGCCAACACACAGGACGACTCCTTTCTCCTGTCTGTACGTTATCAGCAGGTACGAGGCCCTGAGGCGTCACGGTGATGAGGAGCAGGAGTCACTGGGGCAGACAGAGAGTGTGAGAGGAGAATATTCATTCCTTTTTCACTCATGAAGTGTAAAGTATATCTAAGTGCATCAACTTCTGTCTGCAGTTGGCTCAATGAGAGCACCGTAAAAAAAATGTCAGACTAACAAATGCGTATGCAGAAAACCTGTACAGCACCATATCAATAAATACATTTATACTAGTTTCTGATAGGGCTCCATCTATAAAAGCAAGCCCACCCACACAGTAGTATCTGTTAATCACACAGTATCCATGACCCAATGTTTTCTGTGCTTTAACGTCTATTTGACTCTTAATAGGACCATAATTTAAAAATTAAAATAACATGTAAAAGAAGGGGAAATAGAAAAGAAAATACAACAAATTTTAAAGGAAATTAAATGAAATTAATCCTGCGCGGTCCACTTCTGCGCAGGGGGTACATTCTTTTTTTTTAAAACGTATAATAAGAAAAGGGCAATAAATTATAATAATCCTTGCAATTTCAATAGGGCCTCACTGTCTGTCAGGGCCTGTCAGTGCTTGGGCCCTACAAAGACAGCATTCTGTTAAAGAAGACTTGAAACTAGAGATTGAATTACTATTTATTAATTTTCTCATAGACCTATATAATAACTGACTTTTTTAACTAGTGGAGTCTCCCTCTGTTGGTCATTCAAGAGAGTATTTGTTTGGCTTCACTTCCTGGACTCTCTATATACATATACTTATATATTATATTTTCATATAGGGTCTGTCATTATAGACTATTAAAAACAAATCTTTTGCAGCTGCCAGGTTGTACAAAATCCCCCTTCAGCACTTTTTTAATGCTACAAGCATTAGTGAGACCCCTCCAGTAAACAAATTGGCAGCTATTTATAGTGGATAAGTCATAAATAAACTTGTCCACAATAATCCAATATATCTACACTTGTAAACATTGATAAACAATTTAAAAATGGATATCCGTCCAGATGGCCGGCAGCATTTCTGAGAGTTCAGACATTTCAGTGGAGAAACGACGGAGAGCTTCCGTTCATATTTCTGACTTATAACAAATTAGAAATTAAAAAGGTTGAATGGTTTGTTAAAGAGCAAAACAGCAATGAATTATGTTGCCAGATCAATAAGTGGCACCAAAATGTTTAACCCAACACACACACACAATGTACCTTATAAAAACACTATCTGGTATCGTGACAGCAACATTCATCTATAACAACCAGACATGCAGATGATGTGAGACACGTTTGAGTCATGTTCTGCTCTGAAAACAGGAATTCCTGGATCCGCACAGACAGAAGTGTGACACATAACGAGAAGTGGGAGACAATCTAAAGAGAAATGAGTAATTCACCTTAACCACATTTCAATAACGCAGTCCCTCTGGTAAACCCTGTTTATTAAACTGTGGGTCTGACTGGAGCCTGCAAGTTTGATTTATGAACTTAAAGAAGCTGTTGTTTGTTTCATTTGTGTCAGTTTAACAGCTTCTGTGTGGAGACAGGATGGGAAGTGAAACATCAGGTGTGAGAAACAGTTGCTGCTGAACCTTGGGACGGAGCTTTCAGGAAACAGAGCACATCACCTGTGTGTAATGTTTTTGAATCAATTCTTTCTGCTTTTCTTTTTGTCTCTGGGCTTTAGACTGTTGTTTAGAAACAAAAAGCCCATTAGGCATTTTATAGGAAACAGGAAGTTATCTCAAATTTGGCTAGAGTAAAGATGTGCGGTTGGACAGAATTTGTTAGCTTTACTGTGTGTAATTAACAGAAACATGAATGTGTATCGAAACTAAACTGGAACTCAGCAGAGATGATACCTCAGCCAAGGTCCAACGGTCTCCTCATGATACCACATTTTAACTCACTAGATCCAGTCTCTATTTGGATCTGCACCAAATTCCACACACCCACATAAATATCAGCCCCCTAGACATGCCTGATATTTTCATCAAGGTCCATGAACTATTCTCTGAGAAATCAACCAAAATATCTATCCCCCAATGTTAAATAAAGAGATGAACATTCCCGGATCTACCCCCCCCTGATCCAGATCCGTAACGGTAATAAAAAAGAGTCAAAGTTATCCATGAAGTTTTTGACTTGCTCGTCTGAATACATTAGACTATTTGTGTCATTTCTTCCTTGGATAATGTAAATAGACATTTTGTAATGTTTCATTTACCAAACTCTTATCCAATTAATGAAGGAAAAAGTCGTATTCAGGAGACTGCACAAAACAACCATGATTAGATATGTTAAAACCATAAGGATTTTACAACAGATAAAATAATCATAAACTAGATAAATCTAGTAATCTTTCAGATTAATGTTTAGTTTGAACCACCAGACACATTTATCTTTAACCCAGCTGTTAGTAGGGTGCCGTTTAATGAAAGATCAACAAACCACGTCTGCTGGAGCCACTGTGACTTTCGTTAAGTTTGTTATTTTTCAGTCTATTTGTCCTGAGTGATATCATGATAAACCACAGACTCAAAATCGTCCACTCACATAACTTCCTTGGTTCACTTACTTTGAGAGTTGCAGTCTGTCAATGCCCTGGACCTTGGCTGACATGTCAGCGGTGGGAGCGAGGATCTTGTTTTGACAGTCAGAGGAACGACTCATGTCAGCAGCTCTGATGTTCAACAGCTCAACCAGCCTCACACTCCCTCTCTACTTCGCTGGCTCAACCATCAATGACTCTCTCTCCCTCTGTGTCTCTCTGTCTCTACTTCCTCTCTCAGCGCAGCTGCACCCAGGGGTCACGCTTCTTCTTTGAGCATTTCCTGTCGTCTGTCCCTGTGGGAGCAGATAGGACCCTGCAGATGTCACAGAGCTGCTGGCTTCTTCTTTTTAAAACCCCATGAAGTAGAGCTGGGCGATATGCCATAATACTAATATCGCAGTATTTTTAAGCTATATCGCGATACACAATATATATCTGGATATTTTGAAATCTCCTAAATAAGCTATGGATCAAAGAGGAAAGTCTGTGTTTTCAGTGTTTGTTTCTACATCAACAAAGTCACTGACCGGCTGCTTCACATGAACCTGCTCTGAACTCACTGTGTAGCGGAGTGAGTGGGGGTGGACAAGTAGCCCTGACTGAAGTGTGCAATTCAGGGTGGTGTTCGAAGTGGGCGGAGTCAATCCTTCGACTCAAAGACACCACCAAGTGGCAGAAGCCATGCAGCACATGAACAAATGTCCATACTGCATGAACGTATCATGAATACTGCTTCCTAATTAGACATGTAACACTATATTTGTACAAAAAAATCATTGCCTTGATAAAAGAAGGAAGTTTGAAACAATTTGAATTACTGTTATGTGAATTCAAATAAATTACAATAAGAAACCCCTATAAACAATATCAAGCTGTTTTTTTTTGTAGCAGAAATGTACATAAGTAACTAATCAGCCTTCTAAGTATCAGCTTAGATAGAACTCATCTGCATATCAATGCAGATAAGCAAAAAAGCAGATATGTGTAACGTTTGCTGCACTGAAAACCTCAGATATAACAAAACCGTTCAGTTTTTCATGTCATTCAGGACTTTCACTTGTAAGGGAGTATTTTTACATGAAAGTATTCCTGAGAGTTGGAGCATTTCTTCATGGTCTCATTGGCTAATTCACTGATTTACAGTAAGTAACCGAAAGAGAGTCAGTCCAGTGATGGTTAAAATCACATGTGGATGTCTCAGCCTCACATCACCATAGAAACAGTTGCTATGGAGGACAGCAGTAGAGACTAACACAGTCATCAGGATCTGGACATGTTCAGGGCTAAAAATGAGATGTGTTACATGAAGAGAAAAAAATGTCACACTCTTTACACGTCTGTTTTATAAACCGAATACATGTTTACAACACAATCTGATCACAGCAATGCAGCAGATTATATTTATGTCACTCAATGGATCAATTAAACGACTGTAATTCGTTTAAATTGTAATTCAAATCATGGTATCACAATATCAACTCCAAAGAACCAGTAACACAGAGGGAGGTCAGTGATGCACATTATGATTTATTTACTCCCTCAGCTCAGTCACCAGTCCAACAATAATTTATCTTGTTCTGCCTCCATCTTTTCCTGCAACTTCTGTAACCGGGCAGAGTTCATCTGCAGGTAGAAACAGCTGAGTCACTGCAGCTCTTCACTGTGTCTGCTACTCAGAAAACTTCCCTGCAGAACGGAGCTGCACAACTAAATCTGGTGCACATTCATATCTCAGCAATACATGACTTTCTACACCTGTATTATGATTGCTGTTCTTTAGCAAGAGATTTGCTTCAATCTGTTGTTTCAACCTTGCAGATTTACAAATCTATCCCTTCATGCAAGTCCTAAATCATTCAGTTATCAGTGGCAGTGATGTTGTTCTGCAGAGTGACTCAGGGCGGAGACACCTGCAGTCAGAAATGTGTCCGCACAGGAAGACAGTAGAAGAGCTGCAGACTTTGTATCAGCTCATCCTAAACCAGAGGCAGATTTGACTAAACTATTTCACTCTCACATGAAAACGAGTGCAGACTGAGTAAGAAAACTGTATCTGTACATGATTAAAGATTTAAGAGCCCACTTTTGACTTCATACGACATCAGGTGACGCACACTGGACGGGAAGTTTATGTACTACGACACAAGTCTCTGTTGTCCTTTGGGACTCAGCAGTGACTGTGGAGCAGAAATAGATTTAGTGAGAACAGGACAGAGCCGCACTGTGGTGCAGAGACACTGCAGCAGGAGTTCACCGCTTGAGTACAAATATAAAGATGTTGAAAAGATGTGGATTCACTTCATCTAGTTTCAAGTACATTTCCAAATCGGTGTTAAGAAAAGATATGATCATGTACATATCTCTGTATCGCTTTATTGATTTTATTGCCCATTCTTATTTCTATTTTGCTCTTTTGTCTTACTCTTTAAGGGAATTTCCCCAACGTTCTTATTTCATCTTATCTCTTTTATTATCAAAAGAATAACAGGAAAGGGCATTATTTTGAATAAAAGTAAGCTTCCATTTAAGACAATGCAATATAAATCTACATAATGACCAGAGATAACACCACATGAATATATATATTTTTTTACAAAGACCATGAAACCAATAGAATGCTGATAAACATAAATCCTCTTATTCCTCATTATATAGAGGCACTCAAGGTTTTAGAGCTGTAATAAGGATTCTACACCTTCATACTACACAGGCTTCCTCTTTTCTTTAATGGCAAGATCGACATTAACATAATCTCTTCCACCCCCTTGGGAAGACAAATAAACCGACTCAGAGATCCCCCACGAGAAATAGTCTCTGTCTCTGCTCCCTTTAGTTTCTCAGGTGAAAGCCACGATTTAATGAGACATACCTCTCACAGTGGGACATGTGATAAACCAGGAGTGGGAACTGTTTCAGTTTAAAAACATCCTTCAACGGCCAATCAGTGAACTACTTTTAAAACCCTCTGTATTCCGCCTTAACGTTTCTGATGTGATGGCTGAGGCTGCTTCTATGAGGTCTGATGTCAGATGGTAGTGATGATGAAGATGATGATGCTAGTCACAGGTGGTTTTACCCAATCCTGCGTCCCAATAACAGCTGCTCGTGCTGCTCTCACCTCGACATGCACACAGCCAAGGGAGACCTGGGACACGAAAACTAGCAGTAGTAGTTTATATATTGTTGTTATTTTCTATCTGATCATGAGACATTTTTTATATTGATTTTCTTTTTGTGTTTATGAATATCCTAACAAAGAAAATCATATTGGTGGTTGACTCACAATTCTTGGCACAGAATGGATGACACAGTCTGTGTAGTTGAGCTTTGGGAACCCATCCAGTGTTAAAACAGTTTACAGTGAGAACATGGCTGCATTTCCCATGAAACCACCAGTGAACCACTGTTATTTCTGACAAGCAGTTTTTTTCCCACCAAAAGGGACTTGCTATAATCTCTACATAACACTGTCACTTTCATTTGGCATTCCTCCTCTCCCCTCTTCTCTCCTCTCCTCTATTTTCCCCTCCTCCTCTCTGACATTTATTTGTTTGGATTTAAGCTCCCACAAGTCAAATGTTCCACAGAAGTCTTGTCTGACTGGTAAATCCATATTAAATCCTCCTCCTCCTCCGTGGCGATGCTGTCCCCTCTCAGGATGTGGATCTGGGTCAGACCAACATCCCCATGTTCCAGACCTGGTTTGTTCTATGAGGAAATATCACAATGGTTTCTGAGAGAAACACTTTCCTAAAGACTACAACTAACTAAACTGAAGACTTAGTAGTGACATGGCTTTTGTGCTGTATATTTAACACTTCTGTGATGTGTTGTGACTGCATGGTGGACAGGGAGAAGCTGTAAAGCCGAAGCTGTAGGCGGATATCAGACACCTCTACGAAGTGTGAATATGGACGGTTTATGTCAAAACAGACCCCTGGGCTCAGAGAGGTAAAAGGCCTCCATGAGAGAAACACTGTCTGTTCATTTCTATCTTTTTTTGTGCCAAAGAAAGCCAGAGAGCCACTGAAATACTTGTGCTGAGGTAGCCAGATGTCTCTGTACACACATGCACACACGCCCACGCACACACACACGTACACACACCGATACCATTGCCTACTTAAGCCCTGAGTCCAGATACCCTCCTCAGATTTCTCATTCACTCTTCATTAATGACACACCGTGGGGGGGTGTTTCCACACAGAGACAGACAATGTGTTGAGCTGCACTAGAGGAGGCACAAGGACTTTTATTACCTCAAAGAAGAAGAAACTCATCAACATAATTCTGGAGACTAATTCCTCCCAAAGTCCAAAATCATGCAGCTTAGGTTAATTGGAGACTCTAAATTGACTGTAGGTGTGAATGTGAGTGTGAATGGCTGTTTGTCTCTGTATGTGGACTGTGTGAGACACTGGCAACCTGTTCAGGTTGACCTCTCTGCCAGTGTCAGCTGGGATGGGCTCCAGCCCCCTGTGACCGTCAAAAGGATAAGTGGTTCAGATGATGGATGGATGGATGGATTGATGGATGGATGGATGGATGGATGGATTTTGTAGTGATCATGAACCTCAAGTTTTAGAGGAGAGAGAGCGAGCAGCAACATTTACGAGTCCCTGCTGAAAGTCTATTTTTGCAAAGAGCCAATAAAATATTATTGAGTGCATCTATAAATTACTGTCAACTCTTTCTTGGCAGGATTTGCAGTCAGTCAGTGAAGTATATTACAAGGTTATGAAGGTGTTTTTATTCCAATCTAATAAAATGGTGACAGGATTCATTTATTCTATTTAGCATAAAGGTTTTATTCAAAACTGTCGATCGGCTGGTAAATCCTGCTCCTCTTTGTGACTCAGCTCAAAGTGTTTTTTAACTTCTCTTTTAAATTTTTTGATTTTCTCTCATTCTACACTAGATTAATTTGTTTTTTAAATTGAATGATTTTATGATTTGTCCGTTTTGATGCTTTGCGTGAAACATGTGCTTAATTTCCAAATTACTGTGATTGGTGCCTTCACCAATCACCACAACAAGCTAGCAGACCTCTCGGTCCAGATTTGAATGGACAGAGAGGTCAGAAATTATCCATTCGTTATATCTGATTTGTAACCTACCTGCTGCAGTCAAAATGTTTTCAATGAAAAAATACTCCAACAATCATCTCACAACATGAAAGAAACATTCTTTAGGTCTTATGGAGATTAGAATTCACGTTGTTTTGTGGGGATATCAATAAATAAATCATATATTAAAGAGTGTGGTTTCTTGTCTCTCAGGGTCCAAATAAGGCTCTTTAATTTGAGAAGGTTTTCTGCTGCTCATTATTACAAATGAAGGTTTTTTGTTTTACTGGTTAAAATTCAGAAATGTGAATAAATGTCTTTCCCGAACAGACACGTTTGATCTCACTGCCCACACACAACATGCCACAGGATCATTTTTCAGAATCTGATGGAGACTGAGACATTTTGTCCATGTTCACATTTGAATCATATCAGTGTAAAGCGATGCTTGGATCTCAATCGTACACACGTGGCACCTCATGCAGAGAGAAACCATCCTGAGAGTGAAACACAAACCTGCTCATTATTCTCTCCAAACAAAACCACTGAAAAGTAAAACACACACACACACACACAGACAAATACACACACACAGACCCACACACACACACTCACACAAACAAATACACACACACAGACCCACACACACACGATCACAGCTCTGTGGAAATGTTAATGACTGTGGCTGCAGGTAATAGAGCTAAACAAGCAGCTGTAAGAAAACAGAAACACAACACTCTACCTGAGGACACCCAAGACTGAAAAAGCCCAAAACCAAAGACGGGATGAAGAACAAGAGCAGATAATGGTACATAGTGCCTCTATGATTCATTTTCTGTTGAGAAACGAATCATCAATCAACTAATTGTTTCAGCTCTAGACTCATCCGTTCATTCCTCATCTCACTCATTCATCAGGAGACTCATCGCCTCTGCTCTTTACAACGGCAGTGATCCATAATTTGATATTTAAACAATAAATCGAATGATGATGTCCAGAGGAAGAGTCCCCAACATAGAACAATCTCCTGAATCTGCAGCTCTTCTCATCTTCACAGACATCTTACTCATCGTTCGTCTACTCCGTGAATTTACAGTTCTGCTCTTAAATCAGGGAAAAAACATTCAAAGTCCCACTTTACACCACTTGCTCAGCACCACAACCAGACACACTCAAACACGAACACAAGCTGACAGTAGTTTCAGCAGCAACAGAGACTGATATTTACGGTACCTGAAGCAGACAGTGTGCCATTCACTGTTGAGGGCCTGGAGGAACTGCTCATCGTAGATCCTCTGTTTGCATCCCGCACAGACGGGCAAACGTCCTCCTGCTGTAACAACAATAACAAACACACGTCCTTGATCACACTGCATGTACACAAAGACTCCAGTACAGGTTATATAGCTTGTTACTGTGAGCTTTAAATCAACAGCAGCTCTGATGATGAGACGTAGTTATTGCTGATGTGTGTTTGCATATGAGTTATTTCTGCTCTCATCTCGCCTTCAATGCAAATCACCACCGCTGGTTCATAAAGTCATAAAGTGTCTGGCACTGCTGGAGGAAAAGATATCAACATAACACAAAAACCACAGTGTTCGACAATTCATCGCTACTGATAAACCAACACAACACACAAGTATAGGAAACCAGGGTTGTTGGTAGAGAGCCTGATAACATCTGATTCCATGAATGTTAATTATGATTAGAGTGTCAGGAAAAAAAGCAATTTGGAACAGTTAGAAAAACTGTGAGTGTCGAAGCAGCTGCAGCACAGAGAAAACATTATTACACACAGTGGATGATGCTTCAGTTTATTTGACTAAGAACATTTCTGGTATCAGCAGGACTATAATCTGTTACAGAGGGCTAGATGATTACTTCTGTTTCCCCTGCATAATTCTTCATTAGCCTTGTTGACCACGTTTACATGGACACAAAGCAAAAGCTTCATTCCTCGTTATTTTCCCCTCTTGGTAGCTGTCTTATGTTGATGACACAAAATGCTGTGAAAACTTCGATAGGACATTATAATAACATTAATACGTATATATGAATGAGACTAAGGTTGAAATACACCTATATTCAATTATTGCTTTTTCTGACCTTTTCAGGTTAACATAAAAGGAGGTTTACATCACAGTATTGTCTAAATCTAGTTCATATCAATTTATTGCTCTCCATGTAAACGTGTCTATTATTATAGCTGAGCACCTGCCCTTTCACAGTCTGAGGCTGTTAATTAAAGTAAGGAGACTGTCTGAAAACCTGAATCTGCCGTCGACAGCAAAATGAAGAACATCATTCAACAGAGCTCTATCCCCTGTAGAGTGAAACCCCCCATAACACAAGAGAAACTGCATCATTAGGTCCTTTCAGTTGCATGCACACAACTTGTAAATATGCGGGATCGCAAAAACAGCTCAAACAGCACCTCTACCTCAGGCATCTAAACATCTGGATACTGGTGCCAGCGTATCGATAACACACAGCGATCGATGGTTTTAATTGTCAGTGTTTAGGTCTGAAACGTGCGTTGGCAGTGGTTTTGTGCGATCAGCTCATTTCTGTGATCAGTGAGTGCTGCTGCGGCCCCGCTCCTGTTTTATTGATCAGATCCATACTAAGGGAGGTGCAGTTGGTTCCTGTGCCTGTTCTCTTCCTCTCCTTTCATCCTCACCTCTTTATCCATTCATGGTTTCACATTATCTCCCTGACGGCCGTGTCCACTTAACCTCTGCTGTCAGCACATACCTCAGGAAAGTCAAACAAACACACCTGCGTTCACACACACACACAATCACACTCACACACACACAAACACACACACACACAAACACACACACACACACACACACACACACACACACATACACACTCCGAATATGTTTTCCTTATCTCAAGCAAACATTCTTCATTCCCATGAGCTGAACTCACTGTGATGCAACGTGACTCGTCACATAATAGATCCATTGTTGCGTTTGGTGAAACTGACTGGCAGCTACAGTCACAGTATCTTATCTGATTATCGCTTTATGACTTTTATCACCAGAAATATAACCAAAATCAAATATATATTAACAAAATGCTATATACATTGTATAAGCACAGGTAGGAGGTGTTACACATGATTTATAAAATGTTTAGCTGTTTAAGTGTCATTCCCTGCTCATAAAGTAGAGTTTAAAACCACAACCTTTACCCAAGGTATCAATCATACTTACTACTGACTGATGTGAACATTTTATATCATTTAATCTTTGTCCTCATAATTCAGCCCTAATAGGACCAAAGCCTCTTCTAGAGCAAGAAATACTAGAAAGATATACTCACTAATTCACAGTTTGAAAAGTAATAGAGAAAGCTTAAAAATATTACTTTATGAAATTTGTCTCTAAATAAAATTGTAACCTCTCAAATGTATAGATGCATGTGGAGTCCAGACTAGAGATGTTCTGATACCAGCATCAGAAAAGTCTCCAGATGAGTACGCAAATCTACTGATCCCATAGCATGTATTCAAAAGGTATTAGTTTAAATCCACATAAAACTGCAATTTACCATTGTAAAAGTATGTACCAGTGGCAGTATAACGTAACTGCTGTTTTAGAGCTAACACAATATTTTATTCTGGAAAGTCCCCACATATTTCACTTTTTGGTCTGTTATCTTAAATAATTCATTCATTACAGCTGTGTAACATATGTTTTTGGTGTTAAATATCTGTGTGAGTATTTTCATCTTCGAACCAATATATGTGAAGCTCCACAGCAGGAAAACGTCCCAGCCACATGACATCAGTGAGACTCCAACTTTGTCTACATTGATGTACTCTATTTATGAGGTGATGTCATGTTTACATGACACACCCACAGAGTCTCAGTGTATGTTATCAATCTGTCAACATGTTCTTCAGTAGAGTTCATGTGGGTGGAGATGAGGAGTGTCCCTGTGTGGAGGTGAACACACTAACATGATGGTGCATCCTCTCAGAGGGGAAACATGGCTTCAGCTGCAGAACACTCTGAACCGGACGCTGCCTGCACACATACACACACACAAACAGACACACACGCACACACACACACACACACACACACACACACACACACATCCTCCATCTGCTCATCACGCACACTCAACCACACCTTCACTGAGATGATGGTAAAAAGCATACGTGGTCAGCAGCCATTCTCTGAGGAGCATGTTTACAGGATGCTCCGGTGCCCCTTCACCTCCATCCGGCCGCCAATACCACCCAGGCAGCCTCTCCTTCTCTCCTCTCCTTCTCTCCTCTCACCTTCCTCCTCTCCCATGCGTTCGTCCTTCCACGTGCAGCACAGCAGCATCAACCTCATTCACTCTCCGGTCAGAGAGCCAGCCGCCTCTGGTCCACAGATTACCGGTGTCCGACCTCCTCCACCGCCGCTGAGTCCGTGTGTCGGCCCCGCTTTGCTTCCTCCTTCTCTCGCTACCTCCTGCGGCGCTTCATTCAAGAGACAGGCCGACCAATGGAAACGCAGAGCCGGCGAGAGGAAGACAGGCAGCGACCAACCAGCGTTGATCCCCGGGTTATTAATGCGGTGAGGCGGGGTGGAGCAGATAGGAGGAGGTGGTGGAAGATAGTTGAGTGCAGTAAATAACTCTGATGGTGTTGCACTATGCAGAACAGGACATATAGAGGAAAATAATAATGACAAAAATAAAAATAATTATTATTATTATTGTTGTTATTACTAACTTTATTTATGCACTTAAAATTGACCTTACCAATGAGCTTTGCTTTGCATGGAGGAACTAATGAGAATAGCACGATGGGACATGAGCAGAGAGAAGACATCCACGACAGTCCAACTGGAATGAGGCTTCTTGAAAGATGCCTCATTCTCCAATTTACATAAACACAGTGTAAATTTACATTTACACTGTGCTTAATACTGGTTAGTCCCGCTCCTTCGGGCAGTTTCCGTAGTGTAGTGGTTATCACGTTCGCCTCACACGCGAAAGGTCCCCGGTTCGAGACCGGGCGGAAACACTTTATGTACCCGTCAACATTGACATTTTCTCCAGAGGTAGTATGTTACATCAACCGTTGAACACTAGCTTAACTTTTAACTCAACTCTGCAGTCGTGATCCCTGGAATTTCATGATTTCTGTGAAATCCAGTTCACTGTATATATTCTGTTTACACTGTACATTTGTTTTATTCCAAATATTTATATTTTTTTTATGGTTCCTTTTATTTTTAAGAATCGCATGTTTACTTATTACTTTATTCATATATTTTGACTGTTTCAGCAACATGGCAATTTTCCCTGCAGTAACACTAGTAAAGGATTCCATTACATATTATCTTATCTCACAGACAGGGGTGACAACATGTAAAGAAATGTTTGAAGAGGGATTAAGGAGAAAAACTTACGACTGGTCTGTGTAATGACAAATGGGCGGTGAGTTTCATACCATGGAGGATCTGACAGCATAAAGCTGAGTCACATGTTGTTACAAGGTGAAACCTTGGAGCAGCCAGCTGGGCTCCATCCCCAGACCCCAGCAGTCAGAGGACAGGCGCTGGGTCAATGAAATTTAGAGGTAACTGGTTGCAAGGGCATTGAAGGGCTTAAGAGTTTTACCATCAATATGAAGTTTAACAGGGAGCAAGCGTAGAGAGAAGTGTTAATGTTCCTTTAATAGATCTAAAAAAAGGTTTCTAGATTAATTTTATCATCCTGCAGTTTCTGAAGTAGGACTTTACTTGACTATAGCCTCTGCTGCTGGAACAACAGTGTGAGCAGCGTTTTACAGGATGTGGATCACAGGTCAGTGGTTCTCCCAGGAGATCTCCAGAGAACAGCAGCCTGAGTTCATTATTTCCAGCTGGCACAACACAAGCAGAGTTTATCGTCACCACACTGAAGCCAAAAATCCAATCTTAATCTGGGGTAGGTTTTCAACATAAGATTATTCAAATGGACACTTTGCTCAGCGGGACAGACAGGAAATATTTGGCCGAGCTGTATCTCATAGTACCCAGGCAGTCGGAATAGATCCCAGGATATTCTTAGTGTGTGGTGTGTAGCTCACAGGTCACTGATCTACCAGGAAGCTACAGGCCAGGTGGTTTTGATCAAGTCTCAGGACAAAACTCTCTCATGCACCGAGACAGAGAAAAGAAAAAATCTCAGGAAGAAGCAAGATATTTAAACACCTTTTATTTTGTTGTTTAATGAAGCAAATAAAATGCTAGGAAGTCACATGTGTGTAATGGAAATATAAAAAAAAAGTGCAAAAACCATACTGTTCCTCCTTATAAAAAAACAGTTTTAAATAAAGATGAAGAGTATCTCACGGCACATAAGACAAGGTCTGACCCTGCAAGGCTCAAAGACAGTTCTCACACAGCACAGAGCGGAGCTACTGAAGCCAGCTAACATCAAATTAGTACAAAATACAGTACACAGTAACACACAAAAAAAAAGATGGGTCACTTGGCAAACAGCGCTCATGAACCTTTGGTCAGTAAAGCCTTATTAAAAGCAGCTCAAGTAAATGAAGAACAACAGGTGCTCGTGCCTCACGTTGACACACACTGTGGGCGCTCCTGTCAAACCAAGTCTTACAGTTCTTAACAGTAAATGCAAAAAAGCAAGGGTTTGTTCTTGGTCACATATTCCTGATAACAATAAAGCTATGAGTCAAGACATGGTGCAAAATAATCTTTGGTAATCATGTAATGACAAAGTTAGGTAAATGTAGATAAGTGCTGCGATGAGACTAAACATGTGAAGCAGACTCTGTCCCAGACGCTAGGACAGTGACATGTTACTTCTGAAGCTTTCATACATTCATACATAAATGTACATGACAGAGTAGCATCTGAATGGTTTTATTCTTCTTGGAACTAAAAGGCAACACTTTGCTTTTGGTTTTGTTTTTTTAAACATTCTGTAATTAACCTAAAATTTTTCATTGTCTTCAGCACTTTTCCTCGGAGCAGCAGCTGCTCTTCATACATCACAAGTTTTGGCAACATTAAAAATGCTGAGAAAACTGAACTGCATAGCAACAAGACTCAGCAAAGTTACTGTGAGCAGATGGGTTGGCCGGAGCCCCGATTCCCGCTGCTCTTACCCAGCAGGCCTAAAAATAGCAGCGAAGGAAAGACGGGGAGCCAGAGACGACGCTGGGATTGGCCAGATTTCAGTTATTTTGGACGAGCCCCAGACCAACCCAGCCCCTGTGATATGTCAGAGAGGAGATCGGTGCCACACTGAGCACAGATCACCTTGCTTTGGGATTAAAAACCTGCGAGGGAAATCGTTGGTAGGTCACCACAACAGACGATGGTTCACACAGTCTTTCGCACAACAGTACAACCATATGCCAAAACAACACTGAACAGACACGCACACACATTACAACACAAGGTGACACAAAAAATGTTGTATTCTTCGTAGGTTGGTGGAGTACAGGAAGTTAAAGCTGAATAACGTGACCACATTCATGATTAAAGGCACGAACAATGACTATCAATACGTCACATTAGAACGTGTACGAGACTGTGGGTCGGTGGGTTTGTATAAAAACAGACACTGACGTCAGGTCAGTGCAACAAACATCTTTACACATTGTCTAATGGGGGTTTGTTGATATATAAAATGTACATTCTCAATCATGCAGTAGCACCGTAGTTTTCTTGAGGTCACACTGGATCTCAAGAGATCCTCTACTTCCTCCTCCCGCAGTATTTGCCCTGGCATCCTGCGACTCCACCTGCAGCAGGAGCAACACATTTATGCTTTAGTCTTTCTCAGCATAAACTAGTTCACACCATAGTTTGTTAATAAATAGGGACGACATGTCTCCACTGCCTCCCACTATCAAGAAATGAAAGCAAGCCAAAGACATAATTTGGAGCCACAGTCTGTGTAGTAGTGATTGGGAGATGGATCTGTGGTATCGAGGTCCCGCCCAAACACACTCAACCAATTGTGAGTGAGTTTCAGCTGTCGATCATGACCACCTAGTTTGAACACATATCAGTGATAGGAACTATCTAAAATGACAAAAAACATCTTTGAGAAAAATTCATTTGACAACCTGTTCTTTGAGTTATTAATTTGGTCCATGTCCTATTCACTAACATGGAGTAGACATGGTATAATATGCAGCCAGCCACCAGGGGCCAAACAAGAGAATTTAGCCATATTTTGGGGGGTGGGGGGGGGGGGGGGGTAATGTCATCCAACTTTATAGTTGACACTGTGTGTTAGCATTAAGCCTGTGGCACAATTATACCTAAAACAACAAATATAAATTTGTTTTCTCTTACCTCTGTAGACGCCTCCTCCTGCTGCTCCTCCTGCTCCACCTAAGAATCTCTGCAGTGGACCGTACTTTGCTGCTTTGGCTGCAAAGAAACATAATATGAGCTTTTTACTTTAACCCGAAAGGTTTCTTTGGTTTGTAAATGTATTATGAGTCATCTCCTGCATGACTGAGTGAAGTTTATGACCAGAGCTCGTGTGGCGTTGACCACAACTAATTTCCCCGACCACTGACAAAACACAAGTGCTGTGAATTAAATTACCGATGGATCTATTGACGAGGGCAGCGAGTTCAGAACACCTCACACACTGTGAGGATGAGAGTTAATTGTATTTCATCCCAAAACATACACTTAGCACAGAAAATAATAGTGTTTATCATAAGAATATCTGCATGTTGATTCATTATATAAAATAATATCAGATGTGCACATTAATGTTAAAAAGACTGGTGAACAAAATGCTGCCCTAAATTTGTGTGTGGATGTATCAGAGACATAGAAGAGATCATCCACCTTTTAAAAAAGTCATATAAAGTATCTATGATAATATTAGTATATATTGTGTTATATTCTGGATATTTGCTTTTGCTTCTAATTAATATATTTCGAATCTACATATGTGATCAAAACACAGTTTGCTTTATCCTTTCATAATAGAAATTTCTAAATAAACTTTTATCAGTACATGTTTCTGTGGCTAATTAAAATATAGTTTAATGATTTATTCGACAACAATCCAATGGATTATTCAATTTAGAACATTATCTTATCCACATATACTTCCAAAGATGCATTTCTTTTAAGGGAGAAAGTTGCATGATGGAGGAAGTTCTGTGTCTTTTTCTTTATGATTTGTCTCAGGAGTCACCGATTCTCTCTCTGATCAACAGTCAAAGGATGGAGATAAGTGTATTTACTTCGGTTCAACTCCTGCGCTCAAGAACAGTCACAAAAGTTTGTCATGACGGATAAAACTTGACACAATAAAGCTCATTTGAAAACCAATAAATTCAAGTGAATACAGATTTGAGTGAATGACAAAATAATCGCAGTTGCATAAAACACAAGTGGCTTCAAGTTTTCTTAACAGTAACCAACCAGAATATGCATTTTGTTGGCTGACTGAACTGTGTTAAGGCTCAGCTCCACAACACTGTACGGCAATTTACCCAACAATGACATTCCTCTTTAAGATGAGTCCTGATTTTGTAATATTATATCTTCTTTCTTTACATTTACCATCACAATGAGAGTCCATCATTAACTAAGACACTATAAGATTAAAAAGCAGAGACACGTAGCTCTGAGACACCAGACAAGCTTTCCTTGAAATAATCCCACAAGCAATAATCTCAGATGTTCAGGAAAATGCAGATAATCACACATTCATCTTCCTGGCTGTTCTGTGCCATCTGCACTGACAAGCACACATCGGAAACCAACCCACTCTCCAGCCTTCGTCCAAATAATCTGACATGTGGCCGTCCTCTGCCAAACAGCAGAGTTTATGAGGCAGAGTGCGCTGAGGAGCAGTGAATGTTTTCATTACTGCAGCGATTTTTATCGCTTAAGAAAGTGGTGTTTTGAGGGTGTGTGGGGAAATATGAGGAGGTGGATGTACCTTGTTGAGGAGTCAGTGGGGCTGGTACGTATCCACCTAAACAGCCGTCAAGACAAAGCCAGATGAGAAATGAGTTGGTGTCATTATACCTGAGCTAAAATCTGTCACAGTGGTTGATGTACTTCTTTTTGGTCAAGATGAAGAAAATTTATTCAGACCAGCAATAAAGTCAAATTTTCAGGAAAATGCATATACGCATTCAGCTTCCTGGCTGTTCTGTGTCATCTGCACTGACAACCAACACACCTCACCAATCCACATTCCAGCATTCGTCCAATTAATCTGACATGTTGCTGTCCTCTGCCAAACAGCAGAGTTTATGAGTCAGTGTGAGCTGAGGAGCAGTGAATGTTTTCAATGTTGCAGCGCTTTATTATCGCTAAAGAACATGGTGTTTTGTGGATGTGTGGGGAAATGTGAGGAGGTGGGTGTTATGTACCTTGTTGAGGAGTCAGTTGGGCTGGTGCGTAACCACCTAAACAGCGGTCAAGACAAAGACAAATAAGAGATGAGCTGGAGATGTGTGGGTGTGTTTCTTTTGGTCATGATGGAGAAAATATGAAGGTGTTATCAGGAGATCACATGGGAGGCACTTACATCTGGTGTTTGATACAGAGGTCTCATTATTTCAACAATTCTTTTGTCAAATTTGAATTAATTTGAATCAAGTGACCTCTGACACAAGAACGTAAAGCATAATTTTCTCTTTTGAAAATGGTACAAAAATCTATTTAAACATCAATATTTTCATTTGAATCACTGTACTAACCCAACTCATTTCTGTAGGTACCTACTATAGGTGCAGAGCGATGAAAAGTACAGATGACTTTCATTCAAACACAATTAATACCCTCATTTCAAAGTAAACCTCCAATGTTAAAACAAGTTGTAAAATTATTTTGAGTTAAAGTTGAAAAGCCCTTGATTATCTTTGGTTTGCAGAAATAAGAGCGCATGAAGTATTTTGTTCAGGATTTTGTGTTAATTTGTGATCAAATGTATTCATATCATCACAAAATGTAGGACTTTTCAAATTTAACCTGAGATTGAATGTGGTTATAATCTTTCCAGCATAAGTCTACATCAATAATGCCAATAAATGTGCAGGAGATTAAAAAAAGACTGTGCAGAAGCAGGTCTGTGTTTAAGTGAAAGAGTCGTGTATAAAGGGAAGGAGAGTGAGAGTCATTGAATCTTTCAGGTGCTACTGAACCACAAAGACATTTTTCATGAAAAGTAAATTGTTCCTCATGCTTTACTGGATGTAGCTGAGGATTAAAATAACTGAGTAAGGAGAAACTTCCTGTTCTCCTCTCCCTCTCTTTATGCTCTCAGCTCTAATGGGGGAAGCGACGTGTTAGTTTGCCTGTTCACTCTTCCCTCCAGCTGTGTTACCTGGCTGCTGGCAGTTGGACATTAATCCTCGTCCTGATCCAGAAACAAGGATGAAAAGTTAAAGAATCGTCTGTGATCTAAATCTTAAGATTCGGTGGAGGCAGGTTCGAATCTGCTAGCTTATTGGTGGCTGATGGTTGGCATCCAGTAGAAAAAATAAGGATAAACTACTGAAGAATGTCCTGTAAATGATCAACTAAAATGCTCTCATTTGTTGGAGCCTTTCCACTGATTTATTTCAGAGCTAATGCTCCTTTAAGGTCACTACACAGAATATCATTTACTACAGAACAAATATACAAAATAAATGTATGTGTCTGACACTAGAAACGTTTACATTGACAACAATGTTCTGATATAACCAGTTTAAGACAATAGTCTGAATAAGACACTTGCATGTAAGCAGAATTTTCTGATTAACCTGAATGAGGTCGGACTCAGAATGAGCAATAATAGAATTAAGACATGTGGAGACCCTCAACACATTACGTAGATACATTTATATCCTATTCGCATTATAGAGTCCTATTGGAAGATTTCAAAGCATTTTGTAGCATAAAACTACAGTAGAAAGAATAATAAGAATAGTAAATTCTATTAGCAACTCATGATAAGAATCCCAATCAAAATCATGACTCATTCAGAATAAGGTCAATAGTCAGAATATTGGTTACCATGTAAACATAGTTTATGACTCATCAGCAGAGAAACTGCGACTAAATTTCTGTATCTGTCCAAACTGCCATGTTGCTTTAATCTGTAAAATCAATCTGTTGCTCTGCCTGAGGCATCTTCCATTTTTTTTTACCTTTTTTCCTCCTCTGGTTCGAGGGTCTACAGACAGGGTGTGTTGTTGGTAAAACAGGTTGTGATATTGGGGCTACAAATAAATCAAATTCACTTGACTGAATTTTTATTAGCATAAATACACATGCAGGGGATGCATTAGTAGTCGTACCTTGGTAGTTCTGCTGTGGGTAACCACCTCCATAACCAGGAGCCACACCTGTAAAAATGAAAAACATAATAGACTCAGTAAACCCACTAACAGAAAAATGTCCATATTAAGAATAATAATTCAAGTTGCAGTAAACCTCATCAGGTCTAATCAAGTCCTGTATCTGCACTGTGAATAAATATCCTGGTGATTTGATGTGATACATTATCGTCAATACAGAGCCTTTATCACATTGACCCAATTTTTATCATCACAGTTTCTGATGGAAAAACTGTGTGGGTAAATAAAAATGATTAAACCATCTGCAGCAGCATTTCAAACAGACGGACGTCTGTGGCCAATGAGATGTGGATTAGGGCCGTGAGTTTATATGACGAGCTGGTACAGTATCTGTGGGACAGAGACATGTGGCTGCTAACCTGTGATTACACTCATCCCTCGCTGATGCACAGAGGAAAAGGAGGAGCACAGGCAGGCCCAGTGGCAGAAGTGATATGTGTGTTATATTAGCTTAATATTGTTTATTTATTCTATCAAAAACAATTAGAAATGTATAACAGGTATGCAGCGTTCCTCACCTGCTGGCTGATATCCAGCACCACCAACTCCAAGATTCCCATAGCCTGTTCAAAAAGAAAATACAATAAACCAATAATAAGAATGTGTCTATTCCTGTTATGTGTAGTAAACTTGACTTATGTTTTTCAAAATATGGCATGTAGCTAGAGGCTCAGCTGAAGTCACAGTCTGGCAGAGTTGTGTTATTTCATTGCAGGATTCTCAGGGGGTTTGTGTTATCTTTACACAGTTAGACTTTGATGTTGTACACAAACTCACTAACAATAATCAGTCTCCACTGGGAAAGTTTGTGTAGCTGTTTGCTCCATTTACAAACTCCTGCCGGTGCAGTAACACTTGAGAGATCTCTGACATTTTACTGGAGCAGGATTTTATGATATTCTGGTGTCATTACTACTGTGGCAGATTTTATACTGCCTTTCTTATAATGAACTCAATAACAAAAATAATTTTCCTCATGAGTACTATTTATTTGGTTAACAATCTCACAAAATGAAATAATTATAATTTCTTCCCTAAATAAATTTTAGGTAATTTAAGGTGCGACTATAATCAGCACTTTCCACTATGAAGCAATGAGTTAGCTCGCTACAGTGGCAAACAGCAGTGACAGTGTTGGCTGTAATTGTACAAACAATGATTTAAGAGCATCCTGCAAACTTTTGATCCAGTGTAAAAACAATCCTATTGTTCTTTATTATGTATAACATCTCCTGATATTAGCATTGTGGTCTATGACAAGCATATAAATACAAATAGTAAAAAATGTATATTTATAATATAATATTATTATTTATAATAATAAAAATTACTTTATACCTTGTTGTTCTGTTTAGTTATGAAACATATTGTACACGCTGTGCATCCATGTGCTCTATGACAGGCCTATTACATTACCTGGTTTGGGGGCTTTACCTCCACCACCAGCACCTCCCAGTCCAACTCCTGAGGGATACGTCAACCCACCTGCTACAAGAGACACAGAACTGGGTTAGTGGAGGTGATAGAAACCCTTAAACTTTTTAACTTCCGTTAGTCTGTACTGTACAGGATAGTAAACCAGTGAATTTCGTGCATCAAAGTCTCAGACTGGCTTCTCATTCCTGACACTACGCCCCACACAGAAACTTATCAGCACGTCGGACAATTTCCTGCACAGGAAACAGTGCAATGGCATCTCCTGACCAACTGCCACTCTGAGCAACGGGCAGAATGATTTTGTTGTTGTTGGGGGAGGGAGGATATGTTGTATTAATGCTGTCAGCTTCCTCTCCTTTCATACATACCCTGTCCATAACCATGATGATATGGACTGTATCCCCCTGAATCACGGTGACAGAGAAAAGTGGCATTATTGTCCGCTACGTTATCTCAACAACTACAGTTTGTGTTTGGGGCGGTTTGCTGGAAGTGTGGTAATAATGTAAAAATTATATTGTTGAGAAAAAGTTGTGTTACAATTTGAAATGGATCTTTTTTTTAAATTTGTGCTTTTGATTCATGTTTTCTTGTCTACCGACACCTACAGTATCTCTTGTGTTCTTTAGGTTCATAAAAGCTGTAATTTTACCTATGAAATTAAATGTCTCACCTGGATAAGTTCCTGCTGCCAGTGGGATTCCAACTCGGCCCCCGGCTCCTCCCCCAGCTACAAAAAGTTGAGCACAACAATGTATGATGTAAAAACAACCCTAAAATCAGTTTGAAATTACGTTCTCGATAAATGTTGGCTGGGAGGTTGGTTTTAAAGTAGAAATGTGTCTACACACACAGACACACACCTGGAGGTTTCAGAGGCTTCACTCCGGACTGTGTTCCTGTTCCAACTCCAGTTCCTGCTCCAGGACCAGGTCCAGTGCCGGTTCCTGCACCATAAGGAACTAAGCACATAAAGGATCATAGCAATACTCACAGGAGTGTAATGCATATTATATATATATATAATATATATATATTGATGTTAAATATAAAAGATGGGGAACTTGCCTCCATATGTTCCACCATAGGGATATCCACCTCCAGCACCTAAGGAGGAGAGTGTAAGAAGACGGAAGGTGTGAATGCAGATTAAATAGAAGATTTTTCATTTCAATTCATTTGTTTATGCTGGTTTTATCCTCTTTATCAAAGGGGTTATTGTTAGAGTAACTTCAACAAGTTACCTACAGGTTACTGTGTGTGTTATTGATCTCGATTGTGTGACCCCATTGATGCTCCATGTGTTCATCAAAACTTTTTCTTTTCAGGATTTATCCTATGCAATAAAAAAGTCTTGGACTTGGTCCCATGTCCATCACAGGTCAAATGTGCAGCGAAGCAAAGATGTCCTATAACTGTAAACCCACTGATGCACAGAACTGATGACTTTTCAGTCTATTGAAGGGATAATTGGTTAAACAAAGGTCTGATGCAGCTTTTCCTTATTTCTTAACTGCTGCTTTTATTGATTCCAGTCGAGTCATTAACTGTCTAGATAGAATGTGCACTGTGAGATAAATACCTATACAGCCTGAGAGGCATCTATGAGACTGAATAAATCATAAAGTCTGCTGATAAATTAGTACATCATTAGGATGTTTGGATTCTGAAGTTACAAGGTGTGTGTGTGTGTGTGTGTGTGTGCGTGTACTATGATGTTTTGGAAAAATCTACCAATGTAAGCAATTATCCTCTAATTAAGAAAGGAAGAGGGGAAGAATGATAACGTAACCAGAGGACAGAAATAACTATGTACATATTCAGCCTAATGACTTATATATTTATATAATTGCTGAATAAATATTAACTAATGACATCTACTAATGTGGGTATATCTTACACTGAGTTGAATGTAGACATTATATTCTCTTACTTTAATACATTATTGAACAGATTATTTTCTGAGTTACCAAGTTTCTCTAATTCCCAAACATATATTAAGTACATTTTTATTGTATTAGGCGCCTATATATATACAAATGACTTAATATTGTTTTTGTGGAAATGGAATGAGCCATGTAATAAATAGTTAATGTTTTTTAATTTAAAAAAACGAACACGTTGTATAGATCATCACATGGTTTGCAGTAACAGAATTTAAGAGAATGTGTAACATGTTGTCGTGTTTGAAAGGAAGGTATTAGTCATATTCACCTGGAAAAAACGGTTTTGGGGCTTTGACACCAGTGCCAACAGGAAAACCTGAAACAGTCATATTTAGTTATCATTGTCTGACTGTAGAAGAGACAAAGTTGTTGTTTTTGACTTTGTCGCCACCATGTGGCCAAAAAGAAAAATCATAAGCGTCAATGACAAAACTGTCTCAGGGAAAAAACATAATACTGTTCGATGAAGTAAATTACTATACCTCCGGGTTGTTGGACTCCAGGTGCAACTGAATGAGACAAGAGAGTTTTAATCAATGGTCGAATGAATGAATAGGTCAAAGTAGAAAGTTAGACTTTTTAAAGTGTTGGAAAAAGAGCAAAGCTTGGCAAAATACATTTTTAAGAAGTTCGAAAGTAAGAAAACCCAGCAACAGTATTGTTCACAATGAAAGTTTTACCTTACTCTTATATGTGTTACACATTAGTGAATCTCCTTGTACGCTTAATATGATTTTTTAGTTTATCACAGTCTTATTTCAAATTACCTACACTTTAAACACAAGGGCTGTACATTGGAAGGTACAGTGTGATAAATTTAGGGGAAAGGGATCTATTGACTGAAATTCTATGTAAAATAATCCAATTGATGTTTCCACGAGTGTGTTTCATCTAAATTGTACAAATTGTTGTGGTATTTACCCTAGAATGGGCCCTTTATATTTAAGTACTTTAACGTGCCATGTTTCTTGTAGTAGCCCAGACTGGACAGACTAAACACCCTTTGAGTTTTTATGAAAACTGAATGTTACAAGAGGTTCTCTTTCATGTTTGGAAGGGGAGGGTGAAGTGAGGGGGATTCAGCTGCAACATGACACTTCACCACTTTATGTCACTCAATTCTACACACTGCAACTTTAAGAGGCATAAAGCTGTAAAGAGCAGTACTGGACAATGCTGAAAATAAAATAAAACTAAAATGACCAAAAAAATGACCACAGATACAAAAGCAGTGGCTGTTTACACTCGCCGGGCGGACCTTGGCCTTGTGTACCAACTGGAAACACAGGCAGATGTTACATTAATTTACATCGAGCATTAAATATTAGTCTATTGCAGAAATTTGTGCACAAAATGAAAAGATCATTGCTCTCACCAGCAGGGGGTGCTCCAACACCTGTTCCACCTGTATAAAAAAATGGCTCTTCAAATTTTGTCACACATCTCATGTTTGAAGAAAAGCTGCACAAACGTATAGATTGTTGAAGGATCTTTTTACACATATTTACCAACGCTTGTGCCAGCTGTGAAATAAAAATACAAATAAATTCAGCTATCACCTACAGAGAGTATATGAACAGTCATAGTTTAATATCTATGTGCAACTCACCATCAGGCTGAGAAATTCCGCCAGAAACTGTAATAAACAAGAAATAAAAGATCATCATAACAGATTGAGACATAAGACAACATTTTATTAAGTAACTGCAAATACATATAAGTAGTATGAACCCACCGCCTGTTTTAAATATTCACATGTCCACCACAAGAGTAGGCAGTGCAAAAAAGAAAAGAAAAAGAAAAACAACATTAGTCAAACTTTGGAATATAAAGTATTTGTCTGTTTGGTTTGGCAACATCTATAATAATAAAAACTACATGTATAGTATACTACTATACACTAGCTTTCCAAACTAAAGTATAGATATAGTAGCTAATTGATTCAATACATGTTACATGCTGGAAATAGAAGGTATGGGAATACCAAACAGGGACAGAAGAAAAGTTATATTCCTTTCAAAGTAATATTCCTGTGAAAATAAGACGATGATAGCAATACCGTGTCAAGAAAGCAAAGATTTAAAAAAAAACTGAGAGCACAGTTAATTTACAACATTTAATTATATAAAAGGTAGCTAATACCTCATTATCATTTGACTTTCATGTCAGTAGGTTTATGACATTCAAAAATCTCTAACTTTAGTGTGAAAAGAAACATTTAAACAACACTTAAGAGGGTTAAGACATGTGGTAAGACTTCTTCTAAAACACTCAGTGAAATGGATTTACCAATATCAAAACAATACAGCTTTGATGTGCTGAGAAGTAAAGAACAGTGAGCTGTTAGTGAAAAGGAAAGAAGTGCACAAGACAAATCCTGCTGAGAGTAAGCAAACCTGTGATCTAATAATAAGGGAGTTGCAGAGACCAGACACTAAATCAACTCCTCTTTCAGCAATTTGTGAAGAACTGTTTAAACGTTGAGTCGGATGCTCAGCTGTAGTGTGTTAATATAGTTTTGTCTGGCAAAGTGCAATAAAACCTCATTCATGTATTAGATCATCTAATGCTGAAAGATGTAGTTGAATAGTGTCTGTCTTTACAGTGTCAGGGGCGGGAGGAGGAAAAGGAGTACAATAGTTAAATGAGGCCAAAAAATTGTATTTCCAAAAAGTATTTGAGAAGATGACAATTCTTATTAAAATCAATCTCACGCTACAACTTCTGGCCATGAAGATTTTCAGACTATTCCCATGATATAGATTTAAACAAACTGGGAATTAATGATTAACAGTGGCAGCTTTCAGAGGTGGTGGGGCTTTACCTCTCATAGTTAGATTTGGAACAATTCTTTAAGTGGCTCTTCAGGACCAGGAAATAATCACCTTCCCAAATACTGAGTAGACTGTCTCGTTAGAGAAGCAAATACATAACACTGTTAGTTGATATCTATCAAATATCAATGGTTTCATGCAAACAGCAAGTCTTACTGGGCTGCTGGACCTCTGGGGCCTTGCCAGTTGCATTAATAGCCGTGAGCTCTGTCAAAAGACAACAGTTCCAGGTTCATAAACTGTACTATAAACAGTGGCAGAGTGAGAGAAACCAGAAGAGGCAGAAGCTGTAGGGCTGACCCCAATACTGCCACAGCTTGGAGGCTGTAAGCCAGAGCTGGTCAATAGCTGGCAGCGCTCGCGGTACAATCATGTGAGTTTTTTGGGCAGGAAATGGCAAACAATTGTAGATGGTATAAAAAACATGCCACAGTACTCCTGCGGTCGCACCGATGTTGAGAAACATTGCCAAATATAAAAGGCAATGTAGCACTGTGGTGTACTGTAAAGCCGACTATATAACTATTGCAAAAACATAATACACACAAACTGTACCTGGTCCAGCAGTTCCACCAGGAAATAAATCCTTTTCTGTAAAAGCAATTTAAAGATCAGTCACAATATACATAAGTCATAAAAAGCTGTATCCAAATAATGATATATAATTAAAAAAATGTATTCAAAGTCCTAGCCTACGTGGTTTTAGAGGAACACCCGTCCCACCAGGTGACACAACAGCAGAACCATCTGGAACACCTCTGATGGCTGTATCTGGAGTAGCTCCTGGCACACCAAGTCCTACTCCAGTGATGCCTCCTGAAACAGGCGCACATGACGTCAGCCTATGTTATGCTCTATATTACAATAACAACTTTATTTTGTTAATGTTCGTGTTAAGTCAAATGCTTTGAATAATAACTCTGATGCATCTGAATTCTCCCTCTTCACAGACTTCTTCAGGCTCAGCACAAAGGCACAAAATTTGGCTGCCGTTGTCAGGGTCACACATGGTCTGCTGGAATTAAGGATCAGTTGGGCGGTTTGTGGCCCCAAGATACTGAAGAGCAACTGGCATTAGACAAGTGGTACATAACCTCTGTAGTGGGAAAAGTATGTAGTGACGATAAGATCTAGATTAACAGCAGGTGGAGCTAGTGATTTGAACACTATACAAGACATGACATGAGGGCTAAAGCCTGAAACATGCTTCTGCGTTTTCACGGGCCAGTTAAGCCTGAAACATGCTTCTGCGACTGCGTCTGCGTCTTTTCACGCCGCTGTGGCGCAAGACTCGTTTTCATTCATGCTTCCCCAACCGTTGCACGTCTTACAAAGCAATTCCGCGCCAGAACACTAGGCGGAGTAATGCTTTTTGTCGAAAACGACCTTAGAGAAGCCTTCTTTCTTCTTCGTCGATTGTTTATTTACATAGCCACTGCGGCTCCTCGTAGCCTTTTTCTGGCGGACAAATCCACCAGTCAGTGACAGGTTATACAAGTGATCATACTATCGGATATCTTCTGCCAAGTGCTCTTCTATTTGGTCCATATTCGTTCTTCTAAATCTTCCGTGATTTCTGCCGGTATTATGGGGCATGAAACCGGAAATGCAGCTCCAGAAGGGATGTAGAGCAGACCAATCACAGCCTTGCGGGCTGAGTGAGCTTGCGGAGCTTTGCCGTAAATTTTAGAAAAGGGGGTCGACACCCGTCAGCACGTAAGGAGGGATACATAAGCACGTAAGGGACCCGGAAGGGCTCTTGCGCTTACGGGCCCGTGAAAACGCAGAAGCATGTTTCAGGCTTTAAGTTTTCAATTTACCAAATCTGCCTTCTCTCAACTTTGGTCAGGGGATTTGGTTAATTACCCAAAGAATGAGATTACAGAGCCAGACTGTTGCAGAATTGTGTATTTACTAGGAAATGTGTGTGAATGTGTAGCATGCATGTGTGTTTAATTCACCCACCGTATTTAGCTGCTTTTGCAGCAGCAGAGTATTGGCCACCTGCCCCGGGTATTACTCCTCCTGCTCCTCCTGTCCCAACAAATCCTCCAGCTCCTAACCCTGCTCCTGCTCCTAACCCTGCCCCTGCTCCTCCTGTTTAAAAAAAATGGAGAGGGTTACATTAATAATTGAAATGTATGGATCATATCAGAAATAGGGTTGCAAAAGGGCGGCCAATTTCAGGTAAATTTCCGGAAACTATCCAGAAGCTTTCCATGGGAAGTTAAGCTCAGGAATTTGGGGAATTTTGAAATTAAACGCTGAACAATTAAAACATCATTCAAAACTCTATTTTAAGATGTATGGAATGCAGCACACGCTGCACGTTGAATTTTCAACCCTCCACTGTACATTTCTCCATCACATGCGCAGATAATTCCCAGCATCCTGCACACTACAGGAGAGCTATTGAGGCCTGCTGTAGTGTGCAGGACTAGTCAGGTAAGTTTCGATGATATTACTGGGGAAAATATATAAGCATGCTGATTGTGGATTGTTCATCTAGCCTATTTCTATTAATTTATCCATCAATTGTAAAATATTTTTCTCATCTCATGTCTGGAGATAATTAACCCCAGCCAATGTAGAAGGAAAGTCTGTGTACATTTGCAAATACTGTACAAAGACCTATGTTAGGAACTGAGACACTAAGATGCAGAAGCATATAGTCAAGTGCCCAAAGTTTCCTCAGGGCTCCAATCAGCCTATGACAAAACTAAATGTTTATATTTATGTGTATATATGACAAGGTCAATACAGTTAGTATATATTACCCACAACATTTCCAGTTAATTCCCGTATATTCCCGTTAATTCCGATGGGAAGTTTCTAACTTTGAATATTCCCGGAATTTTGCAACCCTAATCAGAATACATGAGAAGATAATGCTTAAGCATGGAAGTATTTTTCCCTTTTGTTAGGATTATTTCTGCTGCCATATTTAGCAGCTTTTGCCCTCCTGTCCTAATCATGCTCTGAGCACTTCGCCTACTGAATAAACTTAAATTAAATACTACTCACACACGAAGTCTAGCAATGCTGTTAAACCTTTTCAGATCAATAGGAAGACAGATTCAGATGATTGTTAAAATTTGTCAAAAAACAATGATATCGAAAATAATCTCAAAAGCTACTAAAAGAAAAACTTCTTACCGTATTTCGGGGGTTTGACTCCAGCACCAGCACCATAACCTTTGAGGAAACAGCATTATTTCTTAGATCATACTAAGTTATCACAAAGCAAACACATGCAGTGAACAAAACCTTCTCATCTGCACTGATACGTCAATTCAACCACTCACCACCGTAACTGCCAAAACCAGGTAGTATCTGTCCTGCTCCTCCTGGAAGTCTACCTCCTGCTTGTCCTCCTCCTGCCACTCCTGTTGAATAAATATCGACTTAAACCATTATAAATTAAGGACTACAAATTACATTACATGTGAATATAACATACATTTTTTATTATTTTCAATTGTGTCCTGTAGATAAAAATATTGTATAGCTGGTTATATTTCATCTAATGTCAATCAAGATACTATGTGAAATTATAAATCAGTCTCACCATATTGTGGAGGATTGGCACCAGCTGCTAAAGCTGCAGCACAACATGGTAAAAAGGGGTGTGATTAAAAAGTAATCTTGTAAGTAATAAAACGTTGTTTTCATTATTCATTTCTTATAAAGTCGTGGAATATGCTTACATCCATATCCTGGTAAAAGTGGGAATCCAGGAACTCCTCCTGCACCTCCAGCAACACCACTTCCTGCACCTTTCATGTAACAATTGGTAAAAAGTATTTTTTTGTGCAAATTCTAATTCACTTGATTTTTCCAGAGTTTGACTTGTTGTTACCATATTTAGCAGCTTTAGCAGCAGCAGCTGCAGCAGCAGGGTATCCTCCACCTCCCAGTCCTCCTGCGCCTTGTCCTGTAACTCCCAGTCCTCCTGCTCCTCCCAGTGCTCCTTGTAATGTGGAGACAAATGTACTATTGTTTAAAGCCGGTGGTATGGTGTGATACAGTTATTTGTACGACATACATTTCATCATAGCTGAAATGCCTCAAATGTGGTCATTTTTGTGTATTACCATATTTAGCAGCTTTGGCAGCGGCAGAGTAACCTCCTGCACCTCCAAGTCCTCCCGGGCCTCCTTGTCCTGCTCCACCCAGTCCACCTGCGCCTCCCAGTGCCCCTTGAAATATGACAAATTATGACATACGACAAATTTATTATAATCTTAAGCTGGTGGTTGAATGGTATAATCATAGGGGTAATACAGTCATTTTGTCACGATGATAACAACATTTTTATTTGACTCAGGCAAAAAAAAAGTAAATGTCATGTATTATTACCATATTTTGCAGCTTTAGCAGCAGCAGCTGCTGCAGCAGGGTATCCTCCAACTCCCAGTCCCCCTGTGCCTCCCAGTCCTCCTGCTCCTCCTAGTCCTCCTGCGCCTCCCAGTCCTCCTGCACCTCCCAGTGCCCCTTGTAATGCAGAGACACATTTATTCTTATCTTAATCTGGTGGTAGTATGGTACAATACAGTAATTTCGTCAATATGATAATACTTAATATAATTTAAATTTGCTACAACGTACATTTGAGTTGTGCAAAATGGTTACTGTCATGTATTCTTACCATACTTAGCAGCTTTAGCAGCAGCAGCTGCTGCAGCAGGGTATCCTCCACCTCCCAGTCCTCCTGCTCCACCCAGTCCTCCTCCACCTCCCAGTCCTCCTGCTCCACCCAGTCCTCCTCCACCTAACAGTCCTCCTGCTCCACCCAGTCCCCCTCCACCTCCCAGTCGTCCGGCTCCTCCCAGTGCTCCTGCTCATGTTCAAAACAAGATCATCTATTTGGTAAAAAGAAAAGTGATCTGGTCTAACTTTCCCCATAAATAAAAATGTAATTCCCACAGATTAATAATTGAAGAAAATCTGAACAACAAAAAAGATAAAATCAAAGTTTTATCTTTTGGTTTCAGAACCTTTCATAATATAGAACATTTGATTTAGCAGATATGCATGGTGAAGCAAATGCATTAAAATGTATATTGTACAGAACAAACACTTGCATTATCTATGATTGAAAAGGTCAGTGAGATAACCTAAGTAAAGATTTCAGATTTTACCCATACCATATTTAGCAGCTTTGGCAGCAGAAGAGTAACCCCCTGTTCCTAATTGTCCTCCAGTTCCGAGTTGTCCTCCAGTTCCAAATTGTCCTCCAGTTCCAAATTGTCCTCCCGTTCCAAATTGTCCTCCCGTTCCAAATTGTCCTCCCGTTCCAAATTGTCCTCCCGTTCCTAATTGTCCTCCCGTTCCTAATTGTCCTATCCCTGGAAAGGAGAGACAAATCATGATTATAGCTAATTCTTACAAAGCACTGAGTATGAATTTTGTACTTAAGAAGATGTCCAGGTACTGCCCCTGGTACCAATCCTTTCCACAGAACACCAATAGAAGAGAGGTCAAGTGTATTAGTATGAATAGATAGATTGTAAAAAACACAAGATCTGTACATATACAATTCCATCATATGCAAAACATGAAAGTTCTCACCATATTTAGCAGCCTTGGCCGCAGCCCCATATCCTGCTGTAAATCATAAACAAAAATAATCATATGATCACATTTTTACATGTAAAATACATTGAAAAACCACAGACAACAGCTATTAAAAGGACATTTTACTCAATGTAAGTGTGACTACAAATAATGTCTCTGATTCAGAGGGACATATTTATATTACAGGAACAATCAAGCAAATCTGCCAACCATATGTAAGGACATTTTTGAAATTGATAGATGTTTCATTTTTTTCATTTTTGAAAGTTATTATACCTCCTGGCACCAGCCCTGGATAGAATCCACCAGTACCACCAACACCACCAGGCCCAACACCTCCAGTGCCAACACCTCCAGTGCCAACACCACCAGGGCCAACACCTCCTCCACCACCACCCAAACCTGAAACAGAGAGCACAGATGTCGGTCAGATCGATTTAGCACTGGTGTAACATAACCTGCACCATGTTAATCGGAAAAGGAAAACAATGGGAAATCAGTGTCCTGGGGATGAATATGATAATTTACCATATTTGGCAGCTTTGGCCTGAGCAGGTGAGATGCCCCCTGGTCCCACTCCTGCAGAATATTAATAAATACATGTTTAGCCTTTTCTACCTCTCTCCTTAGTCCCAGACAATGTGTGGCTGTGACTAACAAGCAAATCTGCCTCTTTATTTCCCACTAAAGTAATTAAATGCCAGTTTTCTGGTAGGTGACGAAATAAAAAAAAATTGCCCTAGATGTTTATACTTTTCATTTTTGCAAGTAATTGTACCTCCTGGCACCAGCCCTGGATAGAATCCACCAGCACCCCCAACACCACCAGGCCCAACTCCTCCAGTGCCAACACCTCCAGTGCCAACTCCTCCTAGACCACCACCCAAACCTGAAACAGATAGCACAGATGTCGGTCAGATCGATTCAGCACTGGTGTTACACACCATGTAATACAATACAATGGGTAATCAGTGTCCTGTTGATGAATGTGATCATTTACCATATTTGGCAGCTTTGGCCTGAGCAGGTGAGATGCCCCCTGGTCCCACTCCTGCAGAATGCACAAAAAATGCAGCTTTAGTCTTTTCTACCTCTCTCCTTAGTCCCACACAATGTGTGTCTGGGACTAACAAGCAAATCTGCCTCTATATTTCCCACAAAAGTAATTACATACCATCTCTGGTATGTGACAAAATTTAAAAATTGCCCTAGATGTTTTTACTTTTCATTTTTGCAAGTTATTATACCTCCTGGAACCAGCCCTGGATAGAATCCACCAGTACCGCCAACACCACCAGCCCCAACTCCTCCAGTGCCAACACCTCCAGGGCCAACACCTCCTCCACCACCACCCAAACCTGAAACAGAGAATACAGATGTTGCTCTGATCGATTCAGCACTGGTGTTACATAACCTGCACCATGTTAATCGGAAAAGAAAAACAATGGGTAATCAGTGTCCTGGTGATGAATGTGATCATTTACCATATTTGGCAGCTTTGGCCTGAGCAGGTGAGATGCCCCCTGGTCCCACTCCTGCAGAATATAAAAAAATACATGTTTAACCTTTTCTACCTCTCTCCTTAGTCCCAGACAACGTGTATCTGGGACAAACAAGCAAATCTGCCTCTTTATTTCCCACAAAAGTAATAACATACCAGTTTTCTGTTATGTGACAAAATTAAAATATTACCCTAGAAGTTTTTACTTTTCATTTCGCAAGTAATTATACCTCCTGGCACCAGCCCTGGATAGAATCCACCAGCACTACCAGGCCCAACTCCTCCCGTGCCAACACCTCCAGGTCTAACACCTCCAAGGCCAACACCACCAGGGCCAACACCTCCTCCACCACCACCCAAACCTGAAACAGAGAGAACAGATGTTGGTCTGATTGTTTCAGCACTGGTGTAACACAACCTACACCATGTTAATTGTAAAAGGAAAAAAATGGGAAATCAGTGTCCTGGTGATGAATGTGATAATTTACCATATTTGGCAGCTTTGGCCTGAGCAGGTGAGATGCCCCCTGGTCCCACTCCTGCAGAATATAAAAAAATATATGTTTAGCTTTTTCTACCTCTCTCCTTAGTCCTAGACAATTTGTGTCTGGGACTAACAAGCAAATATGCCTCTATATTTCCCACAAAAGTAATTACATTAAAGTTTTCTGGTATGTGACGAAATAAAAAAATTTCCCTAGATGTTTTTACTTTTCATTTTTGCAAGTTATTATACCTCCTGGCACTAGCCCTGGATAGAATCCACCAGTACCGCCAACACCACCAGGCCCAACTCCTCCAGTACCAACACCTCCAGTGCCAACACCTCCTAGACCACCACCCAAACCTGAAACAGATAGCACAGATGTCGGTCAGATCGATTCAGCACTGGTGTTACACACCATGTAATAAAATACAAAGGGTAATCAGTGTCCTGTTGATGAATGTGATCATTTACCATATTTGGCAGCTTTGGCCTGAGCAGGTGAGATGCCCCCTGGTCCCACTCCTGCAGAATATATATTTTGTTTTACTCTTTTCTACCTCTCTACTTCATATAAGTTAATTTGTACAAACACACACCAGTTCCAACCGGATATCCAGGATTGGAACCAGCTGTTCCTCCTGGCAGTCCAGCTCCACCGTTACCGAAGCCTCCATAACCTGAAACATGGTAATAGAGACAATTTATTATCCTCTGGATTTTAACCTAATGCCTCTGTTGTAACAAACATTTGTCAAGAATTTGTACCAAAGGGAAGTTTTCCTCCTCCAGGTTTTGCTCCATAGCCACCTGAGGAGAAAAAAATATATGAAGCAACGGTATTTACTTACATGACTAACATTAATTATCTGCAACATGGTACGATAATTTGACTTGATCATAATGCTATGAAATATATGAAAACGTTTTCGCAATCCCCTTGCAGTACTTCCGTAGACCCTCTAGGGGTAGCGGACCCCTTGTTGAATACCTCGGCTATAAAGTAACACTATGGACCTTTTACTGAGCAACAGCCCCCTCTGCAGCCACACATGGTGATTCATTCTGTTGGGCTCTCTGTCCGAGTGATTAAGTCGTTTTCATGGCAAGAATTAAACAAATTCAATCGATGCGTTGAGTCGAGAGCGACTAGTCAGTTGCAAACTCACTACCACTCAGAAGGGATTGAACCCACTCACCAAAGTTACATAGCCAGAACAGACATTCAGGGTGAGGACTGAGAGGCACAGCACCATTTTTTTCATTTACAAGTCAGTGTAGCTTAAAACAAATATTGAAGCTGCTATTTTAAAGGTGAAAAAGTTGTGAAGTGTTGCTTAATGGTGTTTTGTGAGCTGAAGAGGAAAAATCTGCTTAATCAAATTTCCAATAGTGTGGACGTATCATCTCATAAGAACACAGGGATGTAATGTCCGAGTAACAGTTACTGTCTACATTCAGTTCGTACCTTGCGCCTGTGGTGATTTGAGCGGGTATCCGTGAAACACCCCTGTTTGCATCTGTCCACCATACCCACGGCTTCCTGTGTCAGACATTTAAATCTTGATCAGCTGATACCACTTATACAGACAAAAAAAAAATGGTATCATGAATAACAATACCTGGTCCTTGACCTCCTCCCTGTCCTCCACCTGCAACTGCAAAAGAAAATGTTTGGAAGAGGAGGGGGAATAGAGGGGGGTATTCAGCTGCAATATGCACCTTCATCTCTGGATTTCGCTAAATTCTACACACTGAACTTTTAAGTTATATGTAATACTGTTAATTAAGATGTTGTATATATTAACTATTAGATGTTGTCTCGATTGCAGTGTTCCCCCATGCACAACTTGTATGTGTACGTCTGAAAAAACTACATATTACTTGATTTTTGATTCAGGTCAGTTCCCATTGGCACACCAGGAAGAACTCCACGTCCACCAAACCCTAAAGGAGACACAACAAACCAGGAAACAGCCACATTAAATCTCTGTACAGCACTTACGTGTCGAAGTAATGACCATTCAGACAGTGAAATACTTGCCAAATGCTGCCTGAGATTAAGCAATAAAGAAAAACAGACATACCTTTTCCTGGCACCAGTCCACCTTGGTAAAGTCCAGGCACACCCATACCTGTCACAGCCAATGAGAGAAGACAGTTTCTGCATCTACATTCAAATACATGAGAAGAATCTGGCATGCACGATCGGTTTGTTTGAGGGGATTATGACACCAACAATGAGTAAATTACACACATACATATCATAATCACAAAACACCACTACCACAAAGTTAAGCCAGACAGTTGCTGCAGGCATCCGTATAACATGGCTACAGGCTGACTTTTTCATTGTGTGTGATCTTTCTTCTTTGATTCAACTATGTATTGCCCCTGCTGAGGTGTTGCTGTGCTTGGCTTCACCTCTACACATAAAGAGTTATTTATTGTTGTTTATATTGCATCCAGTTTTATTTCCGCTGGAAAAATGCAAGTAGTAACATTTAAATAATAAATAATAGGCTTATTTCTAATGATATACACATATTTACATTTTTAATTTGTTCATCTTGTTGTACTTCTCCTTGCTCTGTTTAGCTGCAATATGTGTCTTTGACTATTCAAGTATACTAATATAGACGAAGCTAATTTATACAAAAGGCTAAAAATCTCATACCCAAAATTGAAAACATCCAAAAATGAGGAAGATATTTAGTCAAACTTAAAATTTGATTCAATTTTATTCTGATTTGTATAGAGTTAATCCCTTTTAACAGATTCTGTATGATCTATTAAGATTTGGGGACCAGAAGCCTTTTGGTTTCTGTTTATAGTTTCTGTAATCTAGCTTATAAATGTGTCTGTATTCATATGCAGATAGCTGTTAATAAAGACAAGCCAAAATGTTGTCTGAACTTAAAACGCTTACAACTAGTCGGACTTCAAAAAGTATCTTGGCCTGGATATCGACCGTCTACACAGGAAACCACAGAATATTGGCCGTGGCTTCCAGTGGCCAATTCGTCATCAGATGATAGCCAATGGGCTCCAAGATTGGAATAGCTCTAAATCACAACACATCATCTCAAGGCATTTTACTGAGTAAGGTTTAGATAAAACATCATTATTTAGCAAATAAATATGATTTCATTTGTTCTAGTTCCCCTGAACACCTTCCACATTCAATAGAAAATGAATTGGATGAGGTTCTGCTTCCCCTTGAATCAAATCCTGTCTGCCTCCAGTTTTGTGTGTTTATTGTTGAGTCTACAAAACCTGGCACTTTGGAAGCTTTCTTTCCTGCCGCACCACCGGCTCCCCCTCCGGGAAGTCCTGTCTGAGGGATAACAGGTACTGGAAGAAAAAACAAATGAAATAAAATGTTAGTTGGCTCATTGAGGTAGTTTGACAAATACACAATGTGAAAAATATACAGACATCTTTCTTCTCCAGGTGCTGAGTCCAAACAACTGTAACTGTGATTTCTGCCTCCTTAGGCCACTGGTGACAGCTCTCTTTAAAATTGCTACTTTATTGTGTTAGGTAAAGAACTGGCTCTGGTCAGAGAAATTCATTTCATGGTACCTGAGGAGCCAATTTAGGCTTGAAATGTTGAACTTAGGAAGCACAAATCACTGTTTAAACATAAACACAAGCTGTAGCTAATGCTCTTAACTTGTCATTATGAACAAACAGTACAAATTTAAAGTAAAATAAGCAGCATGATGTGTGTGCTACTTGCCTCCAATGGGCAACGCAGCTCCAGTTCCTGTGCTTATAGGAACTCCTCCTGCCCCGAGCACTGTTCCTCCTGTCCCTGTTTAAACACAGTGTATACACAAGTGTACAGACATGTATATAAAGCAAAAATACACAATTTCACATTTTATCTTAGACTCATTTTTATAATGATTCAGGATGAGAGATGTCACATCGTTCATATAATAAGTAAAAGCTCTACTCTAACCCTAATATATGAAGAAGGAAGAAATATAGACATACAACCGTAATAATAGGATAAATACAGGTATACTAAATAATTAATAAAAAACTATACTAGAACAAGAATAAGTCAAGAATGCTAGTATGACAATGCATATAGTATGTTTAAAAGAACAGTTGACAAAAGTGCTGAACAGGCTTAGAATACAAAAATTAAAAAACTGATTATAGAAATTACAAAAGCAATAATATATTGCACAATTGCAGATGGAATCAAACTCTCAATCTCAAATTGAAAATTTAACAGTCAAAATTGTTCTTTAGCAATGATTTAAATGTTTAAAAGGTTAAATAATTAATATTCCGCAGATGTATGGTTGTGACATTGGACAGTTTTTCTTTTGTATGTAATCAACTGCTTGTCAGGTGGTATGAATCAGAGGGTCATGCATCTCCTACCAGAGGTCAGGAGGGAAATCAGTTTGTTGTGTGAGTCATGTCTTTAAGATCCTCTGAGGCACAGCATATAAACCTGCATGAGTATTCTCTAGTAGTACATCCCACGACCATGAGAGGGCCCTGTGATACTAAAAAGCAGCAATGAGCAGGTGTGCTGCTTGTAACAGACTTCGCCTCCTCAGCAAGGAGCCAGATCTTCAGACTGACCATTGGTATTGAAAGCAGCTAATCTGGAACCACTAGTCTGTCATCATGGCGTGATCAAACAGAACATGGCTGATGTTTAATGAAATCATGACAGGCAGCCAGCAAGCATGGCATTTGCCTTGCCTCATCAAATGCCTCATTTCTTTGGCTATCCCCCCGTGGAGGAAATGAGCCGTCAGCCTTATTTGTAAGAAGGTTTGGCAGCAGAATAAAACATCCATTTATTTGTTTAAAGTTTTTTTTTTTTTATTTCATTTTTTTATCTTAGATCCCCCATAGTTTGCCGGACAGACATTGCGCACTGCCTTTAAGTATGTGGCCTGAGACATTTGGTGAGAAAAAGTTTGGCAAGAGAATGTTTTGTTTTATCTGTGCTCTTTCTGTGAAACAGCTTGTTTCTTTTTTTTGAGTGTCATGAAAATACAGACTGATTCTAGGGACTGAGGTTTTGTCATTGCCAACCAATACTTAAGAAAAGGCTCTTTGCCATTGACCAGTTCCAGTCATGATTGGATCCTCCTGAGTTCATGCTTAATCAGCCTAGATAAGAGCAAATCATGAGCGAGCACACACACACACACAAACATACAAAGCACTGGCCTTCATGTCATGAGGTTTGCAGGTACATGATACAATATTTACATGTGTTTGCCAAAACTCTGTTATTCATGCATGCAGGTCTGTTAAAGTGCTGAAAAGATTTAAGGTAGTATTCAGAACAATTCAAGTCTGTGGGCCAAGAATCAGTTACATCCCTGTGGTTGCAGATGGCCTCCTGCACCTGTGGTTGCAACAACAAGACCTTATATAGTGGTATTCATAAATATAAGAGATTCAGACAATAAACATCGAGGACCATTAGTCCGTCATGGAGGTTATGTTTTCACCACTGTCTGTTTGTTTGATAGTTGGTTTAGTCATTTTAAACCAAGAAAATATCAGCCATCAAAACAAACAACTCATAATAAGCAAGTAGAATATAATTAGTTTCCTGTGCCAACAATCAATTTTCCATCATCGTGTCAGATGACCCCCAGTTTCCATCACAGTCTGAGCCTTCAGCATTGCACTTTGTTTAGAAATCAAGATTAAAGTGATCTCCTCACTTTGTGTCTTTCTGTCCAATAGAAGCATCAATAAAAAAACGATGATTCAAACCTACAGCCTTAGCAAAATAATAAGGGACAAAACTACATCAAAAGATTTCTGTAGTGTTCTAATGCATGCTACTCATATGGACATAATACAATTGGCAAGATCATAGAAGGTGACATATTTCTGGTAAATATTAGTAAATTTGCTCAAAGCTGCAAAGTCTCACCAGAGGTTCAAGTAACCAGGAGACTGCCATACAGTGCTTGATACAGTACCTACAGTAAGTGTGAGAACTGTGGGATATGAGCAAATGCATTAAGGCTCCAAAACAGGTTAAGTACTGTAAATGTCTTAATTTGAGCACTACGGCTATTTATGATATCTGATCATATTCATTTATTTATTTATTATCTGTAGTGTAGTTAAGTTTCTCTACTGAATTCGGTTAAATTGTTTTGAATTAAATATTGAATGTACTGTACCCAGATCGTGACAGAAGGGGTAGCTGGAATCAGAATAAAGAAAAACTGAAAATGCTGGAATTGAACAGCACTCTTTGAGAACATGATAACATTTTAAAACTAAACAGAAACTGTACCTCTTTTAGCAGCTTTCTGTCCAGCTCCTGGAAAAAAGCCCCCAGTGCCTCCTCCATATCCACCATAAGCACCTAAAGAAAACAAAGAGGCAAATGCCAGTGAAACATTTTGTGCAGTGTAAAACTTTTAAAAGACAGTTTGACCCCTTTTTTTATTGTTATAAAAAGGTATATTATTGTAATACCAAAAATATAATGCTCGAACATACTGTTGACCTAATGTTACAAATCTCAGTTTCAGTACTTACCTGCACCAGGGCCACCACCTCCAAAACCACCTCCTCCTAAATTTCCATAACCTGGATGAGAAAGAAATTATAGATCGGCAGTCAAGTGGAGTGAAAGAAATAAAGCACAGATGGGGCAACAAGGGTCAATGAAAAGTTGCACAACTTTCTTCACTGTGAAGAAAAAAATACTCTGTTGTACTGACCCTTCAATAAAAACAACCCATCAATCAGGCTTTCATCACAACATTTTCCAGGACCTGCAAGTACTTAACTGTAGATACAAAAAAAGGAAAAACAAGAAATATGACCCAATCAACTTGTGCTTGATCAAATGTGATTTAAAACACTCACATTTATGTTTCTAGAGCCAAGGACTGCATGTTGGGAGCAATGGAAAGTGCTGACCCCCGCTGAGTAAGAAACATGATAGACATAACATGGCCGTGTTCTGGTTGTGCTGTATTCCAAACAGTGGAGGTAGCAGTCTGTTCTTTGCGAGACAAGCAAGCCCCAAACTAATCCATCGGCGGCAACGATTTTTGGCTTGACTTGACGGATAAATAAAATCTATCCCAGCTTGTGTCTCTGTTTGCCAATACCAAAGAAAATTAAGAAAAAAGAGTAAACATGCTGACCAACTGCATGTGGATTAAGAAAAAGTGGAAGACCCTTAAAATTAGGAGCCTAACATGCAAAAATGGGGCTCAATGTACAGCCAATATTCAGTCAATTATCATCTATGTACTAATTCCAGGAATCTGTTAGTCTGTAGAGTGGAGTGAGAACCGTTCCTCTTATCGGCTTTAAACTTGGCATGTGCATTGTTAAGGGACCAAGGAAGTACTGTGTCAAATTTCGTGTGAGTTGGACACACGATAGGTTCATTATTAATTCGACTTTAATAAACAGCAGTGGCTGGGACTCAACGTAAGTGACGTTGTCATCACGACAACTGGCCCGTTCACATGTTGACAACTGATTCTCCATGGTTTTGCATACTAAGTTGAGCTTCACAGAACTTTGAATAAACAGTTGAACAACTCTTTGTGCAGTGGTGTCTTCAGGGTCCAGCAGTTGGTCTTTACTTACCGGTAGTCAGAAAGTGGACGCAAGTGGATGTCATAGAATGACTTCAATTAAATTTAATTTAATACATCAGGCAATGCTTAAACATTCTATAATTCAAGTTAAATTCCTTTCGATAAACCACATTCTTTTTTAAAGGAAAAAAAGTGAAGGTTGGATTTATTCATCTCCAGTTGTTTAACAAAAAGTAGTATCTCTAGAATATGGCTGAAGTCATGTATGTCTATTTTCTAAGGGTAACATATGGCACTTGATGTGCCTCATGCTTCTCAGAGCTGTGATTCTAAGCTATGAGTTGAACAAGTTCACCAATCAAAGAAGAACATGCTGGAGTAATGACTGTTTTTGAAACCAGGAGAAATTCAAAATGCAGCCAACAAGCTAGTCCACCAAGGAACTTGTTTTCATCAATACTTGTGAGCCAAAAAATCTGGGGGTGAGAACATCTACGCATGGGAAACAAGCTGAACAAGGGAGAGGGAGAGAGAGACGTATGAGGCTGGAGGGTGAGAGCTTGGTGTCAGTCCAGTAATCTGCAGAGTTGCAGGTAATGATACTGATGAGGAGGAGGAGGAGGAATGTGCCGGGAAAGACAGAGAGAAAGATGGAAGTGTGGAGTTTCATGACCCAGTCAGAATAAATGTGGGCACTGGCCTTGCCAAGGGCTTGGCAAACACTCAGAGTGAAATGCAAGCCCAGACGTTAAGCTAGGCATCCTTGCGATAATCCATCTCCTTCAATGTTTTTTAGCTCGATTCACCTCGATTGCTCAACTATCTCTGGACACACCTTGAAGTAATAACAACAGTAATCATTTCTTGTATAAATCAGAGTGATCTAGGGCTTTCTCTTTTCCAGCGTCTACTGAGCTGACACAAGGAATCTGTATCATTTGTCTCATTTTTATCAGTGAGCCTCACATACCATAAAATGTTAAGGAATTGACAGGAACTGACAAAAAACAAAAGAGTTACAAGATAAATGGCACATTGCTGATGACTGAAACCTTTAGAATGACTAAGTCTGGTTTGAAGGGTTCTTGTAAGACTGAACTGTCTGGTATTGCATCCAAATCACAGAACGTCTCACTGGCCAGAGACTTGTTTGCGAATGTCAGAGTGACTGTTGGAAACAGCACAGTGTGCGCAACAGAGAGATTATGCATCTCAATAAAATAGAAACACTGAGAACGAGTGAAGACAGGCAGAACCGTGGATACTTTAAGCTTGCTCATCCATCATCTGGCCCACCTGTAATCACATGTGCATGACCCAAGCTGGCTCTGGCAAGTCGTCATCAGAGTCAACCAGCCCCTGCCACGTGGAGCTCTGGTTTAAGATCAGGAGACGAGATGCAGTAGTGCAGAAGTCAGCCTGAGAGGGTTTGTGTGTGTTTGACCATGACTGTGGGCCTTGAGCAGACAAAAAGTTTGGACAGGGGAGAAATCACTGAATACTAGGGAAATAAAACCCATTACAGTGACGTTTTTTTACTCTGGATGTTGTGTGCTTTCAGCGCCAAAGTGAAAGGATATGCTTACAAAGCATGGACATTTGTCAGTTTGGGGTCGTTACAGTAATTGTATTTGTGAGAGATAAAGTTTTAGTACAAAAGCTCTCAGTTTAGCCGTATTTATCTGCTCTGCTCAAACAAGCATGCTTTTGTTGGACTGACATCATTACAGTTCGTCAGCTCACACAAACAGACCTGTCTTAGCTCACACATTATTGGAAGTCTACACCGATGTTTGTTGTCATGAACCACACACATAGAAAGTCTGCAACAGTATTGGGACAGAAACACAATACTACACAGGAGGGAGGACTTGGGGCAGAGGAAATTGTAAGGCAAGTGATGCAGTACTGCAATGCATCATAGTTTCCTCCAGTTAGATTTCTAAAAGAGGTGCAACAGAAACCTGGTTCATTTGCCAGTTTCCATTCAGAAAAGACCACTGGCTTCCAAAGCTGTACAGGGAGAAGTGCACCAGCAGGTTGTTGAGGTGAAATTTAGGAATTGTGTGGCATTGAATAACTGAGCGTTGCCCAACATTCATTTGTGGTGCCTGGTTTAAGAATTATCTCAGCGAGAGTAGACATGTGATTTCAAGTCTAGACCTTCTCGTGGTGGAATGAAAAGGTGATCAGAGACAAGCTGCCATGTTCAGATGTGCGGATACATTCACTGCCTCCTGCTCAGGTGGCAACCCACTTTTGAGGCATCGCAATTGTCATTTTGGCCACTGTTATCTTGGATTTTGAAACGGAGATCTCGAGAACATTGCACGCCCACCACTAGTGGTCATAGTGTGACCAATGTTCAAAAGCATGTGCTTTATCTTCGTTTTGACCCTAATTTGGACCATAATTTACAAAAGGGAGAATTATATGGTAATTTTCTCAAACTTCAATAGAGAGATGTATTTTCGCAATTGCCCTCTGCTGGTAATTTAAGAGAATACAGGTTTCAGGCACTTTTGCACTGGCTCAACTTTCTAGACCCTGGCAAGTGGGCAACATGGCCAGCTCTACCAGCCACGGCTCATCCTCTTAAACTCTAGTCCAGAACAAGTGATGGATATGGTCCAGTTTGAAGAAAGATATCTGGTTTCAATCTCAACATTGAAACATCTTGCTCATTCTCCATTGGGGTTAGGTCAGGTAATTCTCTGTTTCAGAACCAGAAGACTACAAGATACATCAATCAAAACGTTATCTTCAACTTGCAGTCTCTTGCTTTTGTTCTCCAAAATATTTAATATCTTTTTCTTTTTTTTCTTTGCTCGTTTTTCTTTAAACTGTGTCTAAGATATTGCGTGCTGATCAGACATGAGGTGGTAATTGCCAAAGCCAGAGGAAGCCAAACGTGAGAAGTTAAGATGGATTTGCTTGCTTCTTTCCATCTCCTCCCTTTTACTCACCCGCTCATCCTTCTCTCTCTCTACTTTGTGAACCAGCTGGGCCTGGTGAAGGTTTTAATTTAAGAGATCGAGGAATTCCATGGCTGAGATCCACTTTAACTGATGGCAGACGCTTAGAGAGCAGACGTTGGAGCTGGAGGTCTGGAATGTTCAGGATTTTTTGGGTCAATTATTTGCCATTTTGTTCTTTATTTTTGCTCGTATTTAATCAGGGAGGCAGTTTAGGAACAAATGCTTGTTTACTGAAAAACAAGGAATGATGATTAAAACTCTTTAAAAGTGTTGTCAGGAAACAACTGTCAATGTGATGCTGCTCCTCTGTGATGGGAGAGTCACAGAAAATGATAAATTGAGTCCTCTGTTCCGCTAAACACTGGCATCACTAAACCGACAATAACTGCAAACATGTAAAGTGTGAAGGCTAATTGCGAGAAGCAGAGAGGCGTGATATGGCAATAAAATGCTGCATTTTTTTTAATGTGATGGAAAGCCTTGATCATTTCATTCTCAATGGTTCTATGGAGGTCCCCATAGGCTCAGCATTTTTCTGTGATTGACAGGCGGATTCTGCTCTCCGGCTGTGGTCCCATATAAATTTTCACTTTGAAAGCTAAGCCTCACATAATGTCCTTCACTGTCATGACACCATATTTTTATCAGTATCAAATTATCACACTGTTCCTCTTCCAAGTTAGTGAGTAGATTGCATTCTTACGAGGTGACGCAGGACAAGCTGGATGAAAGCAGAATGATGTGAGGTGCTGTAGTGATTACATTTCGCGTGAGACATGCGGATACACCGAAGCTCTCCTTGATTCCTCTACTCCCCCTCCCCTCTCCAGTGACCTCCCTGCTCCTTGTCACTTCCAGGTCCTCCGTGCTCCCAGTCACGGGCACTGGGCTGTGAGAAGCAGGACTAGTCACATGTTGGACTGATTAAGTATTCACAGTCACACAACCGCACACAAAGCCGTCCCTTGCTGGCTGGTGTGAGCCAACCGACACTGGCGTCGAGCCTTTTATTGTTTTTGCTTTCCTTTTCCATGGAGTCATTGACACTATCAATGAGAGTTCCCAAAGCCCTGGGCCTCCCACTCTGCCAGATGACCCCAAGTGCACGACTGCCAGGTCAAAGGACTAAACTTTCTAAACTGCTCTGTGCCGTTATTCATTGTTGGTATGGCTGCTCATTTTTAAACTTTTATTGGGAACATTTGCATCATACTAAAAAGAGAATGCTATGTCGTAAGCGTTTATATTGCTGAATTACCTGTGCATACATTTTCGAGGTTCTCACCAGCCCACACACTTGGGCCGCTGAACACACATCATCTCAGAGGCATTGAGCAACTCCTTCAAAAGGGCTACAAATTAATGGTAAAAGTAAAAGTCATCATTTCACGTTGTGTGGATTACAAGAGCGGTCATTGAGCCAAACCACAGCTCCTTGCCCAGTGGCATCTGCAACCGTCTGATCTAACCAGCTTGAGCCCCAGTGCGCCTCTCACCTCCACAGACTCATGGATTATTTAAAATACATCTGTGTGAAGAGAGTTGCTGCCGTCCCTAATTCAAACTGTGCTGATTTGTAAAGCATGCCTTAAACCATATCCACCGAGTTTGTGATGTCATTGTTAATGCAACAGATTAAACCACACAGAACACGCTATGCTGTAAGCTTACAAGTTGACCAAATATTTCTCCCTTTTGATTAGTTGAGAGGCTCTGCTATTCTACCTATTAAACACTTCTACAGAAACACTAAAGCCCTTGAATATGTCTTAAGAGTATCCCTAATACAGAGATCCTACCATCGCCCACTTAAGCTTGGCGCACTAACTTACAACATGTACGGTGAAGGCATTCAGACAAATCAGAAACACACTGCGAACATTAGAGTGTACAGCAGGACACAGAGTTCACGTGCTCTGAGAGAAACCAATTTTTTATAACAGCTCATGTCTGAGCTCCACAGCCGGAGAAGTTAAATTTCACAAATTATTCATAGGGTGAGAAAACAAGTCAACGTACACAGCCTGTGGCTAAGATATGTAAAGTTGGCCGAGAGTGTTTCCTCTCCCAGATGGTCCGCATATGCATCTGACTGCTATTCCACTTTTCTGACAACTCTGGGCTGAGAAAAGAGACTTGTGTCCGACAGGTTGGCTCAACTCAAAACATGCAAATTGAAACAATGACGTTAGATTCACTGAGGGGGCTTCAAAAGCGTTTCCCAAATTCCTCTGACATTACAAAGGCTGTCATCATTGTGCAGCCATCTGAGGCATTCCACACTGACAAACTTATGGGATGATCTACGAAGAAAAACAATTAGAAGAGATAAATGGTGTCATTGACGGAGGAAAGCTCTTTATCACATTGTACATGATGTCAATGCGAAGGATTTGCTTCATGGGCTAACATATAAAGGCCCCTAAATAGATGAAGGTAGAGTGATTTAAAATCCATTTATTTCACTTATCTTCATTTACAACACTACAACTTTAAAATGTCTGATACAGACACAGGCGTTGGCCCTTATCACAAAAAACTCTTAAATTTCATTGTCTTTCCAAGTTGACATCTTGTCTGCATCTACGGCACCTCTATTTCACCTTGAGGTAATTGTATTCTTATTCTTTTTACCAGTTCTGCTTGCGCCTTGTGTTAGAAACCTCATCAATGTGCCCACTCGCTTGCTGTTAATTCCCCTAACATAATCCTACTATATTCTCACATGGGCTCACTCTGACATTATACCACAGGGCTGGCAGGAAAAACTCTGGAGAAAGTCTTCAGCAACTGACTCAGACATTTGCATCCTCAAATGCAGCCCCTCCAGATACTTTCAGGATTTAGAGAGTACAGTGCATGTTTTAAAGCATCCTATGCAGGTTAAGTTGCACATTTTTATCGACCGCTGCTATACTTTCACAATGTGGAAGACACACAACTTTTATCAGCTTTAACACCATTTTAATTGCCCAGTTACCAACCAATACACACAGTTTCCCTGATTTAACAGAAAACAGTCCACCTCTACCAATGATTGCAACAAGGTCATTCAAATGCGGATTTGTCTTTATGGCCTCTCTGGAAAAAAGAGCAAGAAACGTCTCCGTAAGAACATTTACAACACTTAAATTGTGCTGCCAGATGGACAAGGATAGTGGTCCAGGCTCCAGACCTATTGGCAAACGGAACAGGGGAGAGGTTGAGCAGCTGCCAGCAGGATGGCTCATCAACTAACACAGAGAACATGAAAAAGAAGAAGCACTCTGATGGTAACATGTTCACTGGAGAACAAGCCACAGTCATGACACAGAACAGGGTGGTGAAAGGCCGTAAAGCTGTAACTGAGTTAAAGTGAAAGTTTTGGTCCAACGAAGGGGGGGAAAATACCTCAGTTAGAAAGTGTAATATGTGGCATGCGTGATGCATTAGACACCAATAAAAACTAATAAAGCCCTTATCTTATCTTGCTTTACTCTGGTATAAATTCTTATTCCCAAGATGAATTAGAGAGATTACTGTGGACACTAACAACAACATGTGGTGAGATCATATAAAATTGTTCGGGAAGTGACAGGCTTTTCCAAAGAGAAAAAACAAGCTGTGTTGGCTGTGTGTATGTTGGGTGGGCTTTGTCGAGCATAGGGACAGAGTTGGTTTTATGCAAGTTTCCTCTGCAGACAGTTAAGGTTTCCAAGCTATTAAAAGTTTGGCACAGAGACAGATTGAGGAAAGGAAGAGAAAGATAGGTGGGTAAGGATAAAGGACAAGCTGAACAAGCATGTCATTCGTATGTCTGTGAGCCGAAGGCCCCCAAACCAATGCCGGGATAAGTATTTGAAGATTGCGCAGGTAAGGTATGTTTATATGTACATGTATGAGTCTGTGCGTTGTATTAACACACAGATGAGCTCCATTAACATATTTATATACACTCACGTTCAGGCAGATTCACAGGCAGATGCTTCCAGGTCTGAGCTCCAGTAATGAAAAGCATATGTGCTCCCGGAGACTGAACCTCTTCCAAGCTCATCATCTTCTTTTGGCTAAACACTTTCATCTTCACCTCAATCCATCAGTCTCTTTTCTTTTAGCGATCTCTCTAAGCATGTGTGTCGCAAGAACGAATGTGCACATAATGTTTTTGTCCTTTCCTTCACTTTTTTGTCCTCCCTGTATATTTCCACTTATCTTGTGAAGAAGACAAGTACATTTGGTGCTTCTTCAAAAAAATACCCTGATAGGAACAAGAGGGTCCAAACATGACCTAAAAGAATCAGGTGTATAGAGGGACCATGTAGGAGGATACACGGAATGTTCACAATGGTCCAGAGTTTGTAATTCAGAATCGGTTGATGGATAATAACATGAGCATTATTCTATCAACAGCCTTAAAGTGAGAACCAACATCACAACAGTCTTGTGTTGGCCAGAGACAGTTCAAACTCAAATCTACCTATGTATTGTCTGCACAGAGAGGCTTTCCAGCAGCTGTCAGATCTACTCACAGAGACATGTTGCTCCAATGGATGATGTAATCCCTCATTTTAAATTACACACAATTGTCCAACCACGATTTTATCTTTCATGTAACCGTTGGGACTGTTTTCACTATTACTCCATTAATTTCAATTGTTATGTTTATTCAGTGAAACTAAAGAGCCAAAATAAAGTGAAATAAGAGATGAGGACTATTTACATTCAGCTACCAGTTTATTTGGTACAATTATCTGAAACTAATGCAACCCTAATACAACAGCCCTGCAGTCAATCCTACCTCCAGGTTATAAAGTCATTTTGGAAACTAGGTTGTGGTGTTATTGAGTTCTATTGAAATATAATGTTGAATAATAGGCTCATATTACCATGCTCACAATATCAATTTCCTTCAGATTTTCAGCTCAGAGGTTTTGGTGAGCAGCACTGAGGGTCAGCTTTGTTGAGTTACTTTCAGAGCTACCTAGACCCCACACCATTTATTTTAAACCAACCACAAACAGTGAAACTAAGTCATTGAAACATGTACATCCACGATGAACAAGGTTTTGACTTGCCACTGTGCTAATTCAAACTCAAGGGCGCACACACGCACACGCACACACACACACACACACACACACACACACACACACACGTTTGTACCATTTCCTTAGTGAGGACACATTGGCATAATCCATTCCCTAGCCCCATTAATCTAAACCTCAAAGCATTTCTTCTTCACCGTAAAATGTTTATGTCATGAGACTTTTTTGTCCCAAGAAGGGAGAAAAGTCCCCATAATGTGATTGTGTAAACAGATTCCCTACAACATGAATTAGACCTGGGCCGCACACACAAACACAAACATATATAGTTTATCAGCCTTGACACTCATTAAGACCACAGTGCGAATCAAGTTTCTTATTCTTGTAGACCCTCACTCATAATGGGTATTGACAATATTTTGGAAACAGAATAGAATGGCGGCTATAGTATTCCTCCATGTTCTATCAGAGGAAATATGTAAAAATAAAATTGCTTACAGATTCTGACTTATAATATAACATTTCATTGCCCTCCGATTACTATAGTGCTGTACAACATTGATATTGTCAGCTTCAGATTGGGAGAGAGAGGTGGGACAGACAACACGTTGATTTCAATTTGTTGAGTGTCGAGCTAATCATCAACACTCCAAATATATCTTACCCAGACAAATTATTTCTCAACGTGAACCAGACTTTTGTAATGGTCCAATAAAGTTACATCAATAGTGAGAACAGTAAGCGCAATGTTTCTTGTTAACTTCCTTCACACCGCCTGAAAGTGACAAGATGCTAGCATACGAAAGCCAAGATTTAGAAATCACGGAGACGAGGATTGATCCACCTTCGCTTGGGGGGATCGCAGAATCTGAGTCCAACAGCTGTTCATAGAAAGAAAGATCCTCTATTCCAGCTTTCAGTGTACTGTCAATGTTGGACAATGACAGGTCTCACAATTAGTGTTACATTTACAAGGTCTTGGATGAGCTGCACTGCAATTCACTGCAGTCACGCTAATCACATAGCCAGCTGCTGTGCTTGATTACGGGACAGGCAAGGTGTGTGTCTGGTGAATGCAATGTCACCACAAAGCCTCCAGGTACAAATTAATGGCATCTTTCATCATGTGTGCGTGAGCGATTAACCATTGTTTTTTCACTTATCAACCCTGCTTTATGTATTATTGCATGATAAATAATGGTCAATCATCTTTTATATGGTGGTAGCATGGAATTTTCTTCTGGCATGTTGTGTCTCAAGCCAAATACTGGCGAACTGATGCAAAGAGATTCTACCTGCAACTGTATGAGGTTTACAAACTGGTGAACTATAGAGGCACATTTGCGTAGTAATGGAAATGTCCTTCTTGTTATTTATTCCAAAACATCTCCAATCCAAATATGGATCGCTTAAGGTAATTTTATTCTGTTGGAAATGAAATGGCAGATACGAAAACTTATCAATGACGAAACTATTCAGATACCACTGAACATAATTATGGTCAGGAAGCAGAACATATCATAATCCCTTCGTGAATTTCAGTCTCTCCTTTCATTTCATGTGTAAAACCTTATCTGACCCTTAGCTGTTCAGTCTGTGTTTAAGGTTTTTCCCTTCTTTTCCCCATGCAACAGAGATTAGTATGGAATGTGGGAAGGAGCACCTACACCCAAATTGAATAAAAACACAAGGAGCCGCTTTTAACATTGGTTGCTTCCCTTTTTCTCACTAACATATTTCTGCCAGGTACGCCTTGTGAGGGAGACCTTGTATTCATACTAACATTGGGACAATATTTCCCCAAGTAGAGCTCTGCTGATCCCAGCCAAGATCAACTTCCACCAAATACTGAATATTAGGAAATTTTCACAAAATGGCTCTCCAGCTAGTTTTATTTGCTGGCAGGGGTGTGGCCCTCCAGAGGGAGCCCTCAGAAACAGGCTGCATGAGTTATCAGGACAATAAGACGACTGCTTGGTTCCTTATCTTTCTTAACACATAGAAGTAAGCTCAGATTGTATCAGCGGTGCTTACGGAAATAAATGATTGCTAATCGTTCCTACAGCACCAATGCAGTGCAGGCTGAAAGGAAAATATTTACTGTACGCTATCTGAGCACAGGGCCGTGGTAAATTTCAGAGGAGGTTTCCAGATATTGTAAGGTTCCAACATTACAATAACATTAATCAGTACTCTGGCACCATTGCTTGGCTGGCGTTGATGGCCGTTTGCACACTGCCAATCATCACTCCTTTATACAGCTGAGGTCTAGGAGTGGTGAAATCTTTGCATGGGCCAACCCCGACAGGACGCCCCAAACAGCTGCAGAGCCGGTGTAAACCAGCCCTGACGAAAACACAAGGGTGATAAGAAAAACTTGGTGACAACCAATCAAAACACTGTTTCTCTTTAGCCGCTGCTCTGTATTTATGCAGGTCGCTGTTGGTGTGTGTGGGTGCATCATGTAGTCTGTACATTAACATATTTTATCCACCTCATAACAATGCACTTTGTTTCCTTCCTGTCAAAGCACTTGACATTATATGTAACAAAGAGGAAATTCCCCTGTTGTGAACAAAAGAAGTCTGTTTCCCTCTATGTCAGTGTTTCTTTACAGCATTACAGTTTGATTTAAACTGACCATGAGCACACTATCTTCTAATGTTGACTGATTAATCCCACAAATGATTTGGAAAATTTAAAATAATTTGAATGTACAGTATGAACACACAACATAGACCCAGCCCATTGTATAACACCTGCTAGTTTCAGACAATGTGAAATAGAAAGCTACAATCTTTTAATAATGCTTTTTTCAGCGTTTTCTCCTAAACCCGACTTATAACAGTGAAGTTTGGACAAGAAATAAAGGTGTGAGAGGGGATTAGGACATGCCTTATAGACTGTATATAAATATGGATTATGCATCTCCATTCCCTCCCACTATCGAGAATTGAAGTCCAAATATCCCAGATATGAAAGCAGCCATCTTTCAGTGATTACATCATTGGAGACAGAGTCTGAAGCAATCAGGGGATGAAGTCATGAGGTCCCTCGACCAACTGTGAGTTAGTCAGCTGTCAATTATTACGTTTCAAAAAACAAATAAATAAAAAAACTGTCAGTGTGATAAGAACTACCTAAGATGACGAAACAGCTTGAGGAAATGGGTTTTTATGTGTACTTTAGTTTGAACGATGCCCAATTCACTAGCATGGAGGTTGCAGTATTTATAAACTATACCGCAATCAGGCATTAGAAAGCTAATGAGACACTTAAGATAGCTGTCATGTCGTCCATGTTTAAACAGTACAGTCTACACAATGCAACAAAGGCCCCTAGACAGGAATGAATGAAACAGGGCAGCTTCCAGGCGCTGATATCTGACCATCAGCAGCTTAAACAAAGAAAGTGTTTGGATGTTTATCTGTCTTCATACCTGCAAACGCCTGGCCACCAGGTCCAACACCTCCTGGCACCAAACCACCTGGGCCTACACCATGGCCTCCACCTCCTTGGCCTCCACCTCCATGGCCTCCACCTCCATAGCCTCCACCTCCATAACCTCCTATTGTCGGGAATAAAACAGCAACAGGTGTGTTGTGCCGTCGACTTCATCATTATTGTTGTCATTATTCACCAGATTATTCAGCTAACAGTGTCCATGTCAAGTCATTATGGAGTCATGAATATTCATTGTTAAGCTCATGACTGAGGTTGTATGAGAGAACAGATTTCACAATTGTAAACCTCAAACTTCCTAATGTCATCCAATAAACCAGCTTAATAACAGTGGTTGGCCCTAAAGACAATGTTTATTGCCACAGCAATATCCCAAGAAATGTAATTACTCTTGCTTGTGTTTTCCCAGCATCTGACAAAACAAGAACAAAGTTTTGACAGGGAAATTAATTTGTCTTTAGAACCTCTTTCTTCTTGTTCTTATTAACATAAACCTTTACGACATTCAACTATGCATAGAGACATTTAAAAAGTCTGATCAATAGGTTCTTCCCAGAGTGATGGCTTAAGTTAATCCTTCAAAGACACACAGGATCAACCTTGTATAGCAAATGGGCGTTGAAGTCAGGCCAATGTGCCTACGGTCGGTGAGCTGCTGCTTAAGTGGCAGGCATCTGTTATTGATGTGTGAAATGACAAACAGCAGACAGAGTATCTGTGTCTCTGTATTGAGCCCAATGGAGGCAACGGTCGCATGAACGAACAATCAGAGCCCTGAGTAAAAGCAGAGCCGCTGGCATGAAAGAGAAGTAACTTAATGAAACATGTTTTATTTATCTATAGTCAAAAACACTCACAAATGAGCCTGGAATAAAAGTAAATATATAATGTAGGGATAACGTTAATGCATACAGAACATACAAACATTGCTTCTTGTTTTCAAATCACTACCACATTTGTGCATTGACCAATTTTTGATAAACAAGATGTTTTATCTTAAAAATGAATTTTATTTGTTGGACAACATAACTACTCACCTGCAGCTTTGGCTGGTTTATAGCCTGGAGGGACTCCTCCAACAGACCCTTGAAAAACAATAATATCACAGATTATTGAGTTAATGTTCGCATGTAGAGATGTAGCAGACAGTGGGTTGGACAGGAATCCATACTGACATTTTGAGTGTTTCGAATAAAATATTATAATGAAAAGCAATAAGACACCATGCATGTTCATATGCATGTATGTTCCCATCATATGTCTTACTGGACACTGATTCCCCGTCCTGTGTTAAGTGGTTGAGAAAATGCAGGGAGGGTGGGGAATGAAAACACGGCAGATGTCAACACAAATGAGCTGCAAAACATGCACATGAAAAAAAAACGTCATTAACATTTTTTACCTTCACCAGGAAGTTTATATTGTCGGCTGCATTTGTTTGTTAGTGAGTGAGCAGGATTACCCAGGACCTACTACCTCTACTACTGCACTGATTACAATGAAACTTGCTATGCTATATGGGTCAAGGAAAAATCCATAAAAAAAATCCTGTATATTGAAGGGAATGATATTGTGTACTTTGGTGCAAATCCAGATCAAAATCCAGATAAAGTGACAGTTTAATAAAGGAATTTTTGGGTCTTGGCGGATGTATCCATTTATTGATGGTGTAACAGACTAACAGACTCATTATATGAGTTAAACTGTGGTTATCATCATTTTAATTTGAGCAGTTGAAGAGATATTCTGTAATTTACGTCAACACAAAACAGTAAATATCTTTACTATAGGTTAAATTTTATATTGAGATATTTTTATATTTTTGTTGTAATAAAACCACTGCTCTACAGCATTATTTTACTCTTATACCTGTGATAATCATAAACAGACTGTGTTTGTTGTGGCTGAGTTCTGGATTATTTTTGTTTAAACTATCCAGACAAGTTGTTGGAGGCTCTGTTACCTGGAAAGAATCCAGTGCCTGCTCCAGCACCTCCTGGTCCGATTCCAGCACCAGGTGGCACATACACACCTGGAGGACACAACAGAGAGAGAGCAGAGGGTCGTCACCATTATGTGTCACCAAGCCAGAGCAGCTTTCACCCATCATCTGATTTATTAGACAATCAATCTCCCAAAAGAATCATTAGTGACCCGAACAACACAACTGAAACCTGTCCTCATCCCCCAGGTCAAATCAATGATGCATCACATAATACAACCTGAATACAGCAGCTCCCACCAGAGCCAGAGTGAAAATTGAAAAAAAATTCTAGTCTTGATTAGAAGTAAATTCCTTTTTCTGTTTTCATTTTGATGAGGTATTGCAGTTGGAAATCTTCTTTCAGAAAGCTGCTGCAGCAGCATGGACATGTTGACCCCCACCTCCATCCCCCAGCCTCATTTCTAGCAGATTTCTGGCTGCGCACCAAACTTACTCCTGAGATGGTCCTTCTTGATCCCAGACACAGTGGCCTCATGTGAGCAAGGAACAACAACAGCCATAAAAGAAAAGGGGGATACAAAAATCAAAATGACTCCAGTTGTTTTGGGACGACTAACAGCTTAATCCACTGGGACTGGTGAGCTAAGGCAAAAATTGCAGTTATATTTTTTGAGGGCAAACCTGGTTTATATCAGTGAAAAGGGAGAGATCAGGGCTGCAGGACCATGATGATTATGTATAATGGTTCTTACATGTGTTAGGAGGCCAATTAATTTAAACCACATGTCAAAGGCATCCATGTGTTTATTAGTAAACACTGCAAGAAAACAGCTCTTTGTCCATTGAGTTGGGCCATTAGTGGAAGAACATTACAATGAATCACTGTCCGATTGAGTTGAATGATAAAGTCATGGCTTTGACCTTTGAAGTTGAGACAGATTTATTAGTTTTGTGCCATAATAACATGGCACAAACCCAGTTGAGGTTAAGAAAATGAGCAGCCAGTGCTAATCAATGGAGAAAAGCAAAGCAATGGAGTAAGGATCAACTTGTTGGATGGGTTTCTAAAGATAGCGAGGATTAAAAAAAAAGTAAGATGACGTTTATATTTTGAGCTTTTATTTTTTGGTAAAAAAATTTGAAAATCAGAGTCTAGACGACAGAATTGTGTTGATATAGACATGAGTTGATTTTGTTGGAGTTAACAAGGACAACATTACCATATTCACATATCCAAAACTGCTCTCCTATATCTGATTGTAATGTGGTATGAAACATTTGTCTGTTTTTGTTTGACAGAAAAAAAATTCTTCATTTTAAAATGGCCATCTGACCAGAAGAACTTGGTATATCTAAGTTGACTGAAATCAAATAAAAAGAGGGAATAAATAATAATGTTCAGGGCTCTCTATTTCATTATAAACTGACTAAATCAATGCAAGTCACATGGTTCTCTGTCACCATGCCCTAGACTCCGTAGCAGTGATTTTTGGGGCAGGCACCAAACAGCAGAGATGGAGTAATTGTTTTAACTTTGCTCCTTCATTTCGCAGTGAAAAGGAGGATTTCCTGTCTCGGCATCGCAAGCGAGGCGAGAGGGAGTGTGTGACTGCTCCACTTTTCCTTTTTCTAAGAATCCCATCATGCTACTGTGGCAATTTTACAAAGTGCATTAGGTTCACTTTAGCCGTGTATCCAAATGAGGCCCATGATGACCTCTGTCAAGTAGCCTGACCTTCCTCAATATATCTGAAGATGTCGTCAGGATTGCTCTGATCATCATCATCACTGTGCGTTTAAGCTGCTTGTGAAATCAGCCAGGTTATGGGAATGTGCTGGAATGTGTGTGAAGGACAGGGCTGACTTGTAGACCACAAGGGATATGAAGAGGTATAATTTATTTCAAAGTTGACCCCAGACAACAGTTTGCTCTGAGTGTTTGTGATACAATTAATGTTGGTGAATAAAAAACTAAGAAAAAAAGATTAGCAGACTTAAACATTTAATACCAAGCAGTGAGTTTTATTCGCGATCTTTATGAAAAACTGGTTAGAAGCCATCACTTCTTACTACATTATTCAGAAGGAATAAGTGTGAGAGTTTTATTACTTAATTTTGACGATGTGTAAAAGGAATGTCAGGGAAGCGTTGATAAATTACTGCCAGTGAAATACAATGACAGGTTGTTAACTGAACTTTTTACAAGTATTCATTGAGTTTAGAGTTGCTGTGAATGTGTATTAGGAGGGTGATGATGTAAATGCACTCTAATGGGAATCCCGCCAGTGATTTAATTTTGGCATCACGCTTTTTTGATCTCATTTTCAGAGGACAGAGTGTAAGTAAACTATGAATGAAGCCAGTCATCAGTAAAAAGGGAATCAAGTGGATAGAATGGGGTTCAAAGTCCAGGAGTGAGACAGCAACATTGACATAAATAACATGATGATAATTATTTGTTAAGCTTTTTGAAGTGCACAATGTGCTTGAACAAGATAGAATTTTCAAAATACATTCAATAAGGTGTGGCTTTGCACAAAACGATAGTCAACAGTGAACAACGATTGACTTAAATGTGCACCCGTACTGAGTTAGAGAGTCAGAACCAGACATAGAAAAGGTGTGGATCCTCTACTTACTGGACATTTGAGTCCCTCTCAGCCAACACTTGAAGCTCTCATGTAACTGTCTTGTGGCCATGAAGTGATGTTGGGCAATCCCCAACAAGGCTAGTTTACATTTTTTAGCATAGATTTTTCAAATTTCATTTCCCCCCAAATACATCCGACCACAAATGTATCTCAAGCACAGTTTGGAGTCACTTCTGAATATTCAAGGTCGTGCCAGTTTACCAACTTCACCTGTGCAGCTGCTTGTGTGGGACCAGGGGGTGGAACCCAATCATTAAGAGTGTGTGCGCGATCGCACACAAGTGGAAACTGGCCAAGAGATGGATGTTTTGAACAGAAACATCAAAAACTTTTAAACATTGAAGGTGAACGGACTAATACAATTCAAAAACTAAATTTAAAACCTCCAGACTTCAATCCATCAGCCAATTCTGCTCTAATACAGAAAGTAAAGAGCTGTACCTTTTTCGTAAGTGGTATATAAATAATGCACCAAACAACATGAACCGTGAAATTATGGGGTTGTCTAAAAGTTTGAACGGTATTATTTTCTAGAGAAGGAAATTCCTGATACCATTTCTACATCATTATTCAATCCATAATCTAACAAGATATCTGATAATCAGAATGAGGTTTCAAATTTGTGTTTGTATTACTCAAAGAACGCGATGTTTGAAAAGCCCAAAAGCTTAAACGAAAATCATTTTCATACACAACATGTGCGTATGCAAGTGTTTTGGTTTCTTCGGTTCCCTTGATTTGAATTTTGATAAAATGACGTAGTTCATCAGACACAGGCTTACAGGAGAAAAGGATTGGATCCAGCCACTTGCATGTTTAGTTTTGCATAATGGGATGTTTGAGTGTTGGCCTGGAAGTGACATGTTTATCAGTGGTTTTCCTGGCAAGATGATTTATTTGATATTTTACTTCTACATCAATACTGGTGATACAGCTTAAAGAAGAAAAATTATACTGGCTTGAAAAACTTGATTTTATGGGAGATATGGGTCACTGGGCCCATGAGTAATGACTGAATAGCCCAGAAGTTTGGAAACTCTACGAAATAACTGTTATAGAATCAAACCAAAGCCAATTACAGGTTTTTCCGTAGTTCCTCTTCATGTTAATGGCAGCTTCAACAATTTCTCGAGACTTGAAAGCTTTCTAGTTCAACTTCATTTACAACAGGGTGGTGAGTAATGTGACATTTCCAGAATCCCTTTTCTGTGGTTTCTTAATAATTGGCCTTTTACTAAATAATTAGATCCTTTAAGAGTTGATAGAACAAGCAGCATTCCCTGTTCATTACAAAAGACTTACGGGACCATTACCATTTATGATCTCAGTGCTTTGCACCACATAAGCTGGGAAGTCCGAGGGAAAACTACGCTGTAATGTGTTTACATCACTCTAGCCACCTGATATGTACACTGATGTGCACCGCTATTTCAATCACTTTCGAAAAATCTAAAACATATTTTGGCTAAATGTTGGCTGCATTTACTTTTATTTGAAACTGCCATCGCAGAGGAGAGAGTTTGGTTCTGCCTTAATGGAAATCTCTCATACTGCAACCCAGAGCAACAGCACTGTGATGTAAAGACTGTGGTTCCTGGCGCCCTTACATGTCGCGTTATCAGACACGTGACAGCTGGACAAACTATCATTTTCCACAGCATGTTGGAGGGTGGAAGAGGAAAGGGTGAGGAGGAGCATCCCAGAAAAAGAAAAACTTAAGGGGGAAGTTTACCCACCCTACCTAACTTCACTTTCTCTTTATTTGCTTGTCCGTACAACCACAAACACAGCCCATAATGACCAAGCAAGTTGGCCTCTGTGTGTCTTGAGTGAAGCCTTCCCACAGGAAGCTTACGGGAATCATTACAACTGACTCAGGAAATGCACCTCTTTGATACTGGAAATGAAGGGGTTTGGAAAAGCTTTGGGCTCTCCTCTATAAGTATTTTAGACCTCAACATGAATAACGGATAAGCCATGGTCGAAGATAACAATCAACCATGTGAAATCACTACATACTGGTGGAACAAACAGTTCAAATTATGACTCTATTCCAGAAACGGATTTATGCGATAATATGGAACTGACAAGTTATGAGTACAAGGCCATAATGGAGCAATTTTACTACACACTGTGCTTTCACTTGTGTTGCGTCAAAGACATCCATCGATAGGACAAGTTAGACCAAATACTATCTAGTGTGGGTTTTCTCACTGAAATATTGGTGAAATTATCTGATGTGACACCTGAAAGGACATGAAGCAAGTTTTTGTTGTGCTTTGGATTAAATATTAGATATATGTCTGAATTGTGATAAAGAACCTGACGGGTTGAGGAAATTCAGTGACATTTATGATATTTGATATTAACATTTTCATTTTATTTTCATATGGGTGAGGACTAAGGCCCAGTTGAATGGTGAGAAAGCAGTGATTTATTTCAAAGAAGAAAAAAGCTTCACCATCATGTTGCTAAATCCTATCAAGACACTTGCAGCTTTGTTTGGTTTAGACCTAAAGGTGCCATGTCAACTCTCACCGCCTCAGATGACAAAAAAAGTGCACTGAAACTAATACAACACAGCACATAGTGTTTTCTTGCCAGAAGACTTTGATTAAATTGACGTAACGTGTTTAATCAGAATTTAATTTTGTTAACATCTTTTCTCGACAGTTATGGAAACATATTAATACAACAGTTTTATACTAATGTTGTGCTCAAGTTGTTTGCAAACTCAGGAAAGCTTTGGTGGGTCAAGGTGAAAACATTCGTGACAGGGGCCATTTCAGATTGCTGGCCCAGTGAGACTACTGCTAGCACACAGCCTGGTGAAGGCTGGGATTAATCATCTGACTTAATGCGCTTTGTTAAAGACTTGGCAATGGCTGCGGTGACCAGACACCTGACTGGAAGATGATATCACTGACATTTAGCCACAACTACAGACTCAGAGCTAAACTGATTATCAATTGAATATTAATTAACTACTTATTGTATGCCACTAGAGGAGGTACTCACTCTACTTAAGTAGAAGTACAAATAAATAGACAAAATACTCAAGTGAAAGTACCACCTTAACTTTTCTACCAGAGTAAAAGTAAGTACTTCCTTTTAAATATACTTTATTGAAATTGCTTGCAAAGCTTAGCCTATTCTATAATACCATAATAAGAATAGCACAGACTGTCCTATAAAAGAATGTAGCAGATGATGCTACTGAAACACATTATAATACTAATTAATGGCTTGGCAGTGGCCTCTTTCATTTCAGGCGATTTTTTCACTATGAAAATGCAAAAATAAAAGATGCATTGGAGTTGAAATTATAGATATTTGCTGATAAATGACCTTGATGAGAAATCAGTAGGTGTTTCTCTCATGAGGATTTTGGATTGCATATCCGCAAGTCAGTCAATCCATGGATGAAGGAACTGGATTGCATTAGACACTCAATCAGATTATCAAAGCTAAGACCAATAGTTGTAACAATGACGTGTGTAGACCTAAGGAGTTACACCCAAGACTTTTGTGCAGTCCTTTAGAGTTACAGTACAACTAATAAAACAAGTCATCCATCCCAAACTTCTGGTGCAAACAACTCTAACAGTTTGTTGCAGTAAAAATTGTGACAGGAAAAACCTGTAGGCCAAAATGTTAGTAATCGCTTCTGGCTAGGACCATCAATACAGAGTGTGACTTCCCCGGTCATATAGCACGCTGTGATGCACAGTTGCAAACCGTGAGCTGAATTTGTCCATTCTCCCAAACACTTACCTGGGACGTGTGCCAGAGCAAGACATGAATACATGGAATAACAGGTTTTTCCCAATAACAAACCCTGGTCACTCAGTGATTGAATCCAAAAAGCCAATAAATACTGGGTGAGGTCACCTCATTGCAGATTACACCAAATCATTCAACATCAACAAATAAAAATGATTTTGTTGATTCATTAAAAGAAAATCAAGAAACTGAACAAAGAAGAAACAAATTCCTTCAACTGCAGCGCAGAGTGCTGGGTTCACTATATGTCACATTAATCCTATGCTGTGGCTGGCAGTCAACCCTACAAGAAGATGAATCAGTGCCAAATAGGTGCTTGCAACATACGCTACCAATCAAGCCTGAACACATCGTTGGGGAATCAAGAGAATAATGCTACAATCCATCATTCACCATTCATTCATTGTGAAAGCTAAAATGCACAAATTTCACATTAACCTACCGATTAATGTGCAAAAATCCTCTGTGGATTTTTATGCTCGGACCTAGCCGATGCCAAATGAGGTAAACTGGCTTCCAGCTCCACTAAAGAAAATATCGCACAACCTATTTTAAGTCTCTGGAGACGGTGAAAGAACAGAGCAGTTATTTTTTTCTCTTCATCTCCTGCTGGTCTCTGCCAGTGAGAGTACGGCCATTGACCATGTCCGTCATAAAAGCCAAACTAATGACTTTGGTGCGCCAGTTGGTTGTTGAGGTTGTCTGGAGAATTAAAAAACATACGTCAAGGTGAGTGATGTGATAGTTGATACTCTCAAAGTTGGATTTTTTACTCTCAAATATGTAAGCAGCTTCTTAGCTGCTCACTCTTCCCTTTAGTGAAGAGTACGTCTGATTAAATTCCTAAGTCGAGGAATTTATTCAAGGAATCTTATCATCCGCTCCGGCCTGGTTTTGATTCAGTTATCATATATAGCAATTGAAATTGAGGCCACGGAACCCAAGCTTCGCAAACATGAATTTTCTTTTGAGAAGTATAACCAGAGATGTTAGAGGAGAGAGAAAAAACACTTAATTTATCCTGAATAGAAAAGCGCATAATGGCCAAGATGGCAGTTGTATTATTCTGCTATAAATTTCGGCTCTCTCTCCCATTTCATATAGATTGAGTCCTGGTCTTGTTCACCCAAAATATCTGCCTAAGGTTGTTGCATTTTGGCTGATGAGTAGCATGTCTAAAAGGATTTGGACAAAATGAAAATCCTCATGTGACATGCCATTTGCTTGTGGAATGTAGAATAACTGCCCCTTTAACAAATGAGGGATAATCAACAAACATACCTGCACATGGTCACAGGAAACATGAGAGAGGACCCATTTATTACCAGACTCCTTCACAGATGTTTCCTCCAGGACTATAAAAAAAATCCAGACCAGCCTCGGACTGCATCGTAATTCAAGGGTTGAATTTCACAAGCCTTAGGTGTTTTCTGTGCGGAGGCATTAAATAAATTGATGGGTGTTAATGAGGTTCATGTTACTCATAGATAATTGACCTATGAAAAAGTTGAGAGCTCCCCCACTTTAATCGCACAGATACAGATGGAACTAGTTTGAGCGCCAAAGAAATGCTGGATATGGATGGATTCAAGACTCATTTGAGATCAAAGTTTCGCTCCTAAGCCAATGTTGATAACTGTTGGCTCCTTCACTTGTGATATATTTTGCCTGAATCCACCTTGAAATATCAACTGAAATGTGGCATTCACAGAGAAACAAGGATAACATTTGGTATGAATAGAAGGGCAAAGATTTTTTTACTTGATACAATGTCTGACCTGACAAAAAAAAACTATTTAAGTCAACATTATCAAATTAGAAAAGGCAAACAAGCAGCTAGGAAAAGAGAGCCTTTATATGGAGAAAATATTTGTTTTAGGAATCTAACAAATAACATGATGCATCGGAAAGGACACTTGGACAATGGAAGATAAGGAAAATAGGGAAACAGCTGTGACCTTTAAGAAAATCAATGCAACAGAAAACATTCTTGACTCCAGCATACCTAGTCCCAGATGCTAAACATGTTTTCCAGTTGGGGGTTGAATAATTCAAGAGAACAGCAGCCAAAAATCTGACCAAGAACCAAGTTAAAGCAACATGGAAAGAGGGGAAAAAGCAAACACGGAGACTGACAGAGAATGGTCGGAATCTCTGTCTCACTTTCTGTCTGTCTGATACAGATAAGATGCCAAATGAACCCCTAAAATCTGCCCGCTGCTACTCTGACTTGATGAGACGACCCAGTCTAAGCCGTCACAGTGACACATACACTCCCACTCCCTGTGGGAGTTCATCAGGGGTGAACATAAATGGGGGTTTTACAGAGTAGGGAGAGGGACCAGCTGGAACCTTCACTTCCTGAAATGTAATAGGACAGCGTCTGCAGCCATGTAAACATACTGTGTGTTCACAGGTGTGGACAGGATGCAATCAAATGGTCTGAATGCATTTAAAATACATAAACCAATATAACTTAGTTTGTTTTTTAAAATGAGATTGAATGCACACAGATACGACATGTTACTGTTAAACCCATAACAATTCAAAGTGGGATGCAAGCCTTGCTCTAGAAAGGAATTTTAACAGCAGCAGTAGATATCAAAATATGATTTAAAGAAAAAATCTCTTCTATTCATGATTTATTAAAGGATTCAGTGAGGCTGAATTAGCTCAGACAGACTTACATTTTTATAGTTATTGCGGTAAGACTTATATATTTATACAATATATGTTAATTTATTTAAATCACCAAATAACAAATACATAGGAATGCACATGATAATTTTTTTGTTACAGCTGGGATCAAGCCAAAAGGAACAATAAAACAATAAAAGTTATAGCCAAACACTTTTATTTCCTGAAGTTTCACACACCAACAGAGAAATGTTAGTTACATCAAATGTCTCTTAAATATATGAAAGTATAACTTTGATAGTATGTAAGTAAAATCAGAACACTGCACCTCCTTCAAGCCTGTATTCGATGCAGCAAAGATCACGGCTCAGTATACCTGTAGCATACACTTACCTCCTTGTAGAGAAGGCTGAATCAGTGCTAAGAGGAAGAGTCCACAGAAGAGCAACAGAATGCTTCTGTTAGCCATCTCGCTCCAAAATGCACCACCCCTCTCCCGATCAGCTGGTTTTATTCTCTTCAAGCTAATTACCTTGAGCCCAAAGTCTTACAGAGCAGCGGAAAAGGTGAAAAAAAGGGAAGAGATGTGAGACTCTACGTAATTAAGAGGGGGCAATGACTCCGGTTCAATGGATCACTTTGCTTTTTTTCCTCGTCTGTCTGGTGTTGCTGTTTTTATTCGGGTCACTCCTGCCAACAGCAAAGACACTGCTGCCAACAAGGAAAGAGAGAGAGAGTACGAGACGCACACACAGACAGGGAGAAAGAGAGACAACCCCCCACTCTCATCCAGAAGGAATTGAACTGTCTGCCAAACATTTGCATGGACACAGACCATGCTTATCTGTAAGAGTCGAGAGAGAGACGGAGGAAGAGCAAACCACCAGCCCAGATAATAACCTTTTATCTAATGGTCAGTTGCATAGTTTTTAACATCCATTTTTACAGTTTCTCGCATAACCCAGAAAACTCTGAGGAAGAATGAAAAGAACACAGCAACTATCAGCACGTGTGCACAATATATCAGAACAAGACATTACAAAGTGACTGGCTGCATAAATAACAGGGACGCAGCAGTGCAGACTGTCTTGGAGTCCACGTGCGGACACCAGTCCCACTGTTCATATAGGAGAAAACTGTCATCCTAGCTAAAAAGTCCAGAAACATCAGCCTGCTACTCTGTGCAGCCCCTCAACCACTGAACAGGGATATTATAAGTCTCCAACCAGCCTCTGTCCATACTCAGCTTTAGATAACTCTGAATGCAGCAACTGTACTTCTATGATCAGCAGCTGATACATTTCACCCTTGGATCATCAATCATCAGACAAAATAATTATAAAAAGAATAGCAGAAAATGCTGTTCATGTCTTGAATATTTTTTGATGGCTTTCTAAAATCACAGATAACTTATTGGAGCTGCCAAGGCTCAGGAAGTAGAGCGGCTCGATCCCTGGCTACTCCATTCCACACGCTGAAGTGTCTTTGGGTTGACTTGAATGGGACTTGTAGTGTAAAGCTCTTTTAGAGGTTAAGAGCATGAAGTGCAATGTAAACACAGTCAATTTACTCATTGTGCCACAACCGTTATGGCATGGTCCTTTTTCCTCATAATATCTTTGCAGCAGTGGCCACTTAATTCACCAAATCAACATATAACATTTTTGTTATAAAGTATGTAATTGAACCTGACCATGATTTTTCAGTGTGGAATGTGCGTTCCGTGAATGGTTTGTGTTTGTATGTTGGCCCTGTGATGCACTGGCAACCTGTCAAGGGTGTATCTTGTTAAATCAATGGATCAACTGGGGTTGGCACTAGCCCCCCAGCAACGTTTAAAGGATAAGTGATATAATATACTATTAATTGATGAATGGATGGATCATTTATTTGTCACATTTGCCACCAAATTAACATTCACCTATTAACGTCAAAAGGAAATGCTGTTTATTAGTGGTCAAATCACAAATATATTAATTCTGACTATATCAGTCAAATATTCACAATGCATTATTTTTTAGGCCTAAACTTTCCACTCATGCAAAACATTCAAATGCAGTGAAAACACAATTAATCAAGTTTGTTTTATGGTTATGATTAAGGCACTTGGAGCACTTGGTTAGGAAAATATCCCATTCTGGTTTAATACCCAAAACAGTGACTTTATTATATTTATTTAGGCTACAGTCAAACAAAAACTGTTCCTTAACCCAAAGTACTTGTGTTGTCCAAACCAGACAGAACCTGTAGATGTGAATCAAGGTCTCTGCCGTCACAGCCCAGAGGCTTTGACCCACATCATCTGCTGGAAGCTCCTGTGTTATTCATTCATTCAGAATACATCATTGATTCTGAACATAAACCAGGCCCCAAGTACATTTGTTACCAAAACAATTTCAGGATATATAAAGTTAAGTTCTAGCCGACAGAGTTGTTTGGCAAATGCCTTTTAACACACCATTAAAATAAAAAAGCTTGGTGAGAAATATGAACTGCCTTACTGTAGGCACGATTACAAATATATATCAACAAAACAACTTTCTTAGCTGCTCGTCTTTTTTACGAATGATGTGTAGATAAAGGATTTGCAGAGGAGTGCTATTACTAACAGGACACATCCTCCCCAGACACCTGGTGTGCAGATTCGTCTTGGCTCAAAACATCAAACCATTACTTAAGAAACACCTCAACGCTGACAAGGCCATCATTGTCTGTCTTTTTTCCTCCCTGGGACGCATTTCTGGGATTTCAAGTCAACAAGGTTGAGTTGCTGCACTTTTTTACTGGCAAGAGCTCCAGCCAAAGTCGTTACTCTCTCAGACCCAAACGTGACAGACTGACCGACAGGCTTTTGCACGCATGCTAAGGGCTTCTACTTTCCAAGACACACACTATCCTTTATCAAAGTGACATCCACCATTAATGTTCATAGTCCCTAATGATGATTTCCTTAAAGTTAGGCAAGGCATCCTAAGAGCTAATATCAGCTGTTTGTTCAGACAGAGCGAACAACGATTTCACTTGAATTATTAAGTATTATCAAACAGCTACAGATAAGCTTCAATTTTACACTTCAGTAAGGTTAGGAAGCAGAGCCACCCAGATACTGTAAAGGCTAATATCAAAGTTGTTCACCACACAATCCTCAGTACATTCAAGTGGAGAGCATAAAAATAATCCAAATATTTCTATAACATGGTGAGCCAGGGCATTAGCCTTGCTGTTGACCGTGCGCTTATCTAGTCAGTTTTCCATTACAGCAGAATGGAAAGTGGAATCACTTTGATTATACTAGAGCCTGGTCATTGAATTACGATGATGATACTCGAACAGTATAAGGCAGTAAAAAAAATTTCAAATTTCTGCTAATATATATTTTAATAATGGCAATGAATCACGCAGATACATAGCTCTTGAAAATACAATAGAATGTTTTCCCTTAAAATGTGAACTAATGCACATTGTCACTGCAGCGTTTATTCTTAAAAATAAGTTTTTCTATTGATAAATAGGAGTAAACATATTTAATTATATCATATGCCTTGACTCATATTGGCCAATATTTTTCAAGCTGCCAGGTTATTCATTTATTGGAACCGGTATGTATTCAATTCACTGGATTGTTTGCCTTTGAATGATCTATGTAATTTTGCTTTAGGTTTTTCAGGGCACCCCAAGATCCTACTGTATTAGTGTGCCCTACCACACACACACTTGTAGCCAGTGGTAATTTGAACCTGCCTACAATATTCACATATGATAATACAGGGGCGATGATTTCAGCAATGAGTGCAACATCTGTTTTTCTCAGTGAACTCATCAGACACATGAAAAAAGACACCACATAAGTGCAAAACATCCATTAAACTCTATGACAAACAGATACTCTCAGCTATTGATGATTAGAGCAATTATTTCAATGTTTGATTTGAGACCAAAAGCTGCAGCCGGCTGGATTGTTTGTACGTTATTCAACATGAGGTCGTGTTTTTGTCTATTTATTTGAGTCTAAATGTTCATTTTAGCTCATGTCTGTTACTCCTCGTTTGGCCTGAGCTGAACAGTGTTTTGGCCAAAACGGCTCAGACCGACTCTGATCCAGACGAAGAAGAGTTCCCACAGGACTGAAATATTATTCAGTCCGTTGTTCATAACATTTATCATTTTTTTCACTTTATTACAAATAATAAACTGAATTAAAAAAACATAGTTATGGACAACATGGGTATATCTTCAAATTTGCCAAAGAGATCAGAGGAGAAATATGTTCTGGAGCCTTAGTTCGTACCAATGTATAGCCCAGATTTGTTGGTTGTGTAAGCGATTACAAACCTCCCAAACTGCCTGCAGGATCTTGTGGACAGCCTTGATAATTATCAAGCATGTTTTAATTTAGGCTTTGAATTCAAGATGATAATGACAGTACTTGATATTGCGTCAAAGTAACAGTAAACATTCTGAGGCTAATATCAGATAGCTTGCTACTGTTGACAGATATAACTGACGATTACAAATTCACCAGAAGAAAAGGTAACCCATGATGATGAGTCTCTCCAAATGTTTTCTCATCCAGACTCATTTAGCGTTTTGCTTTTGTTTATTAATGTTAGAGCGAGTTGTTGCTCCACAACCTCCATTTTGTTTACATCAGCTTCTCCATGAAGTCACAGGAGAGACATGAGGTACTGGGTCTCTACATCTGGAGCAATGATCTGATTTATATACTATATTATATGAAGCCCCATCATTTAATAATGTTTGTAATGTAGGCATGTTTAAGATTATAAAGAATAGATCTGAAGATTTTTCTTATGTTCATGATGCAACTTGATTTCAAAATCGGTGAAGTTTCTAAAACTCCTGTCGTCTGAGCCCAGCTTTGGTTTGATGTAATTAGTGGAAGTGTATAAAGCAAGATATTTAACTGCAACTTCTGTTTTGCAAAGTGGATTTGCATGCTGGCGGTGGAGTCTTTGTCTACTTACCCGACTTGCAGAGTATTCCAGCAGATGTGTAGATGTGTGCATGGTTAGAAGAAAAGCTCTAATAAAAATCAAGGTTATTGCTTCATCAGCCTCAGGTCACTAGCCAATCATATAATGAGCCTAATAACATTGAGTTCAAGACTTTGGCTTGCTTTAAACATTTAAGTCTCAATGAGAGTTTGGACCTTCTTCGTGTCTTTGTCACATCATATTGCCCGACATGCCCCAACATTACATCTTGGAGACAACCGGGGAATTACAAAAGACCCTCACTATAATTGCTCTGAATCTGCAGGCACAGTTGGCAGAGCATCACAATATAATCCACTTCAACCTTTCAAGTACTTCTGGCTTTGGTAGAAGGGAAATTAAGTCTGTAAAGACAAACTTTTGAGGTCACTGCCAGAAACCATATTCAGTCACTGAGGTAGAAGTATATTATTATATTAAATTCCAAAGAAGTAGAGGCTTCATTTACTATAAGACATATTACTTAATTCTCATCTCTAAAATGTAATGACCAAGTATCCACAGTTCAGTAACCAGCTGAAAACCAGCCTGAAGTCATTTGCAACATTTGAGTTCAAATCACCTGGTTTGGGCTTCCAACTGTCATCTTTCTCTTAAACCCCACTGAGAAAGAGGCGTTGGACTAGTGGCAGAAACTTGGACTATGGGCAGAGAAGGTCTCTGGTTCGTCTCTGGTTCAAGGCACCTTACTCCCCCAATATCTGCTCCCTGTGCGCCGTACATGGCTGTTCACTGCTCTGTGTGTCCTGCAACAGATGGGTTAAAAGCAGGTTAAATTCCCTACAATTGCATGAGTGTGCCTGTGCATGTCTGTGCATGCGTTTGGGACAAATAAATGTATCTTAATCTTAATATCGCATGAACATGATGTCACAAGTTATAACTCAAACATCTGTCTGCTGAGCAGGAACTTGTTACCTTTATTGGTGGCATGCATGGTTAGCTGATTTGGCTGCCTGCGAGGGTCTCAGTTTCAAACGACTGGCTGGTGTGGTTTCCTTGTGTATTTCTTGTAGCATGAGGGGGAATTACGGTTTAACACTCTACACATGGACGACTATTGGAACAATGAAGCTTTGTTTAGTAAGTAAGTGTTTACATCTTGCCGTGGGGTGCTGCACTGGATCACTTCTGAGATCAGTATCATGCAAGGATTCCAGAGTGAGGTTGGTCAGCCATGTTGGTTCTGGCATACTGTTCATGCTGGCATGCCAAAAATGGATTTCGTCTTTTTCCAAAGCTGACGCAATACACACTGGCTTCTACAATGCCTGGAACAACATCTACAATTTTTTAAGCTAAGAAAGAACATACAAATAGAAAACCACCACGGTCAAAAGACATGAACCTATATGAAATTTATGTTTCAGTCTGTTGACGGTCTTCATCTGTGAACAGTCAAGACCCCTTCTGGTATGATCAATGAAAACTTTCATGAAAAATTTATCAGGATTTGCCAATTACAATTGAAGGTGATTGACTCGGTCAGACGAGTTCTTTGGAAAATATTCAGAAAATTCAGGCAGGGGGTAATTCCTGAGTTTAGAATGCATGGGGCAGGACCTAACATATGAATTCTGTTGCGGAGAGCAAGTTTTTTTTTTATATATATATTTTATATGCTCGTCTGTGTCTTCTGCATGGATGGTTCTTTTTCATCTGGAGATATGTTTTATTTTATAAAACCTGCTCACTGTGAATTTTCATAAAATCTTCCTGCTGTATTCTCACAACATGTTACAAGGGGGCTGTCAGCAAAAGTTTCAATAAATGTCTGGAGCATCTGAATTTGACATTTGTGTTCCCATCTACGGCCCCATAATCACAGTAAGTGTATAGAGCTCGGTGCAGTTCATCTTCAGACAGTGCAGAGTGAAAACCATCACAGATTGGCAGATGTTCAATACCCTGTTGCAGCACAAACACCATTCTCTTAGTGGCTTGTGCTGTCACCAATACACACAGACGTCTTACCTGGCCTACCTCCAAAGTGTGACACACACATCCAGACCACACTCCAGATGTGTTCTCTCTGCAGTTAACATTGCTCTGCAAGTGAGGCAGCGTCCAGTGAACATCAGATCCAAGTCAAAGCGCCCAGGGAAAACTGATGAGTTTTGGTGAGAGCCAGACCAAGCAGCCATGTGACTCATATTTGGCATTCAAATCTGTAAGCCTCTTAGAGATTTGAATTTACTCAGTAAAACATCCAAGTCTCAACTTTTACAGTGATCAGGATTTCTAGTGAGTTTCAGTTGGAAATATAAGGAAGCCAGGCTATTTGGTTATATTGCGTGTGAAATAAAGCAGAAATTAGACATGTCATCTTGGTCACAATGGTCACCAGTGTACTGAAGTCTATCCGTTTAATAGCAGAGCGTAAGAGCTAAAGTGGTTTATTTGTTAAAAAGATAAATATGAGAATTAAATAATAAACAAGAATTCATCACACCATCCTTTGAGCATGACTTAAGCACTGAGACAGTGTTCTCCTTTATTAGTTGTTTGGGAGGAGTACCACAATAAAAGCTGTGTGTTTTCCTTTGTTGGTTCATGTGTTAAGCTTTTGGCTATTCACAGAGCTTAGAGTGTTCTGCTCGGTTTAGTGTCCATCAGAGCTTGAGGCAGTCAACCATCTACCAATTTTGTGATGTTAAATTCACATAATAGAAAGTATTTTGGAGAAATATATCTGCAGTGGTAGGGTCAATGCAAAATATTTGGTCAGCAACTCTAATAGCCCATCCATCCGTCCATTAAATTTACAAGCTAATCCTTTGAGGGTCTTTGGCCTCTGGGTGGAAGCCAGGGGAACTTGAGAAAACACAGCAAACACAGGTAGAACACACAAACACCTCACAGGAAGACCCCTCTTTACTACTGATAGGTGATCACTGGCATTGCAACAGGGTAGTAAAAGCAGGCAAGGCCTGGTGCTCCGAGCTGAGAAGGTGATTCCCCGAACGAGGGTTCGATTATGATAGTCTACAGCAACAACAATTTTGTAAGAACCCCCTTAACTTATATGATTGGCTACATACAGGGGACTCCAACGTCATCCTGTCAGGAAACCCCTTAACAAGGCCCCATGCCCCTATTCTCCCAAAGAATTGTTTAGGTTTGGTTAAAGAAGTGTAGTTAGTTTTGGTATAATGTGTTTCTTTGGGTGGGATAAACTAGGTCTACTTTACCCGGGGCCTTAAAAGGCTCCTGTAGGAGACTGTTAGGACAAGATATTTTAAGGCTGTTACTGTGAGGCTCAGTTGAAAATAATCTGTTTCCTCTGCTTCAGTCAGCTACACTAAAGTAACACATTCACAACCATTAATAATAAACAGTAGAGTTGGCCGAGTAGGGCAATGATAATTTACACTGAAAAGTATTGCTGACATATTTGTGGTGGGCTATGTTTGATTTTTGGCTTATCAGAGAATTTCTCAGGCTTATTTTGGGACTCTGCGGCAGGAAAGTCTGGCCAATTAATAGTGAGAAAGACTGTAGGCAGCTGTGTTCACGGGCAACATGAAATGCTGATGAAACAACTTTTCATCATGTCCAGAGACAAACACGCTTGGGATACTGTAACCATTAGGTGAGTTGTCAACAACATGCTGTGGTTGTACCCAACACATGGGAAAACTGAGAGAGGTTCAAATGATCTGGATTCCCAAGCGTTTCACCCACTTTTTTAAAATTAGCAAAAATGAAATTTCCTATTTCTACAGATCAAAGTTATATAAATTAATCCAATCGCTGTTCTATTCCCCAATTGCTGCTCTTTACCAAACTTGAAAGATGGTAATGTTCGTATCCAGGCTAATTTGTCTCAAATTCTAGATAGTGGGTAGAGGTGAAGCTGTGTAATTGATCTCTATATAGAGCCTAAGGTGTTAAACAGTACTTATACATTCAGCAGAAACAAATATATGGAAATACCATTGATGTCCCAATTTACACCTACTGTCCAATATGTCTCATCTCATTGCAACCTTGTTTGGCTCTAATTCCTGAGAAAATATCTTGGTGTATTTCTCTTGTTACATTACTGTAGTCTACTGTTTAATCCAGCTCACAACCATCTCATACTGTTAAGACTAGTGACAGCTTGTGTGTCATGCATTCTCATGGCCTAAGCGTGGCAGTCTAGTGCATTGTTAATTAAGACTGCATAGAACTGTGACATTCACTCTCTGAGTCTTTTCACATTAAGAATAATTTGATTTAATTAAAAATAATGCTTTATTTAGTTTTAAGTACTCCAACAAGGACAATTTCCTGCCATTTTAATTATGACAAACGTTATGTTTTTCAAAAATCCTTTCATTTAAATGTTGGTGTACTTCTGTACTCATGTTTTAGCTTCAATCATTATCATAGTAAGACACTATGATCCAGGCAAAAATAACACATAGCTAATAGCACTTAATGATTGATTATGGCTTACTGATTCCTGGCAGCCGGATTCCAGTATCAACATAAATGTTGGCCATGATCTCTGATTAAGCATTGCAGACATGGAGAATAGATAAATACTTTTTTTAAAGGAAGTGTTTCCCCTATGTGGCCCACCAAGAAAAATCCTACAGGAAACACTGAAAGGACAAATTAAATACGGCCTCCCCCTATGGTATATGAAATATAAACTTTTTTTACAGTCGACAAATACATGTTTTATGCAATGGTCATTTAAATGGATTAAATTCATTTGAAAATGGGAACACAAGCTTTATACAAATTGTTTGCACGTTCCCAATGCTAAAGTATCCACTCTTTCACCTTTGTTAAGATAACACCAATCTTACATTTATACAACATTGTGTTCACCCTGACAACATTTCCAAGGTTGCTGATCCCTTGATCAAATATAATGGAATAATTAAAAAGAGGCTACTTATGTTACTTATACTGTAAAAGTTTCAAAGTTTATGCTGCAGCAGGCTTACATTCATTGTTTTATGTGTCTTGAGAAAATTCCTGGTAAAAAGTAAAAGAACTAAGAAATAAATTACACTGAAATAAAGAGCTCTGAGAGCAGCAAGCTCCATTTCTGAATAACAAACGGACAAACAGCTAAAACCAATGATTCAAGGGCATGTCTCTGGACTTAACTTTGGCTGGAAACATCCATCCCACTAAACAGTCCAGATCTGCTTAATGAAGCTTCTTTCAAACTGGCAGCAAGCGCCGTGAGACATAAAATAACTTCTGGAATAACTGTTTTTGAATAATTATGTAACGGATACATCTCTGTCTTAAACTATTTTGTGCCAGTAACTGAATTCCTCATAAATCAATAGAGCAATAAATAATGAACAAGTTCCTCAACATGGACTGAACTGCTCAAGTGTCTCTGACTAAATTCACTCTCCATGTAGATAAATACTTGTTTAGTTATAACCAGGTCATGTACTGGTTAAACCCAGACAACAGAGCGCTGGAAAATTGCAAATAAGAGGGTTTGAGCCAAGTTTTTTATCTAGGCCCGCAGGGAATAACTGTAAGGACATTAAAATAAGTTCAAAAGAAGTTTCTAAGTAATTAAAATATATAATTCTAAACTACAAAACAAAAAACCACGGTTTGTTTTTGCAAAACAAAGTGGGTCAGCTGTTATAAAACCATTTTCCCAAAAATAAACTAACAGGACAGAAAGAAGGAGTCAGATGAAATACCACAGAAGAGGTTTAGACAGGACTGCTTTAAAAGAAGATAACACAGCAAAAATAAATCAAAGGAGAAGCTATCTAGTTTTATATGCTCTGACCACACAAGATGTGTTGGTCACAGACAAAACAACCTCTTCAGCCACTCTAAGGTAGAGAATAACGCAAATGTTAACTAATTAGTTATACTTTATGAATGTATTCTGTCATTGTTCCCTCCTGAGCCCGAATTTTGAATGTCTATTTTGATTCTGTGTATGGACATTTGCCTGACTTTTTCTTGGGGTTAGATTCGTGTTCATTCTGAGTTCTGCGTTTCCTGTTTTATTTTAAAGTTCTGATCCACCCCATGTGCTTCTGCTTCTGAAGTACTTATGTCTACCTGCTGGGCTAAATTATTTTATGTTTTTGTTTTTATAACACCTGCCTCGTTTCACCTGCTCTCTACAAGCGTGACATATACAGGACTATGGAGTTAGTTTATCTGATATCATGCACTGTTTTCAGTGTTATGTCCTGCAGTGTAAAGCTGATTATTTGTTAGAAGTAACCAAATAAAAAATAAAACAAGTATCTTTGTTCAACTTTTGTTGTTCAGTACTTTTGAGCTGGCTGATTCCTTTTATTATTATTTATTTATTTATTTTACCATTTTATCATTTAACCCCCCCATCAATCAAATATCATTGAAAGCTCTAAGTTGCCATAAAAGTCAGGGGTGCTGCATATAGGCCTACTGCTCTGTCTGCTGTGTATATTCAGTTGAAGTCATTACATTCCCTGTGCAGCTGCTGAAACGTGCATGCCAGGTCAGATGTTTACCCAGAGTGAGATCACATCAGATAAAATCCCAGAACTCTCAAAGAACAAAGTGTAGAGTATCACTACAATATCATTGGCATTTAATGTACAATATATTTACATGCAGATTTGTGCAGATTTCTCAGCAGTGCAGTCTTCTCAATTCATACATTTACAAATCTACTATCCAAAAAGCTGAGCATTATAATTGTTATGTACTGTGTAGCAAAGAACACCATATACTTTTTATCTGTACAGGTATATACAGACAGAAAATATAGAACACTGAGGTCATCTTTTGTACTGCTGCGGGATGTTTGTTTCTCACCGGTTTAAATGGGACAGTATGGCAATCAAAAAAAGTCCTCCCTACATGCACAATCATATCAGCTATGGCCCAATATGGTGTCTTGCATACAATTATCGCCAAAGCAAATGGCTCCTACACTCAGGACTACACCAAACATGGGAAAGGGTACAATAAGCATTCATTGTCAGGTCCGATACAGTAGTCATGGGTATTCAGCTCGGATAGGGAGTGATGGAAACATGAACCCCAGATGGACACACAAAATGAAGCATGTCATATGACATGGAGCAGAGTAAATTACCTTGTCTACCCACATTTAAAATACCAGCACATGCACGCTAAGATGGTGTAAAACATGGTTATAATGTTGATTACTATAGCCTGAGCAAAATATTTTTTCTTTTAACTAAATTGTACAATAAAACCTGATAATCTATATAAAGTGTGAAATTCATGGAGAATGATCAAGTCCGGAAGGAGCTTATGTTTGATCATTCATCATAATTCTCAAAGGCGCCACAAATTTCACTCCAGACTTCCAGCCTTGTGATAAGTCCAATTTGCGCTGCTTAGCATTTGGAAATATGTAGTCCAAATGTCGTGCTGCAGCCCTGTTGTTAATTATGACCAGAATCTTCCCTGGAGATGTCATGTATGATTAACACTATGTTGAAGCAGAAGAGCAAAGCATCATCAAACTTTCTTAGTATCTGAATAAGTGTGAACCCCAAACACAACCAGCTGAGTTGTACAGTAAAGACTCCCAAAAAAAACATTAATTATTGGGATTTTCCAGAGCTTTTCAGTCAGTGTGCTGCAGAAAAAATATGATAATTTGGGGCTTTGTTAGTGTATCTATATAGTCCATAAATATGAAATCATTGAGTCTTTATCTTACTTCTACCCAGTCTCTTTAATGGGAGAGATGAAATCAATGATTAAAGTATTCTAAATAGTGCATGATCCAGCAAAACTGTTACCCGTGCCACGTTAAATCTGGTGAGGTCCCTGCTCTTCAAGGCAAACATGTTCATGTACTCCCTGAACTCTATGCAGTAACCATTAATGAGCTGTTTATTTCAATGAAGACAATGCCACACTGTGCCGTTTTTTTTCTATGAGGCTCCTCTGTAGCTCAGACTAAAGACAAAATTACATCACTTTTTGAATCCAAAACAAATATGCTAAAAATACTGGAATCTAACAAAGATTGAAGGGGTTGGGGTTTAAACAGCTTTAATGTAGTGCAACACTTTCCACATGTGTTCCAACAACATGCAGAGTTTTAAAGATAGCTGTTGTAGGAAATCAACCCACCCTGTGTCCCCCTGCAGATTCCCCAGGGTAGTCCATTTTCACCCAATCACTAAAATTTTGAATGAGCTGACCGGAAGCTTTGTTTAACAGATTGCAGAACTAGTTTAGAGTTAGTTAGAACAAGGCAATGTCATGTAAAGAGGCATACAATCTATTGTCACGCCAAGAAATCACAGCACTATTGTTTAATACTCCAGTACCTCCACTGAGGAGGTTAGCCTACTTCATGTCTGTTCATTTGTGTGTATTTATACTGAACGGATTACCACAAATCTAGGCGGAATGATGCGGTATAGGTCAGAAAAAAAACAATAAAGCTTGGGGTGGATACCGACATTTTTTGAGCACTTTTCTTCTCATTGAGAGATAGCAAATTTTTTGTGACATTTTCACTGATTTCCCAAAAAATAAATCATGGATCTTGATGAAAAAAAAGGCCTATTTAGTAGATTGATATATATACAAAAGTGTTTCTTACAGCTTGATTGAATTTAAGGGAACTGTTAGCTTTTGGCAGTAGTATGCACTCAACTCGTTTTGGAAAGTACAAGTTTTGTGGTAATGTCACATTTTCCACTGATTACACAAACTTTCAAGATTCCTGACTCTTATTTTTTTAATATTAATAGAGGAGCTGGTTTGTTCGATGAAACCTGACCAATGGTACCTCACTTTCAAAATGTTTGAAAATGCCGCACTATGATGTTAGGGCCATGTTTAAATTAATTTATTTTCCAAGCTCACAATTAATTTAATCTTTTACAGCACTGCTGTTTTGACAGGTATTGGTTCTGTTCACTATAGGTGGCAGTGAAAGGCTCGAGAGTGAACATTTCCTCATGAAACACTATTCAACGGTAGAGACCTTTTTCTGACAATCCCTTTGGCACATTGTTGCAGTTGTGCCACTTTCGTTTAGCTCCAAGCTGGACTGTTAATTTCTGGATGTGGCTCTTGGCATGAAGGCATGGACGCTTAATGGGGCAAATCGACTACGTAATGTCTGTGATATGTCCACTGAACATGCTCAGGAAGGGTTTGGCATTATTGTTCTGTATGTGAGCTAATAAAGCCTTGCCAGGTTGGTCAGATTGTCGGCACTTAAGAAACAAAAACAACCCCCCCCCCCCTCCCATTTTCTGTTTGTCCAACTCTCCTGAAGTGACTCTTGTTCTCTTGTTTTGCAGCAGCTGTGTTCGCTTGGGAGGGAATGACGAAAGGAAAATGTGAACTAAGATATGCCCAGGATGTGCCAGTATTTTTCCTTTTTGTTTTCTGGAGCAACTTATGTCTGTTGTCACAATCTTCTCTATATATTGCACTTTAACCCTTAGCACCACCAGAGGTGGCACATATCAGATTGATAAACACCAGAAACAGTTTCAAAATGCATTACGATGTCAGTGTCAGGTCAAGTGATTAAAAACCATCTGTAACCAACAAGTACAAACAAACAATCTGTTTATATTTTAAAGTCACTTCACCACCAAAGTTTCGGCTGAAGTGGCTCTCCCTCTTAATTAAAAAATACAAATTGAATGTTGTGCGGAGGCAGGGCTACCCACCCCCCATCTCTCCCTCCTCTACACACACAGACTTCGTAATCACACACACAAACGACATACCAATTAGCTTGCTTAAGAAAATTAATCGAGGTTGTCTAGCCATGAGTGGTGACTCCTGTATCGGCATTCAGCACACACACTTACAACAGAAATGTAATTTGAAGTAGAGGCTTCCCACCTCTAGAGTTTCCCATTGGGCCTAGACCATGGTCACACCGAATTGTTTGATCATTCGCACAGGCAGCCGGTTCTAAGACAGCCAGGGTTGAAGCAACCACGTCTGAAGAGCACGGTGGTCCCTAGCCATTCAAACTGCTGGTATAGGCGGCTGTGGTCTTGGCTCCCAAAAAACTCAATGATGAAGCCCTCTACTTCTTGCAACATTTCTGTCACAAAAGATTGTGTGTGAGAAGCAGCCGTGTCAGAGTACATAGAAGGGCAGGAAAGGACGATGGACACCACTGAATGGTGGCAAGATGGTGGTTTAGGGGATTTGATGAAGCAGAGATATTTAAAAGGGTGCATCTCTCCAGATTCCCACTGACGAGTGTTGCTGTTGGTATTTTGTCATTTTAGAAAGACTTAATACATGGTCTCTATCTAGTTTATTTAAGAGTACAGCAAACTGTCTGTTTGTACAACTATATAACTCTGTATTGAGGTCATTACTGGGTCTAACATCAGACTTACAGCTACAGTGTTAAATTGTTTGCCCTCTAAAGAGGTTCTTTCACTCACAGTTTTCTATTTACTGTTGAGACAGGTGACCTGAACCTGAAACATAACAGTGCAACAGCATGATCAAATCCAATCGGTAGACTCAGTAAATCAGGACTGGCAGCAGGGGCTTCCTTTTTCTAAATGCGTAACAGAGATTTGTATCTTGAGGCCCTTAGCAGGTGTTTTAATGGGAGTGTGTTTGCTTTACAAGACTAGGAACAGCCTCTAACTTCACAGGCACTTTTTAGTTCTAAAATCTGAGAGAATATAATTTGGTTAAGGGGACACCAGGGACTCGACTCATTTCCTGGTTATATTTTCTGCTTACATAAAACTTTTATGCTACCCTTCCCCAGTGTGTTTCAAGATGTGGTAGGCTCAATATATCTAGATTGTCACAATTTCATCATGAATTGTCTTAAAAGTAAAAACTATTTTGGTTAATCTGTGACTTTATGATTCTTGTCCTGTAAGACAATCACTCCAATAAGAAACAAAGTGTAGTGGTGATCTAAATCAGGCATACGATGTGTCATTAAATTGGACCATTATTAAATATGCTGTAGTAGCATCACGCTAACTTAAGTCATTCCTAAAATCATATCCAAGAGGAGTCCAGATGTAGGATTTTCAGTGAACATGAGATTACTCTCGTCATCGCTGTCTTTCCAGCTGGATGCTATTTCTGTCTGTGATTTTTGACAACTGGCAATAGTCCTGTTGGACATCACCCTAAGCTAATCAGGAGTAAGCTAAGAAGACAGCGCGAATGCAATATTTATGGGCTCCAGCTTTAGAATAATTATCAGTAGGTACACAGCTTAAATATAATTATCTGTACTTATAGAAAAGTTTGAGCTTGGCCAACACAGCACCTCAGCATTGGTTTCTGTTCATGTTTTTTATTTTATCTAATCTATGAGTGCTGGGTGGCCTGGAGCAGTGAAAGGCATGAGCTTATGTCTGGCTACTTTCATAGGCTGTGAACATGCAAAAGGTCAGTGTTGGGAGAGAAGAGGCACCCCCTACTCCCACTAAAACAGAATAGGCAACTGGCGTAATGTAAATTAAACATCATGTTTTTTAGAAAGTCCATTATTCAGTTACCTTTTAGATTTTTTAGGTTACATGTCATTTTGAGGAAGTATGGACCAAAGCATTAAACAGAGAGGACTGCATATGGCTTTGCACCCAGATAACCTTTTGGAGCCAGGGGGAGTCTAATAATGGGACGAAAAAAATCTACAAGAAGAGGAACTTTCCTTGCCGCACTTACATTTGCATGACAGACTGAGCAGGGCCAAACCCACAGGGTAGAGGGTGGCAGCTTCTTGTTTCCTTAATTGGTACCAGATATCATGGAGAAGACTGGATGACTGCATGACCACATGAGGTCCTGTCACATAATCAGAATTTACAGAGTATCGTAAACAAGACTAATGTTGAAGACAGAAAATCTTTATTTATCTGGGAATCTACCTATCTACAGTGAAACAGACAGTATGAAGACTTCCTGTTGACAAGGTTCAATTAATAGACAGATTAAATAGACTTCATGTGAGCTCCCCAAAAGTGAAGCCTAAGCATCTTGTTTGCTCCCTGATGGCTGGCTGTATGAGGGGTCATTAAACTTGCATCCTTCATGTTAATGGATGGGACATGGACCAAACTAAAGTTAAAAGTTGAGAAGTTTAATGTCATTTTATGTAGTTCTTTCACAAAGTGTCGCTAAGATCAGTTTTGAGTGTTCGGGGTATGATGTAATATAGGTCTATCATTAATCATCTTTGCAACAAATAGAAACATAACCCAAAAGAAAAGAAAGAAAAAAAAAAGGATCTGATTTCATTGCTTTTTGTCTCAAATGGATTCACATCAGGAACGTTCCACACCACCTGCTGAGTGACACAGGAGAGACCGTCAGTAAATAATGTGAATGCTCCGCTCCCTGGAAACCTTGCATGATTTTCACATTGCCTGAACAGTGCCATATTTTGAGTCAGGACATAGGGATTTTATGTCAACTTAATATCTACCAGAGGGTCAGTAAATCACTTAATAACCTGTCTCAGAGTCACTGATGGAACACTACTTACTCATTTCCTGGCAGTGCCTTCCCCAACAAATACTGTCTGACAGGCATATTATGGATAAAACAAAATCCTCGCTGGCTCGTTGTGAAATAAACCTTGAAGAATTCAAGAGACTCTCATTGCGTGTAATAAAAAGGATGCAACTGCTTAACTATTCAGGAATCAACGATCCCAAACAAGAAGAGAATGTTTTCTTGTTCAGTGAAAGATTACGACTGTAAAGGGGAGCTTTGTATATATGGCAAAAACATACACAGCTAACAAATTAAATTGAATATATAATCCAATATTGTAATACCAGATTACTTTTTTCTTTGCCCACTGCATTTACTTGTCAGGCAAGAAAATGGAATTGGATTGTAAACTGCTAAAATTTCAACCACATCATTACCAAAGATAGAAAGACAGACACAACTATGTGTTATTTTGAGTCTCCAGTCAATCTGATATTTATATCTTTGGACTATGGCAGGAAAGAAGAGCACCTGGAACTTGTAAATAATTCAACTTTAGAAGTTATTTTGAAGCTTTACTTTCTGTTTGACAAATCAAACTTGGACTAAAACATGGACAAATGGAAGGAACCGTGAAAATCATCCTATGTATATTAACCTAAATTACTTTATATCCAGCACAGACTTTCATAGGCATTTATGATTCTGAGTCAAAATCAAAAGCACCCTGAATACCACATAGACTGTATATAAAGATGGACGACATGACAGCTCCCCAAAACAATTTTTTTTTGATCACCTCCTTGTGGCTGGCTGCAAAATAGGTCATAAATCCTGCCTTCTCCATGTTAGAAGATGGGACATGAACCAAACTTAAAAGAACACATTAAGTGCATTTTCCAAAACATTTTGGATAGTTCTTATCTCACTGAATATGTCCAAGTACAAATTTGACCAGTAAGTTTGGTTTTAACTAGTTATTTGAAGCCATACAGAAACGAGGTGAAACTTTGACCGACTGACTCGCAGTGGGTCAAAATTGTGTATCGATGGGACCTCACTTATGCGGCTCCATTCCCTTATCATTACTGTGCAGGCTCTGGCTCTAGATGCACAAGATGTGAGCGTTCGTATTTAAGATATTTGGGCTTAATTTCTGGATGGATGGGAGGAAATGGAGACATAGGTCACACGGTAGGTCTCCATATACTGGTCATTGTAGGGCTGGGCAAGTAACCTGAAAACGTATCAAAATAGACATTTATAACCTCTAACTGACCTAATCCTGCTCGTGTTGCTTCATTTGGTTAATACTTTCCCTAATGCGTGGATTCATCAATTGTCGGGTTTCCCCTACCTTCCTTGATGTATATCACCTTGGTGTATGTCCTTCCTTCCTCACTATGCCACTGATCTGTGCTCATTTTATATGTTAACAATTAGCACCATTACTAATCAGAAGTTATTAGTACCTGAACAGTACTTGAAGTTTACTGTGTTTGTTTAATTCAGTCGATTGTATCGTCCAGCCCTAGGTCACTATCAACTGTCTACTTTGTCAGGCCCTGCTTTCTCATACTTATGTTATCGCTGATGCAGTTTGACTGTGCTTCGGCGGTTGTAATCAGTGCCCTCAGCCTCTGCAGTTTGATCTGTCTGGACTGCTAAGCCCTGAGAGGCAGTGGAAGCTCGGACAGAGTCGAGGATTGTTGGCTGACAGATGACTGCACATGGTGCATGATGAGTGCACACCCTTATAAAAGCCTGTTGGCGTTGCCGCCAGTATTTATAGCAAAGGAAAAGTACAAGCTGTCTAACATAAACTAGTTGGTCTTTTGTTAAAATGATCATAAGAAATTGATTATAAACCAATAGATTTTAAAAACGAACCTGCTCTTTGGAGTTTCATGATCTACTTATGTGATTTTATAAATTGTAAAACGAAATAACGGTTAATTACTCATGTGCTGGCATACCTGGAGAAGTAAACCATCAATGGAAATTCTAAGACACAATGTTTGCCGTAGATTGAATTGACTTAGAACTTATCGATTACATTTTAGTTCCTCTATAATCTCAGAGATGGGATATCATATGTAAATGTGATATCTAATCAAAGCTAAAACACCCTTTGAGAAAATGGAGGTAGAATAAAAAAAAAAACTTGTAACTAATTTGTCAAGATTTTGTGTCATTAGCTCATAAAGTTTTGACAGGCAGGACAAACTGTCTAACTGAGAGAGAGCTCTAAAAGTCCAACTCAGATTTTTTTCCATTGACATTGCCAGGAAAATATCACACAAATGCTTCTGGTGCAACTATGGCATGGTACATACCTAATGTGACCTTCGTGAGATCAAACTTCTCGACATGGAGAACTGGCATGGAGCTGAAAGGTTAGCTGAATAGACTTGGCAAAATTTGGGCCTTCTGATGCACCATCAAGTGTTTAGTTACATCTGTATGAATGCTACGGTATTTCTTCAAGGTCTGCATGTGTGTTTGCGTTGAGGGGGCAGACGGATACATTATTTTTTTAACATTAAATGAAAAAGTCATTTCTGTTGCATGTGCGGTTACAGAAATAGAACTAAATAACTTCTAATGACTTTCTTTGGATGAGGGTCAGAAAGCTATCATCCCAACTTTAGTTTTAGTTTAAATGTGCGAACAATGTGAATGAGGAAATCGTTATTGCTGTAAAGGTGTAAAAACCATGAGTTTTTGAAACATAATATATCAATTAGCAGTTTCAGTGCAATAGACAAAGTGGACAAAAAACATTACAAAAGTATTACAGAAATGTGTGTAAAGAACAAAAGCTGAGGCAGCAGCTAATGGAGTTACCATTTTGATACCTGTTTGGCCCCCAGTTATAATCATGTAGCCCCAAGGACCATAATGTACCTTTAAAAATGTCTTTTAGGGGAACTCTAAGGGCACTTTCACTCCTATCTTATTTGATCCAGATCTTCAGACTTTCCAGTTAAATTGCATGGTCCGGACCAGACCGAACCCTACCGTGACACAGCAAGCCCAAGTGGTCTAAATCTGATATGAGACCCAAATCTGATATTAATAATCTGATAATACCGACTTCTTCTCATTTTTTACTCCCATAAACTCCCCCTACACGCTGTGTGTTACATCTTCATTGCATGTGGGTCACATCAGTGCCATGACCAGTTCACATTTGGGTCCGATATTGGCAATATTTTAAAAGATCATTTGAAAAGCTACACATACAAAACACAAACAAAATGTGAATCTAGATTTTGAAAAACATTTGAATTTAGCACTAACTTGCAGTCTGAATCTGATGCAAGTCAGACCCCAAAAAAATGGTTTGCAGAGTGTAATTTCTATATTTTGGATAGTTCTGACTTTTAAACCAATTGCAACTATGTAATGTTTGAACGAAGAGGAAATTCATTTTGCTGGTAGTTATACCATAATGATATTACAGTGGCAACAAAATTAACAGAATGTTAGATTTAGCGAATGTCCCACTCTCTCCTTCCCAGAAACTATGACCAATGATACGTATCTCCAACAACAAAAATGATCCCTTACAAGCTTTCTGACCACTGAGGATCCTTATATAACTTGTACCTCAAACACAAAGAGCTAAATTGTCTCTCATCAACTCAAGTCACTGTAAGTCGTCTGTAAAAAATTGAACATGAACACAGCACAGTCATTGCGAATCTTAGTAGTGACTGCTCTTTAACTCACAATGTGGTTTTATTTTACAAATTTCCAAATAAAACACACGCCAAAAGCATCAACCTTTATGAAGATGCAAGACTGTCAGTGCTGTGGCATCCACAATGTTTCTCCATTAAATAATATAAACCATGTCAGATGATGGAAATTTGCAGTGAAAGTTAAAACAGGACAGAGAAATTTCTTACTGAAAGCAAGAAGTTCTGACCATGGTTTTTACTAATGGAGCAGAATGTTCATAACAGCATATTAAAAGAAAGTGAACATTTCTGCAGCATATGGTTAGATGTTGTGTAGTGAAATATGCTCCTTATGTCAACAAATCTGCAAATCCTATGGATTTACCTAGATCAATCAAACATGGACCCTTTCCCAGTTTGTCAATCAAACAGGCCTTGTGAAATATTATTTATTATAAAATTATCATTCATAATCACATTATATTAAAAAAATGAAACGTGACTGGTAAGAGTCTAAATACCCTGTCATCAGTGACAGAGGATTTGAAGAAATGTGAACGTCCTCTTCAAATGTGTTGACTGAGTTCTCACATCTGAAAAAGGTGCAGCAGAGAGCTCTACATTATTATATTTAAAATATGCACAGCTGCACAATGGTTCATGTCCCTGTATCTTCTCCTTAACAGGAAGATGCAGAATGTGGATGTCTGTCTTTCCAACAGGTGTTTTCCTTTAAAATCAAATAAACCTATACTACTCAGTGTGTCACAGGCGCAAAGTCATTGATTTACTTTGAGATTTATTTAATTGACTGTCCTTACAGTACCTTGCATCACATAGAAAGATATGAAGCCAGTGTTCTTTTTTATAACCGATACGTTTTTCAAACATCTGGTGGAGCTATATAAAAAAAAAAAGTCCATAAATAGTCCTGCTAGAGTGCGATGGAGGATCTGAGAGAGCCACCTGACATCACAGCAGGAGAAGCAAAGATGCTGTGATGCCTGTTGTGCCTGAACTTTTAACCCATTGTTATGAAATCACAACAAATGTAATCCTAGAAACTGTAGCTGCTTACATTATCTTCCAGAAAAGGGACTAGATTTGGAGCTGCCAACACTGACGTTTATGGTAGCCTGAGCAGAACGACTTGTGGACCAAAAATGAATTCAAAAAGATGTACTCCCTCTCAAGCAATCAAGCACCAACAGATGAATGTGAATGTCTGAAAAATTGCACCTGAAGGCTCCAGGCTAGCTTTTTACATTGGTTGCACTGGTGCACCTAACTTTTTCATAATTGAGGTGCACCCAAAAACCTTCTACTGCTCATTTTGGCACCGCAATAAAAGACCAATTCAATTTACGATATTTCATTGTACAATACCAATTATGCTTGGATATAAAATAAATTCTCAGAGAACTAAAGCTGTTAACTTTGCAAGGAAACCTCTAACTTGGTGCATTATTGAAGACATTATGGTAGTCCTTTCACAATAACAAATTTTGCTCTCACTAACTGGGCTTGGCTTCTGCAGCTGCCGGGCCAGGTGCTGCCTTTAAATAAAAACTTCAGTGCTCTTCAGATCCTAATAACTTGAGATTAGTATTGGTGTTTGTTTAAAATGTAAAGTGAGCACAGGAGGTCAGTAGGATTTTGAGGGGAGTAAACACAGACAGGAGAATCAGAAACTAAACAAACTAACCGCGCTTTTGCTTGATCCTTAATTAGCGGCGCTATCCATTTTGTATTAGTGGTTTGTCATGAAAACCATGTATTTGCAGCTGTTCTTCACAAACCAGCTCCTTTTGAGGGTTTTAGGTTGGATATAGGTTTATAGGTGGCTAACACAACTGGTGAAGAGTAGGATTTTTAAGTAGAGGTTTAATCACTGTGGGTAGCCTATTAATAAAGATCATAGACTGTATATAAAGATGGACGACATGATGGCTCAACAAAAGTGAAGCCAAAGCGCCCTTGATTGATACCTGGTGGCTCGCTGTAGTACATGTCATACATCCTGCCTCCTCCATGTTAATGGGTGGGAAACGGACAAAACTAAACAGTGAAAGTACATGTTAAATAATGTTTTTCTAAAAAGATGGTGAGTCGGTAGCTCGCCAGAGCACCTCCAGATTAACCTCGGAAAGTAGAATGGCACAGCCGAGGTTAGTTGGCCAATTAACTTTCCACCAACTCGGACTGACTCATGCTTTGTCTATGGTACAGAAAAACTAATGCCATCCAATATTTTGCATGTATATGATTCAATTTTAACTCTGTACACCGATCAACAATTAAACAACATTTTATAACGCCACATGAATTAGAAAGAAATGTGGGCTGCAAGTAATTTCACATGACCCCTGGTTTAGAAGTTAATTCATCACTCCGAGCTGAATGAAGCAATCCTGGGAAAGCTAAACACGGCAAAAACAATAAAGTGATAAGCGTTTAGCTGTGCTGCAGTGTATCCTGTCTGTCAGCATGCTGGCAGAGCAGCTTTCATTAATATTTGTAGAATCGCACTGATACAGGCACATGGTGATTATAAGCCCAAATATATCTTTGAAACAAAATCAAAGAGGTTAGGATATTTCCCTGTTTGGAAAATATATTGAGAGGCTTATTTTCAAATAAAGAATATGGCAGAGTAAGGGAACATGTACATCTTTATTGTTCCTTTCACATTAAGGGTATTTTATCGTGTTTGCATTCAGAGGTTTACATTTGTGTGCATTTGTCTGTTAGTTATCTGCATTACATAAAATTGTACTGGATCACAACGAAACTTGATGGAAGGATGTTATCTCAGTCAGGGAAGGACCCATTCACTTTTGTTGCAGATCAGAGATCGGGATCAGAAGGCAGAGCTTTCTTTAACATTGTGAGATAGTATATTTTCTAAATTATTTTCACAGAGAAAAAGGCACATTTAAGGAAGTGATATCTATAAGTCTGAAAAATTTGGTGTAGCTTGATTAATTTTAAGGGGACTGTTGGGCCTTTGCGGAGGTATGCACTTTACTGGGTGGCATTCTGGTTTTTAATGTTATGCTGATGAAAGCATATCTTATCATGAGGTCATTTTGAATCAACTAATGAATTAATGATAGTGCAGGAAATGGGTAACAGTCTTCCAGTGAGAATCTCCAGTTAACAGTGAGGAAACTCCATCAGCTTGATGACATAACAGCTAACACCTGGGTCAAGATGGCTAGTCTTCGCTGAAAAGAATTTAACAGATACACCAGTGATTCAGACCTGCAGGTCTACGTTACTTCGATAACGTAAGAGCTCATGAACACTTGTGGAGTGACAGGGCGAGCGGCCTCTCTGCTGTAAGCGACAGCACCACAACTGATTTAGACTTTAACCAAATGGTCTTTTGATTCGAAAAGCAACTTCCATCTTTTAATTCCAGGCAATATAGTCAAAGTACAGTGAAATATTTTAGGACTTTGTCAGAAATGTCCAAGACTTGTCATCAGCAGAATAGCCCCTGAACGTTATTTCATATGGTGTTTATTTGGTGTGTAGGTGTCGAGAATAGAGTATAGAGTAATCCCGTAATTCAGTGCCACTATATCCCCATAGATATCACTATATGAACGATAACGACAACCAATTTTAATTCAGGGGCTTCGGCATACTAAGATAAGTTTCACCAAACTTGAATTAATAGGTAAACAGATCTTTGTGCAGCAGCAGTGGTGCGGCTTCAGGATGTCAGGTGAAGGGACTGGAGTTTGATACTTTTAGAAAAAACATTGTTCTTCCTAGAAAATATGGAACCAAATTCTATCTACCCTATAACATGCTAGTTACTGACAATAGCTTTGACAAAATCTCAACTGTGAAAAGAACCTTGAGGGGATTAAATAGATGTAAAATAATAAAACAACTCATAAGAACGTTTACAGTAAATGTCATCGGCGGACTAGATGTGATGAAAATAAATGTTAATACCATAACAACACTTGATCTAACCATAATGACATCCCAAACACCCACACAACTAACTCATTAATCATATTTATGAGAGAAAAGAGACAAACATGTTCATGTCAAACTGGGGATTCTGGTGAACCCTACGGCACTGTTAACAATAAAAATGATTCCCATCTGGTGAGCTTCAAAATCCAAGAGACTGAATCAATCTTCCTTAATGGTAAGGTCGTGTTGGCACAAAGTGGACCGAATGATTACATCTGTTTGGGTGTTTGCTCTCTCAGATGTTGAAATCGTATTGGACGCTTCAAAGCCGTGTAATGAGTGTAATGCCCAATGCACAGTCAAATAATATCCACCAACAGAACTGCTAAACAATGTTAAGTGTTGACAAATCAGACTGCAGCATTGTACTCATGATTGCAGTTGATTTGGTAAGATCACAGATAGTGTTACAGCCCAACATGAGCACACTGACACACTACACATGCTGTCTATCCTGTTCTGATGACTGTTACAGTGAGAGTGGCTCAACATATATTCTCTGACTGGATTTGAAGTTTATGTTCTATAGCACGTTTCATTTGATAAGCAGAAATTCAATGTGCTTTAAGATAAAAAAAGCAAAGATACAAAACAAATACATGACTTAACATTTGAGTTTGAAATATAAAGAATAAGAGGAGATATATATATATATATATACACAGTATATATCATAATTAAGTGAAAACAATGTAAATAACCTATTTCTAATAAAAAAGACATGAAGCATGAATCAGTATAGAGGTAGTCTTTCATCGTACACTAATTAAAGCTTGCAAAATGATATAATATCAGAGAGTGGGTCCATAATAAGCATGTAGGTAATATAGGAAGGAGCCAGAAGCATTAATACATTTAAAGACAATAAGAATAATTTGATTTACTGGGAGGCAATTCTAGAGAAGTTAAGAAAACATGATACTGGTGCATTAAACCCTTGGAAAACACTTAAAGATCTGTGTCACTAGTGTGATTTTCTAGATATTTACAATCTAACCAGGTTTCAGGAAGAATAAGGATCAAGTATTCACAGTCTGATTCATGAGCCACAGGTCAGAAGAGGTAATCAGAAATGTCTAACAATAACTTCAGTAGAAAGCATTGACTTGCTGCCACAATTCATCATTCCTTGGGAGTATGTACAATCCATGAGGTAAAAAACAGTGCCGCTAACATTCCTTCATAAATTTAAATTGTGGAAAAAGTATTAAACATTGAATAGGTGCAGTTTTCAGGACCAAGATCTGGACTAATAATTTCCCCAACTTGAGCCATAAAAAGTTTAAATCCCACTTCACTGACCCTTTCCAAGTATTGGTTGATTTATAGTGCAGGTCAAATGAGGGAGCAACTTCACACATGCTGTGCATCATTATCAGTTTCCCAGAATAACACTGACATGGAATTACTGTTAAAAATTGCTAAAAATAAAATAGCTGTGAGTATAACTTGACGAGTTAATCAATGATATTTTATTATATATTACGGTTAAACTCAGATTGGTTGTGAGATGATGTAGATGGATGAAATGACTGCTCCCCTAAATTGAAGCCAGAGCATCTAGATCGCCCCCTGGTGTCTAGCTGCAATGTAAAAGGTACCATTGTTGGGGTAAGTTTGGTTTTGATTAGTTATTTGATGCTCAAAGATTGGGTGAGACATTATGAGTGATAGCTGATACTGAATTGCGATTAAATGAGGGTGTGTATCTTGATGCCATGGCTCCATTGTGAATGCGCAACTCTAGCTACGAAAGACAGAAGTATTCCTTGATAGTTTGGCTTTATTTCTGGATAGGTAGAGTTGTTTAATCATTCTTTATATACACCATTGTTAACCTCTGGGTGTACAGTGACAGACTTCCGATCAGTACACAGACTATGTAAGCCATCCAACGCCGTTTCCTGTTTCTCATAATCTTGATTCAAGGGAAGTCAATGTATTTTGTTAAGAAAATAATGTAATGTCATAGAGTTTTTCTTACCTGCTTCACATCATACGCCATTATTTGACATGTATCTATCAATCTAGGCTCCACCAAAAGGAAAAGTAAAACATGCCTCAATTACTTTTCAGGGCATTTTTCCTTTCTGAGGCTGTCGAGTTTAAGCATTAGCAGGAAATTACTTTCACATGGAGGCAATGTTTGCCACATTTTGTCAGAATATCTTTCCATGATATTGACAGCATCATCTCTTTTGGAGGGACTTCTCATAATCTTACTGGAACACCCTGCCGGTTTGGAGATGCGTGTATCTGCATAATAAACACTAACCACCATGAGAATATTATCGAAAGAGCAAAAGCCGTAGAAAAATAAACCCTACAGGATTTCCCCTTCAAGTAAAACCATCTGTTGTTGTCCTCTACAATAAATGAACCCTCTCTTGCAACAGCCTTTGCCTTTGTGACATGTTTTGTACTCTTCCATCTTACTTGCTAAAAGATGAATTGGTTTTTAACATCTTTTGAGCACAGACTCTTTCAGGAAAAAATAAAATAAAATATATTTGTGTTTTCCCATATATATTTTTAATCTATGAATTAAGTTTGGTTCTGCTTCTGAAGCAGACAGAATATAAATACCTTGAATTTAATAATTTAAAAAAAGTGCTTTAAACAATCAACTTCATTTACCACTCTATGCCTACTCATCTCATTTCATTCAGGGAAACAGTGTTGTGTGATAATAAAGTTCAGATGTGCAGTCTGGCTCTGGGCATTTGAACAGCCTACTGCATGTGACCTAATACTGCAAACATTTGGCTGAGTGACAGGTTACATGGTGTCTTATAAAACACTGTTAAACGTTGGTGGTACTTACAATAAGGAACTAGGAACTGAAGCATTCGGCATCTCAACATGTTTCCTGTCTCTCAGACACATGCACAAAACATGTATTACTAGACACCAATCGGTTTAATAATACCAATGTAAACAAATGCTTTACAATGCATGAAATTATTGACATTACTACATCTGTACTGACTGGAGGTTAAGTCACAGATGCAGTCTGAGCTTCTCCTTTTCATGGTAATCGCTCTACTAACTTCTTTATATTGACATTCATGCTCACATATGGTGCAAAACTATGCTGCTCTCAGGAGATGTTGATGCAATGCTATTACACATGGAATTCACACAATGATTCCAACATTTACCTCATTTTCTGTCATCAGCTTTCGAGTCTTGGATGAAAATTACAATCAGTACGTCTCAACAGAGGTTGGCCCTGGACCACTATGTCACAACCCCATCACTGTGACACCTGCAGTGAAACCAGACTGGCTGTTGTGAACATTTCTTATTTTTGACTGAGTCGTTTGTGTTTGTCTTTTGCTCTTTTTGCTCCTGATCATTCTGATCAGGGTTCTGTCTAGTATGTGACACACTGTTTTTTTTAAACCATAATCATAGAAAAATGTCTGTGTATGTATGTTGGCAGTATAAAACTGGGTTTTTAACAGGATTAATCAAAATTATATTATCAAAAGTTATATTTTCCAGATAATGAATCCTTACATTTTCACATATTCTTTGACTTAAGTGTTCTCCTCCATGAACCAGATTTGCTCTTCTGTAGTTGCTGAAATGCAGATTGCCATTGTTCTTTCTGCTTTGGCAGCTTAAAAGTGTCTCACATCCAGCTTTAAAGTGTAAGTGTAATCTAATGTAACATAACATCTGTGGTGCGTATGATAAAGCATGGAGCTGCTTACCTCAAAAGTAAGTAAGTGCCAAGGTCCTCCATAGTTTGAGCTCTCACATCTGGCCTTTACAGCTACAGGTCGAAGTTTCACTGCTGTGGATTCAGTAGACTTAGAACAGAACATCATTGTAACTCAAAAAATGTATTTCTGAAATATTTGTGACTACTGCTATGACCTGACCTCATCTATAGTGATAAAGAGAATTGCTTTAAATCTAGGACATCCAGGTACTTTAAGTTTGCATGTAGTTTTATTATTTCAGTTTGTGGGTTTAAACAGCTAGTCAATGGCAGAAGATGTATTCCTGTACTTCACTGTAAAGTTAAAGTACAGATACCACACTGTAAAAATTGTCAGATCCTGGATTAGCAGCCTAAATGCATTATGTTTAACCAGTTTTACTAAGTTAATTTATCGATCTGCTGGTTATTTTCTAGATTCATCCATTTATGGTTTGGTTTGTAATACATAAGAAAATGAAAGAAATGCCTTTTACAAATACCCAGAGCTAAAACTGACCCAATAAAAGGGTTATTCTTGTTTAGTCAGAACCCGAAGTAGGGATTGGTGGGGTTAAATAACTGAAAAAGCATCAGTATCATATGATGAGCCATCCATATGCATAAACAATCTGTATCCAGCAAGTAAATGTCTATAAATAAAATAAAAAAGTTTCAGCCTCCTGACCCGGAAAAATATGGAAAATTAGTGAACGACTAAACAGATATAACAGCAGACATACCTGAATATAAAAGGTAAATTTTTCTAAGAGGAAAATAATCTATGATACTCCGATGTGAACAGTCAGCCTCTATCACATCATCTTGCTCTTTAACTGCTTCAGAGGCAGACTGGTCTATAAGCATCTTAGCTTAAATTAGCCTCTTAACCAACTTATAGTCAAAGAGACTTCTATATTTTTTTGTGGTTAAACCTTTTCCACCTGAGGTTGTTACAGTAATTGTTTTTTATGAGTTGACCTTGTCTCACATCCTCACATAAGATAAGTAGATGATGAGGGACCTGCCACTGCTGCTCAACTTTCTGTGGATGTATCTGAAACTGATGGCCACATTATTTGTGATTTTTCCCGGGTAATATTAATAGATAATATAACATAAATTTGCTTCATTATGATTGAAAATATTATTCTCTCTTCTTGGTTAACATGTCCTATTTAACCCTCTGAAAATGATTGTGGATCATCTAGCATTAATATTTTGGTATTTTGAAGGCTATTGGCGTTTTTTAACCTAGTTTTTATCAAGCTTGTGGCAGGCTCTACCTCTCTCTATATTTAGCCTCAAACTTTTCACCAAATTTCCAAGATCAGACCTATCACCAATCAGAGAAATAAATGGTGACAGTAACAAAATACCCAAACAGACCAAAGTGTGCAGATATTTGTTGTTCTTTTAAGATTAAATATACTGTGTAGTTAATTTAATACGATCTCAATGTTGGATTCAACAAACCTATCAAACCCTCCGTATGTTGGATAAAAGGTTCAGATTGGTCTGACTAGTTTCGCATTGGAATGCAGAGACTCAATCTAAACAACATATTTGCCATTGGTTTAGTGAGTCTATTCCATTATTTGACAGAAACTGTGCTGTTCATGATAATTCTTCTCAAGAGGTTTACACAACTCTGGTTCATGCTCCAACACCGTGGGTGGTGGTAATGCACCTCAAAGCTGGTTGCCAACCACCAAACTACATGAAAAAGATGAAACAGCCATTTTCGTGATGGATAGAAATCAGCCTGAAAGGGAGGGTGGCCAAATTCATGTACGAGAGCTAATAAACATAAACAAGCTAATTGGTCTGATGCCTAATTTGTATCACATGGATTTTAAAACCGCAAGCAAATTATAGCAAACATGTTATGCTAGCTTACTTAACAGTGAGGTCAGTGATGACTCAATGCAAAATGACTGCATTGTAAAATAACACTCAATGGGTGTTAATGAAATTGAGGGCCATTTCATGACGTTAACCTCTGCTAGCTAATGTTGATAGATATGTAATTTGACACTGTAGGACACTATGATGCAAATTAATTTAAGTTATCAGTGCCAATGTGCTCAGAGCTAGCTAAATGGCTAACCGCCTTCAATCTGCTGATATGAGCCTAATTAAATAGCTGTGTGTCGTGCTCACCTTGCTGTTGAGAAGCTGTTTTCCCACAGTTCCTCTGTTCTCTTTCTTTCTTTTCCTTTTTTTTAATCTCTCTTGTCTTTTCATATACTCTGTTTTTTATCTGGTTTTGGGGAAGACATGACTCACATCAGCGTCTGCAGCCTCCAGCTTCTCCATCATCACATAGCTGAATTAGCAGCTGAGTGCAGGTGTGCTGGGACGGACCAAACCATTTGGCAACACTTGTTAGGGGTGAGGGGAGCCTAAATGAACATACCCTACTTTATTTAATGTCTCATACAGAGTTCAGTCCCTTAACCATTTTATTCGGTCAATTTAATTTACTTATAACAGTAATTCCTTTCAAAATTGAAAGCAAAAACAAACTTCTCATTCCTGGCTTTTCAGGGGCTTTCCCTCAGCGGGGTCCTGAGTAGTAAGACCAGCATCCCCCCCTCTCTACAATGCCCCTGCTGGTCAGACACATTCAAATGTTACTGAATAGATTCTAGTTGTGTTTTTCCAATTGCCATGGACCAGATGGTACAATGATTGATTTAATTATAGCAAAGTATCTGCCTCTCCCAAGAAAATCCTGAGAAAACATGTGGTCTGAAATACCTCATGAGGACAAATCAGAGAAAATATTTAGGCCTACCATTCATCCATCAAATCCCAAAAAAGCATGTTCTCTCACACATACCCACTGCTGAGCCTTGGAACACAGCCCTCGCTCCTTAGAGCATGGATCTTAGTTCCTCTAATGTATGATTTAAAAGACCGAACTCCTCTGTAATATGTGGCTACCTCTCTCTGAGTCTTAAGAGGTGATGTAAAGGCTAAACCACTTCCAGACAAACACCTCATAGGTGAATGAGGAGACCTGGCTCGAGAATGTTGTACTCGCCCTCTTAAAAGTCTTATTCTTGGCCTTGACTTCTGCCCACTCAATTTTTCATTCACGCCTCTAAACTTATGTCTGGGTGCGAGCATATATCGAGGAGGACAGCAACGCTGCAGCAGAAAGATATAGACAGAGTGCAATGTCATGACAAACCAGAGTAAAATGATTCTTTCATTTCCCAGGACCCCATTCTCAAAGGTCGATGGAGGGATCGGCCTGGTAAAACATATCGCAACAAAGACAGACGTGACTCCACGGCCAAAAAACACAGGTTAAATCTCACATGTACCCTTTCATAATGCTGTCGATGAATATACTGGTAATAACTGATCAAAATCGAGCAGGAGCTGGTAAGTCCTTTCAAATGGTCCAACTTCTCTTCCATCCAATACTAGCTCATTCTAAGGGAGTCTGGAGAGAGGTACACAAGATGTCTGGTGTGTCGCACTTAAGACAATCGTATGCCTCTTTATGGCATTATCCGGCTATAAAGGGGTATACAAGATAATTGATCTGAGTCTTTATGTATTTTTCTGAACTTGTGAAAAACTATAATTTGTAATGGGAACTCTTTCTCGCTAAAAGCATTGCTGGGACACTGGTGATCTGGTTGTTCTATTGTAACTGCTAAATTTTCATTCTGATTGTTCTAAATGGGTGTATTTATCACAGGTCTTTGGGAATTTTGTAACTCAAAGTAATAATACTGTGTGTTTGTATATGTTTTAGTGAATTAAAACTTTAATTACCAAAAAGATTATAATCAGCATCGTTTTGAACATTATACAGAGCCGGAGGCATTTTGAATTACACAGGCAGGCTAATTTGGCACAGAGAAGTGGATTACAGCAACTCCAGTATTGGAACTCATTGTGTACTTTTCTTGTATATTTACAGAGTTTCAACACCCTGTGCTTCAGTGTCGGACTTGCCCTTGGTTGCTTCAGCTAAGTTTTCCTTTGTGTCACCAACTCTGGCCCTGCCTGGATAAGTAATGGCACATTTCCTCAGTTATCAGGTTGTGTAAATAGTGTCATCTGTCTTTCAGTGGGCTCACAATGGCTGTGGAAACAATTTAATCTTAGCATGGGAAAGGTAATATATAGCTGGCCTGGAGGGCAGTGGCATGGCAACTGTAATATTTTGTAGGTCATCACCAGAATGTAAAGAAGTTTTTTTTTTTATGATGAAGACAAGATATCTCTTAGTAGGGATACACTTTAACTTGGGGACATCACATTTTAAGTGCACTTCTGTATTGAACCACTTCTGTATCAGCCATTTAACAGCAGTGTATTATGTCAGGATGCCCTGCTCTCTCACATTGATACTTAGAGCAGAGATGTTGTATACAAAAATATAAAAACTATGGTACGGTAGAGGTTATTTTGTAATAAGTGTACAGTTGAGGAAACAAATTACTGGGCCCATTCTGGTAATTCTTGGAATGAGTATTTTTTCTTATATATTACTTCATTGAAATAAAAACAAAGACTAATTCCTGGATATTAATCTATTAGACATTTGAAATGTTTTAGGGCCACTGAATGCAGTAGTGTTGCCTTCCCTCACTGCAGAGCCCAGACAAGATAAGGAGTTATTACTTTAAACAAGAAGTCCAAAGTATTTTCTCACAAGTCTGATGCCATTTCTTGAATATCTTTTAACAGCAATCATGTGCCTAATAATAGAGCCAAAGATAATAAAAGGAGGGAGATGGGAAAACAATGAGTAGATTGGGGATATTCAATTAGCAGAAGATCCTCACAGGACATGCTGTGTATGAGAGAATGGTTAGGGGGATTTCGCCTCATGGGTCCTGGAGAATTAAGTAAAGTCCATTTGTTATATATTTCTGAATTCCCTGGTAAATGTTTTCCAGCCTTTTCGGGTGCATTAGTGAAGAATTCATATCAGCTGTTTTCACAGCTGCTCTTCTGAGAGCCTCGGTTCACAGAAATTCATGGTATCCAAAAGTGAAATTTGAGAATATTGTAAGAATTTGTAGAGCTGCAGGGAAGCAACAAGCCAGGACATGTACTATTGGAATGAAGAAAAATATATTTATCTATCTATCTATCTATCTATCTATCTATCTATCTATCTATCTATCTATCTATCTATCTATCTATCTATCTATCTATCTATCTATCTATCTATCTATCTATCTATCTATCTATCTATCTATCTATCTATCTATCCATCCATCCATCCATCCATCCATCCATCCATCCATCCATCCATCCATCCATCCATCCATCCATCCATCCATCCATCCATCCATCCATCTATCTATCTATCTATCTATCTATCTATCCATCCATCCATCCATCCATCCGTCGGTCTCTGTAATGAGGTACAGTTTATGTAAGCGTGGAGCTGTGAAACAGGAGTTCTTTGTTGGAAGCTGATCTCACTTCTTCCATCAATAAAATGTGCCCTCTGTGAAAGGAAAGAATCCCACGTCCAACTCTATTTAAAAAAAAATAAGCAGATCAGGCCTCTTGGATTAACTCTGACATTATAGCAAGAAACTAATGTTCATGGCAAACAGAATATAAGTGAGATTCATAAAAGTCTTTCTTATTCGAAATCAACCTCCTGGATGAATTTTGTAATGTAAAGAGCTACATTTTGTGGATACGATCAATCATAGTTGAAATTCCCAGACATTTTGGCTTTTGCTATCAAAGTTTTTTTTAAAGTAAAAATATGCCCTCATGATTCATGTCTTTGAACTCCAAAAACAAAAATCCCTCCATTGTTTCTGGTAAATACTGTTTCTACTCAAGATGAGGAGGCCTGAGCCATATGGTCCCTTTTAGATTCAGAGTCACTCTGTCGAATAATAAATCAATCTTAACTGTACTAAATTCCTGCATGACTGCAAATCCCATCACGCTCTCCATCATCTACATGCAAGTAGATCGTACTCAGCTGATGCGCTCATCCCAGAGGCGTCAAAACACATCGAGATCCAGTTTAGCCATTATCTTCCATCCATCATTACAAACAGCATATCATTATTTAAGAATACAAGGTAGATGTCCAACAAGGACTAACATTGTATCTTTCGTTACTCTATTTGTTAACGAACTATTCATTATAGTAATAGTAACATCATGTGTCCCAAAGAGGCAAGTTTATAAGATAAATGTGTCAAATTTCTGTCTCGTGTGAGATACAGTGGTGGAAGATGTACTTGGATCTATCAATTAAGTTAGTAAATATACAATATTGCAAAATGTTTACCTGAAATTCATCTATTACAAATTAATCTTAAGTTTAAGTGCACAAGATAATTTGTTTAAACTACCCTGATAATTTGCTAGTTTGTGACGCTAGTTTGAACTCATTTGAGGTTCAGCCGTTATTCTCAACATGTAGTGTTTCCAGTTAAATTTAATATTGGGTCTGGAAGTGATTGTTGTAAAGTTATTGTCAGAAATGTGTCATGTCATTCCCATTGTTCATTCTGATGTTGTCTGTGTTTTTATATGACTGGACAGCAGTGTCTAATAGGGCACTAAAATCGCTGTTGACAGGCTATGAATTGAATAGTAGCGCCCCCACCTGTTCAACAGATGTCGTATGCCTTGGGATGTATTTGTTAACATATAGCACCTTTCATACATGCAATGCAAACTGCTTTATAATATTGAATTAAAGAAAAATACAATAGTAAAACAGAAAAAATAAAGTTAATAAAATTCGAATGAAAGATCCAATAAAATAAAGATAAATGAAAATGGTTAAAAAAAGACATAGAATAAAAAGAGATCCTCAAACTGTACAAGAATTCTGCCTAAAAGTAGTAGCATAAGTGGGTTATTAAATAAGTTATTATTAGTTATTAAATAAGTAAAAGCACTTCGCTAATGGTCCCTTTACTAACATGAGCCTCAATGCTTAAATCAAGTATATAAACAAGTATATATATATTTTTTTTAAAGTCAATAAATAAAGTCCAAAATGTTTGGATTTTATTTTTCCTGATTATTATTGAAACATCTTATTTTTGTGTAACTTAGATCATTTTATGCTATCACTATACTTTCCTGGAAATTAACAAATTAATGAATGAACAAATCAGTGACTGTTTCATATTTGATTTCATTTGCATCTTAACTTGTGTTTCTGTTGTTTCATATCTTATCTCCAGTTCAAATGTTTTATTTCTTAAAGTTACAGTGCTTATACTGCTGATGAATACCGTAAACAAATTACTATACATTATGTTTTATTGTTGAGGCCAACAGAAAAGAAACACTCCCGGCCTAATAAAAAATTATTATTCAAATTTTTTTTCATCTCCAGAGCCCCACATCTCTCAGAGACTTTTTTATTCCCAGTCATGCCAGCTGAGGATACTTGGATGTGTGATGTTGTACAGAATAACTCAGATAGACAATAGTTGGACCAGCCTCTGACAGGGCTGATGTCCACCACAAGAAACAATGGACCTTTATCCTTGCCGACAGTGTCACATGTCACAGCCGAAGAAAACTGCAGGTGTAAATAATAACCGTAATAGAAATTCAGTGTTCTCGCTCCATGGTGGGGATACAGAGCTGGATCACTGCTAAAACTTTATGATTTGTCTGAATAAACCAGAGCCAACATTATTTTTATTTGTTACACCTGTGTTTTCTCTCCTTTGACAACTTTAAACCATCTGCGTTAACAGCTAAACAAAAGAAGTGATACGGAATCGTGGAAACATTTTCAACTGGATGAGTTCACACTCTTTGCTGGAGTTTGGGCGACCAACAAAGAAGCATTTACCAGACCACACTCTGACACAGACAATGTTCTGCAGGCGTGTTGCAGGGAATGAGCTAATGGCTAACCTCATTCAGAAGGAGAACTCGTGAAGGAGAGCCTTGTTTCCCCAGCGGAGCTGCTGGCACATTAGAAATTGTTCCTAATGTCACTTTATCTTGAAGAACCACAGTAGAACCGATTACGAATATGGCACAAGAAAGTGAAGAAAACACGGACCGCAAGACATTTCCAGTCTTTCTGTCTGGCCTGCAATGAAACAACAGAAATGAGCCATGCGTTTCTGTGCAGGCTATTGCACTGAAGTTTGATACAAGACAGGAACTGCTGTGTTTGAAAGCCATGCATACACGCATGAGGAGACGTTCAATTCATCAGTGTGGCCCTCTAAGGGATGTTATAAAAAGTAAAAGGGCCATTGATAGAAAAACAGGTTACCTTTGCACCTGGGGTTTACAAGCCCATTCCAATATGGTGGCGACGTTGATGCACAATCCAGCAGACAAGCATCATCTATAACTGTCAACTGGAGCTGTATCACTAATCAATACCTTAACTCCCATTAGGAGTGTCATTACGACATGAGCCTTTCTCATGGATGATTCCTTGACTGTGACCTTGTGGAAAGATTTTTTATGATGTTATCGCAATTATTCTCCCATCACAGGTGTTTTTACTTCCATTCAAAGTCTCAGCTCTTTCCATGGTCGGAATGTGAGGTTTCTTAGCATTAGCGGTAACATTTGGACTGAATTTAATAGACTGGTTTTCTTTCCAATAAAGTTAAACAGCTTCATATTAAAATTATCCATGCAATGCACTCATTCACAATGAATTCATTAAACAAATAGCTTCCCCCTGTCTACAAAAAGAGGTTGAGCTGTTTCATCATTTATTTTATGCTTGTAACGTTTGGACTAAATATCTCACATTAATCTTTGGAAAACATAACGTTTTTTACAAAAATTACGGATTTATTGTTTTTATTTCCGAATGTATTGTCTAACAGGAAGGAAGATGATAACTTGGTGATAAAAAAAATGGGGTGACGTTTGGGCAAACATCATATTCTTCAGTTTCTCCCTATAAAAATGTTGTATAGATCTGTAATTATGCGATATTATTACATGTGTATTTAAAAACGATAAAATACATTATTGACTGTGTAAATTAAGTGTTTAGCAAGAGATATTTTCTCTTTGAGTTTCCATCCATCCAATCCACAGCTGAACTGTTTCAGCTATAAATATAGTTACTGTTTGAGCAGACAAAAAATGTAAAATCAGTCGATATCGAAGTATCACATGAATTTTTTTTTAATATATATATCATATTAGATATTGATTTTTGCCCTGCCCAAGCATGAATTATTAGAAGAACGGTATTTAAAAAACAAAGACTGAAACATTTCTAAATTCATAAAAAAAAGTTTTAAACTTGATTATTTAAGTGAAAAATTAAGTAAAGGATTTAAGAGAATTACGTGAATTAGTCGAGTGAATTAAGTTGATTGTTTCAGTGAATAATTTTGGTAAATAAAGTGTTTTTTGTTATCGGTGTATTTTCTATTCGTCACTAGATAAAAAAACAACACGCTTCCTGGTGCTCAGCTGTGAGCGCTGCGGGGCTGCAGCACCACCTGCTGGACGGGCATGAGAACAGCGTCCTTCCTGTTTATTAACAGTGGAAGATGGCGACCGGAGTCCTTCAGAGAGTCCGCGGAGGTTTCTCCCGGGCCGCAGGCGGGGCCCGCCCGGCCGGACAGCTCGTCCTGTGGAGCAGGTGGGGCGGTCGTCAGTGTGCAGAGTTCACTGTTTATCTGTGTGTGTGTGTGTGCGTGTGTGTGTTTATTAGTGGGTGTGTGAATTGGCTGCTAGGAAGCTAGTGTGTGTTATCTGTTGTTATCTGTTAGCCAGACCTCGGTGGCCTTCAGCTGTAACTTCACACTGTAACGTTGTTTGTTCAGGAACATTTCACATCGATTCCACATGAGTTTGCGGGTGGAGGGGAAACAACACAAGTCTCTGTCACCTTTTGTTTCTGAGCAGCTCCGGGGCTCAAGGTCAATGTAATAACGTGTTTTTCTCGTGTGGGTGTCCTCTGTTAGATGCTATAAATACACCACGCCGTGTTTCATGCTGTTAGCTGCTGTGTTTCACTTACATTAGCACAATTGTGTTTGTATTGTGTACTAGAGGAGCTGACATGTCATACTCAGGCTCTGTTTTCACCCAGCTGCTGTAAACCTGCACTGTTACAGTGTTAATAATCAATAAAGCACCATTTAAAGATGTTGCATCTGCTATCAAAAATGGAGATTCGGCCACCAGAGTGATTGTATAACATAATGAGACACTACTTGTGTGCGTTCGCAGGGGCTTCTCGGCAACAGACAGCAGGAACGGACAGGACAGCTGGTTTAAATCTCTGTTCGTGAGGAAAGTCGATCCGAGGAAAGATGCACACGCCAACCTGCTGACCAAAAATGAGGAGAGTAACCTCTACAAAATTCAGTGTAAGTTGCCTTTTCTGCTGTTGGACTCGAACCATAAGGAAAAGGAGATTGTATTTGTCTAATGTCTACGTTCTTTTTCAGTCCACAATGTGAAACCCGAGTGCCTGGACTCATACAACAAACTCTGGTGAGCGTTACGTCATGTTAATGTCAGAATAAGTATTCTGTTCATACCCTGTAGTTCAGGAGAAGATGTGCCCACAGATTTAGAAGTAGTAGTAGTATGAGACCAGGACAACATAAGTACAGTGTTGTATATAAATAGTAGAGAGGAGTCTATTCCTGTGTGGTGAATGTGATCAGACCTTCACAGACCAACTGTGCCCATAGCTAAGATGCCTGGAGGCTGCTGAGTTGTAGTTAGGGACAAACATGGGATTTGATACTAACAGGAAACATGTGATTGTCATTTGGATTTGAAAATGACTACTTCAGGAGACTTGAATGCAGATATTTTACTATTTATTTAGAGTGCTATTAAATTAACTTGTCTGTCATTACAGTGAGGAAGTGTTGCCCTCCATCCATGCTGATAAGTACTACCCCTGTGAGCTGGTGGGAACCTGGAATACCTGGTATGGAGAACAGGATCAGGCTGGTAGGATTACTATTATAACCACACATACACGTCTCTGCAGCACAACAAAGCATGACATGCTAGATGCAACACATCTGTCACAAAATAAAACATTTGATGAGAAATCCGTTTATCAGCTTATATCAGCATAAAACCTGCTTTGTATCTATGGTATATTCTATTTCCACAGTTCATCTGTGGCGTTACAGAGGAGGATACCCAGCTCTGACAGAAGTGATGAACAAGCTCAGACAGAACGAGGTAAAGTCTCACTAAATCTTTAGTCGTACTGCCAGGATTTGAAGTAAAGCTTATTGATCGGTGTCCGTCCATTTGCAGAAGTTCACAGCGTACAGGAAGGAGCGGGGTAAGATGCTGTTGTCTCGCAGGAACCAGCTCCTGTTGGAGTTCAGCTTCTGGAATGAGCCTGTACCCAGAGAGGGCCCCAACATCTATGAGCTCAGGTCGTACCAGCTCAGGGTGAGTGATGTAGCCTGCTTTAATCTTAGCATAGGCTGTGCTGATGATGACAGCAACAGATTTATGAACTAAGTCATGAGTAATGTCTGACTTGGTGCATTCCTTGAAGTAAAGAAATATCCGCCAGAGACCTTTAATTATCCCCCAGGTAACATTTTGAGTATTTTTATTATTATTATTATTATTATTATTAAGAAGAACCTGTGGCCGTAAACGTCTCAGTAGTTTGTGGGAGCATCAACTTACCCCTCCTACATGTTTTCCTGGCTCCAGCACTGAGTACCTTTTTATAGTTTGGATATGCTTGCTTTTGTAAAACTTTCTGATAAATCCAAACACTTATTAAACTTAAAAATAAAAACGATTAACTCAGTAAAAGTTGCTACATCCATATGAGTATTCCAGTTTTATCCATTTAAGCCCAAATCTCAAATTTGCCTTTCAACATCATACAACATACAACACCCTCTAACTTCTAAGCTTAGACTGGCGGTTCAGATGTTTTTCTCACTTCTAAGCAGCTTCACTGCACGAGATGGGGCCTCAGGGCTAAAGGTCACCGGCCAGGCAGTGGTGGCAGAAAAGGAGAACATTACTCTTTCACTTACCTCACTCACATTTTCCCACTTAAAAACCGAAGCTCTCCCGGTCACATGCTTTACTGATGTGACTCTCTAAATCACCTCCATCCTCTCAGACATACTGTATGACATGGATTGCCCCTGTGTCTTCAGCAGGTACAAGACATGCGCTATTTTCAACTGGGTCACTTGAGAATTTATATAAACAATTGATGTCATCTCTTGTCCCCGGTTGGAACTGGTAATCCAGCGGCACATGATTCTTACTCATGCACACTGCATGATACACACTCGTCCAGCTGCAGATTAAGTCGTTCTTTCTAATCCGAAAGACAAAACTGTGTAGATCAGTGCTGCTTGCGACATGTGATGAATGTAAGCTCATCACGTACTGACGTTGCATCACAGAGACGCCGTTTGTTGTCTTAAGCATCAGAGAGTTATTGAAGAAGCCTTTGGGTGCAATTATTATTGCAGCTTATCTTCACAAAGACAAAAAATACCTGGGCTATGAGTTTACCGTTCATTTGTACCATTACTTTAACTGTGGGAAGAGGACCAACATGTGATATCTAGTTGTAGTTTGCAAAAACTTGAATTCTACATGTTAATTGTAATGAAGAATCCCCTTTTCTCCCCTGCAGCCAGGAACCATGATCGAATGGGGTAATTACTGGTAAGTTAGCCTGGATTCATTTCATTCACTGAACTGTGCTTACAGAAGAGATGCACCTCACAAAACTTTCTTCATCACACTGTCGTTAATAAGATCTATTCCACAGAGAGGAACCTATTTACAGCTGTAATGTCACGCTCTCTAAAAAAGATTCAGTTGAAGTGTTATAATATATAGACCTTGGGCTACCAGCGGGTATTGCTTTAAGCTAGTTTGATTAATAATAAAGTACCTCTGTGCTGATGTTGTAATGTGTCCTGTTGGGCTATAAATCAACCTGCTGCAGCCGATACTATGACTACGACTGCTATGCCCTGCGATGCTTTGACTGAAATTAGCATCGTTTTATCCTAATCAACTATTATTGTATCTTTGTGACAAATGTGGTAGCTCTAAGTTTGGGATCCATTGCTATAGAGTTTTTGTTTATAATGAATCTGAAACTCCAGGTCTGACCGAGCCAACAGCTCCAAATTTATCCGTTTGTGCAACTCAGTTGATTGTTATTGATTTGAAATGAAGACGTGAGCTTTGTGGAGATATTGTATGGTTCAACAGATTTTTTTCTGTTAGCTCTGTAGTGGTCTGACCAGTTTTTTTTAAGGCGTAACAGACTGTGGTGGATTAAATCACATAGTGTTTTGGGCTTCTAGAAAAGCCTTTGAAGTTACTGGAACTTGTACTTTAAAATCTTATGTCTTTTTCCAGTTAACAGATCTGTGGTGATTCCCAATCATCATGTACATCAATTTAATTATCTATCTGTCATCTTTTTTGCTTTGAGGATTCATGAGGCTCAACAGCCCCCTTATGAAGCCACATTTAAATTCTACTTCACACACTCATAAATCCCAGTCCCCCAAAGGTGCCGGATTATTTTCATTGAGGATCCATGAATCATTCCCTGGGAAAAGAGTGAATATGTTTAAAATATTCCTGTCATATATAGAACCAATACGTCCCCTCAATCAGATCGTCACCAAAATTCTCATCGTTCCACCAAGTTTTCATGAAAGTCTGCCTAGAATTAATTTTTGTAAATCAGCTTATTTACAGACAAATAAACAAACACACAGAGAAATACCTAACGAGTTATTTAAAAATGTTCATGGGGGGAAATACCTTCAATACCTTCAAAACTTCAAATGAATGTTAACCTGTTCCTTAAGTGTATCCTTATTCTTCCATACTTTCGGGTTTTGTTTATGTTTACTTAAACCAAGCTTTATTTGAACAAACCTCTGTCATTATGCAGTTAAATGCCGTTAAATCAACCTAAGGCAATTACAATGGGATTAGTGAGGCCGAGGCTGTTAAGTTTCATATCCAAACAGTGATTATGATTTAAGAAGTGCCTGTTTGCTTTGGGTATAAAAACTGAATGTATTTTAAACAGCCCCCCTCACCCCAGTCTGTTCATTACACACATGTCCAGTGTAAAGCTCCATAAACATACCTACAGTGAGTTATGTCATCACATCTTATGATTGGATGTATAATCACAGCTTTGGCGCAGAATTGTCGTCTGTCTTACGTTAACAAAAACCAACTGAATCCACTTGTGTAAATTAAAAACAGTCCAGAGTAAATTCAGACATGATGTTGAAGTCCTGGTTTGAAGACTGGTCAAGTATTTGGTGGCAGGTTGTGTTTTCCCAGATGAAGCCTTGTTTTTTGGCCTGGGTCTTAACAGGAGTTGTTCTTGTCTGCAGGGCCCGGGCCATTGGATACCGCCAGCACAACAGTGAAGCTGTGGGAGGGTTTTTCTCTCAGATCGGGAACCTCTACATGGTTCATCACCTATGGGGTACGGTCAAATACCAGCTTTATGCCGAATGATAGTGACAAGGATAAAAGTGAAAATCCACAATCCTACTTCCCAATAACTTATTAATGTCTCCCTGTGTGTATATGTAAATTCTGCTGCCATACACTCTCAAGCAAAATGTGTTTACAACGTGAATGATTAATCTATTAATCATATTAGGAAATAATGGAAATCCCTATTTATAGCCATAAATCTTGTAAAATAGCCCATTTACTCTTTACTGTAATAAGAAAACATTTGTGATTTGTTGACCTCAGCCTACAAAGACCTTCAGTCCAGAGAAAACACGAGGAACTCTGCCTGGCAGCAGGAGGGCTGGGACGAGGTGGTGTACTACACAGGTGAGAGGAAATAAAATCCTGTTTCAAACACACAGTGGTGATGATAACTCGTTGTCGGAAACTTTATTTTAGGTGTGCAAATCATTTGTCTGGACCAACAATTTACTGAGCTTTAGTCTCTGTTCTACCCTGCCAAACTTGATCAATATCCAATAGACTAAATCATTTGTATTCCACGTTTCTACAGTTCCACTCATTCAGCACATGGATTCCAGGATTATGATCCCAACAAAGGCTTCCCCGCTGCAGTGAAATGAGAAGCGATGTGGAAGCTGAAAACAAGTGGCACCCTTTCGAATGTCAACATCCATCCAGAGCTTCACTATCATGGTTGTCTCCCTCCTGTCGGTGCTGCCAGATAACATCCCTTCCCTTTTACTTTTTACAAGATGTCACCAGTTTGAAGGAGGCTACAATGCCTGCCCTATATTTGGAAATAAAAAAACGCCCTAACCATTTTACAGCACATGACCGCGCACAGCTTCTTTTCTTTCGGCTCTGGAGCAGAATAAGTAAATTGAATTAAACCTCCTGTTGGTTATGTCCGAAGTCTCGTGCCACATTAGAACAGAACGGGTCCACAAAGAGCTTATCTAAGTTTAGAACCAACCAAAGTTACTTGAAGGCGAGCAGCTGTCTGGTGTGGGAGACCAGATGGCGCTGCTGAAGCTCACTGCATGGTGCAGTGGCCGTTTATTTATTTAATGTAAATTTGGAATTCTTATATCATCTATAGTGTGCTGTGGAAGGGGCACTTCCATGTAAGCCTTGCTCTTGGGAGAAAACCTCTGTAGATCCATGGAAATCGTTTATGGTTGAAGGTGATATATGATGTGTAAAATGTAAAACTGAGGTCTATTATACATCTAACACCTTTCAGTTGCTTTTTCTGGATGTTCCTAAGTTCCCTGTAATGGTTATATTGTTGTTTCATGGTGCCGTGTTTGTAACTATGGCTCCCACTTTTCTTTCTTGAGACGACAGCATGCCTGGTTTTAAAAACCTGTTTTTAATCTCAACATGTTGACATGAGGCAAAAATATTTATCGTGTTATAATAAATCCTGACAACAAACTTTATCTATCATTGGCCGAGGGGCCAGTCGTGTTGCTGCAAACTGTGATATCAAATTTATTTTATTGAACTGAAAGGAAGCATGTTTTCCTTGTGTTTTTGGTTCATAGGGAACAATGTAGAGGGAAGGAGAGCAACACCAACACAGATTAAATAAATTCAAACCAGTTCAAATCTTTGACAGGATGTTTTTTCTTTAACGGGACTGACGTCACCACACTCATAGACATGCCTGGTTACAGCTTTTATCATCCGTACATAATTAAAACACTTCTAACTCATTGCACATTGACATAATGTACAGGAGTTGTATTAGCCTAACTAAAGGCTTTGATGCAAAAAGTGCAAAATACTTAAGTCTTCTTTGTAACCTTCCACACACAGTGCTTGGTTATTCTTGTAGTATCTCCTAGTATAAAAATCAATAAGGCCATATCTCCATGAAGGTAAAACCGGTCTCACTGATGTAAACATATCCATTTATTATTAAAAAAATCTATTGAGAGTCTAAGGAACTTGGTGCACTGGATAAAACCATCAGATTTGCAAATGTGAAATGTTAAAATGAATCACAGTTCATTTTCGCATCTTTAAATCTTCTCCAGTTCTTTTAGGAGCTCCCCGAAACTGGTCACGTACCACGAACACCTCTCCTTCACCTGCGGCCTGATGACGTTTCCGCCAAATCCAATAAAGGCACTCTGAGGGCAGGGGGAAATAATATTGTGATCACACTGCCCCTCCAAATATGCACCAATTGTTTCAAAAATACACAAACAAGACAAAGATTCACGTGTGCACACTTAAACAGCACTTACAGCAGGAGGGCAGGCCTCAAGATCAGTGGCTCCATCCCCGATCATCACCACAGTCTTGAAGCCATATTGTTCCTTCAGCAGGTTGATGACCTTCCCCTTTCCACCGCTCTCAGCTGTGGGCTGACTCTCATCGAAACCAGCATACTCTCCTGTAAACACACAGGATGCAAAAGTATAGGTTGACGTCCAAGAACAAGATGACAAGAGACACTTGAGATGAAGGAAAGTCTGTTTTTGATATCATCAAATCCCTTCATTTCATTCATAGAGCGAGCACTGAATAGTTTCCTACACTTGTTAAAAAAAAAAAAAACTGGTCCACTCCAGTAAGAAGGGAGAGTGAAATATACCATTGAAGTAGAACTTGATCCTGTTTGCATAGACGTGCTGCAAAGGAATGTTGAGCTGAGTGGCCACATGTTCGACGATACAGCGGAATCCTCCTGAAACGAGGAACACCTTTATGTTGCGCTGGTGCAGTTCGTCCACCAGCTCCCTGGGTAAAGACAAATGGACATTTAGCATCAATCAAATGGGACACATACATGCAACTGTCTCGTCACAGTTGATTTCGTTGAAACAGTTTAAATTAGTTGATTAAATTAAGTTTTTTTTATTATTTTTATTTCTGGGTTACTGACAATTGGAAATCTAATCTAGACGATAGACTGCACATACAGACAAAGAGACTTGACCTCTCCCCGAAAAATGAAATCAAAGTGTCTCTATCACCTCCTGGTGGCTGCAAGTGCACATTTTCCCTGTAAGTTTCAATAAGGTATTTGATGCTATAAAAACGAGGTGAAACGTTTATATAATTATATGATAGGTTAATGTATTGATACCGCTGCGCCATACTCCAATTGGTACTTCGGACTCTGGCTCCAGAACAGGTCATCGGCACAAGATGGCGGTGTTTGTATCGGGGACATTTTGCTTCGTTTCTCTGTAAAAGGAGGAAGTGGAGATGTGCCGTGTATCTTTATATAAAGTTTCTTATTTGGGCCAAGAAGCCTTAACTAGAATCTGTGGCTGAGCAGCTTTGTGCACAAACCATGCTTGCAGATGTTTTCCAGTCAGTGTGAGGGCAGCTTTCTGGAGACAGGAAAGGCTTGTAATGATAAACATATGGGAAACCCCGTCCTGCATGTTGTATGCATATACCAGTACTTCAGTGGAATACAAACCTCTCAGACTGACATTACTTAAAAATAAAGAACAATCTTGACACACTCACCTGATGCCTGGTGTGAGCTGAGGTGGGTGGTCTGTTATCAGCTTGTTCACCTGCTCTCTGGAACATCGGATGATGGAGAGACGGTCATTCAGGGCCGTTTTAAACGTCAATGAGCCGCCCATTGCTTTCCGAGTCCTGAAATGTGAGCGTAACACAGGATGGCATCACATCCAGAGCCATCGCAGTAATATCATGGAACGTTGACAGTATTTCTATACATACATCTCAGTGACGGCATCCCCAACACCACAGAATTTGGCGAGTTCATCGATGCCCTCCTCTTTGATGACTGTGCTGTCCACATCGAAACACACAGCATCTGCTCCCCTGAACAGTTCCTTCGTTTGGGAAATTGACGTCATCTTGCTGGGGGGAAAACAAAATGTGTATCTGAATTGACACACTCAAAAACAGCAGCAGCAGTTCAACTGGATCGACGAGTCTGCCAGCATAGCTTGATCTTTCTGTTTTCAAAAGGTATACTGTTTACCCATTATTACTATTCCCCCCCTTCTTCTCTGTCAGACATTTTCATTTTAAATAAAAGCATACAACTATTTCACTTTCGTATTTCCCCATTTTGATTACTGTTACTTGGAATGAGTTACAGTTTTCGAGTAATCTTTCCAAATCTGGAAAAACATAAGACAGTATGAAAGAAGAACACCTTCGTTTCTCTGAGCTCCCCACAAAAGTTTGCTGGACAAAACTTTGAATGCATTTTAGATGATTATCTCTAAATAAAAACATTATGGTGTGGCAGCATTGGGAAGTCACCTGACGGACAATCGCCTGAGGGGTAATCTTATAGTTATGATCTCTAAAGCTGCAGAGGTGAGGAGGAGCTCTGAGGCTTTTCTTCCCCAGTTTGCTGCTGGACTTTTTTGTGTAACTAAAGTCGAGTGCGCAGTTGATGTCTTCAATCCAGTGGCGCAGCAAACTCGTCCATTGGGTGAAATACCGACAGTGTGTGATCCCGGGATCAAACACGTGTCCCGGGCCCGGTGATGTGTGTCTAAATTGCGTTACATAAAGCAGCAGGCTGCATAAACCAACCATACGTGAGGGTGATGGACATCCTCTGCTCGTGTTGCATCACCCGATGCGCACCGCGGTGCAGGGGACCCGGGCCCCCGGAGACCACGCACCCGTGAGGAGACGGTGGGTCCCGGTGATTAAACCAAGTGCCTCGGTGTCTAATGTTAATCTCCAGATGCAGAAGAAGCCTGTGTAAAGTTTGCGTGAACAAACGACTGTAACCTTCCGCGTGTCCTGTTCTGCTTCCAGACGCTTTCAACACCTTCTCTTTCCCTGTCGAGCGTCAGGAAACCCTCCGCGGCGTCACGCTAACACACCGGATGACTTTACGGTACAATATCCCCCGGTTTCCCGCTGATACTTACCGGGAAGCGCAGAGTCGATCCGGTCCAAACAGCAGCTGCAGCAGGATTCGGCGACCACTCCGCATTCAATGGACCCACCTAGTGCCGACCAATCACAGAGCCGCTGCCGTGGGGCCGCCCACTACCCGCTGAGCCGGCTCCATGACAACAGGAACAGTTCATTCATTCATTCATCTTCATAATGTTCAATAAGTGTGTATTCGGTGTCAACATCTGCCAATCACAGGGGAGCAGCTTCCCGATGACGTCACTTCGAACGAGGAACTAGATTGTCGTTTACTTCTCTGCTCTGTGTGCAAGTTACCAAGTGCGTCATACCTGCCAAGTCCAAATCATCACTAGGAGGGGGGTAAAAAAGGATAAACCCCCTTGAGATGTACCCTGTCGATTTAGAGTGGGTCCAAGATGATCTCATCTTTATTTCAAAAGTTTGAAAAAATTATATTACCCTTGTGATACATTTGGTTCATTCCTTGCCTAAGGAGATTAGATTTGCCAGTTACCTGTTGCTTAAAACCTTTTATAAAAGTAGACCTTTTAATGCCTTTTAATGCCTGATTTTGAACTGGTTTTGATTGGTTACAAAAAAGTTTTGTGTTTAGATTTGTACTAAAGGTATAAAGATGAATATTCTTATTATAATTATTACTGTTGAATTATTAATAAACTGAAGCATGCCAGATGATGTCAAGTGACCGTTCCTTCAATGAGGTCCAGATCCACATTTGTGTTGGCAACACAAAGCTTCCCACACCCTTTTCTAATCTGGTTTTTACATCGACCCCGATTGACTCCACCACTACAGCACAGCTCTAAATACATGTTGATTGGTCACAACAAAGACACCTCAAGGACACACCCTGAGATCTGCTCACGGAGACCACGTCAGGAGTTGGTCTGAGACCAAGTCTGTGGCAATGAGGCCACATTCTTGTGCCCTTGTGATCAGATCACCTGAGTGGGATGTTAATAACAGGGCTTAGGCCTCAGCAGTGTTACTTTTATCTTGTATCATTATAATAACTTTTTTTTAAGTAAATTTCCAGTTATTTTAGTTTCCAGCTGGTGTCGGGGGTTTCACCAATGATTTAAAAAGGGCACATTCAGGTCTGTGAAAATTAATTAAGTAAATTGATGGCTGTACATATCTTCTGTCTTAACAAACCTCCTTATGCCAAAGCGTCGCTCTTTCATATACAGAATAAGCAAACCTGTTCCATAAACCTTTTACAGTTGAATTTATTAATTTAAGATCCATTTATTCATCTCCAACACATGCACAGACATGCAAAGGCACACTCATGCAGGTAGGGAAATTTAATCTCTTTTGACCCATCTGGTGCAGGACACACAGAGCAGTGAGCGACCATGTACGGCGCTCGGGGAGCAGATGTTGGGGGAGTAAGGTGCCTTGCTCAGGGGCACTAGACAGGGTAGGGAGACTCTTGGATTTTTGGACAGATCAATCCAGGTTCGTCTTTTGTTGTCTCTCCGTGGAGTTGAACCTGAGACGAACCAGAGACCTTCTCTGCCCATAGACTTTGAGTATACGTTTTTAAGCCAATGCTTTATCATTTAAAACGTATATGCATTTTGGGGAATTATTGTAGTAATTTTGTGTATTATTTTTGCATCTTAATTGGTTTTATTCTATGTTTTTACCAAAATCTCTTATTGGCAAAAAGCCCAAATCATTTCTTTAAGAAGTGGAAATAACAACTGCTGACAGTTGATAAAACATTTTCAGTGATTTCTTTTGTGATGAAAACAATCAGGAGAGTAGACCGACTGCAAATGTCTCTCTGTAGTGAAGGACGCGTCATTAGAGCAGATGAGACAAGTCCTGAAATCTAGTGCAGTACTCCAGACCACATGGTGGCGGTAATGAGGCGAAAGTATTTAGCAAAATTCCTTAAATAACTGCAGAGCACGACAAAGAGGATGTCTACCGCATGCAGCCACGAGTACTTGAGCCGGTTGTGTGGAGCTCAGACAAAATGTTTCTATACTTTCTCCCGTGTCGCTTTAAGGTCTGGATCCAAATGGAAATGTGAGTATATATGTCAGGACCATGTATTTCAAAGTAAATGTCAACCATCAGCTTTTATATCTGCACGTGAGATTACCTTTCCGTCTGTGGTGCGGAAGGCACGTGGTCCTACACATGTGTGTCAGTAATGAGTATTTCAAAGTTAATCTCAATGAATGAATGGTTGGTTAATGGTTTTCTAATAGTGTGACAGGGTGATACTAGTTGTATTTATATGTTCTAGCCTCTATAAACTATTACAAGTATAAAGTAGTTTATATAATGTCGGTTAGCCCAATCATTTTGTGTGCCACAGTTAAAAAGCCTTTGCTGATAGTTTTCACTTTTCCCTGTCATTTATTTGTGCACCTCTGTTTTTTTGTTTAAATCACAGCACCATCCCGGAAAAGGTGTCATGACTCCAACCTCCATCTTTACATACTCAGACCACGTGTCAGATCAGCAGGAAGTCACTGTCCTACAGGAGGTGGACCTCAGTAACGTGAACAACATGGTAAAGCGACTTTTTATGGACTGAATTATTTACTGTCAGGCACAAGCTATAGTGAATCTCTTCTGCAGCCAGGTCACTAGTGCAATGCTCATCACAATAAACCATAAATATTAAATGGTAATATAATGCTAAATATCGGAGTGAATAACCAATATTTCTTAGTTAATAATATTGTCATACCCATTTCTCCACATCTTTGGTCCATTGTCTTGCTTTGGGTGCTTTTGGGCTCTTGACCCAGAACCTCATTAAAATGATTTTGTCAATGTGGCTTCTGGTCTTAGTCAGCTTTTCAATTTTCCTAAGCTGCTTGTTATTGAGCTGCTCTTGTTCTCTATGTTGCAGCTGGTGAGGATGAGCCTTGTCGAGCCGAGAGGAGAAACTTGCAGAGGTTCGTAAATGGTTGTTGATATCCTTTAATTGACAGCATGGAAGAATTCTGTTTTACTCTTGAAATAGTAAATGCAGTCAGACACTATGCAAAATTATTGTTTTCACACACTGACTCATAACAGAAGAGTGCTTGTTCTGTGCCTCTTTTTTTTATCTCAGAGTGAATACAGCAACTTGTTAATAGTTTGGATTATATGATTTATATACAACTGAATAATCTTTCATTGATTAAACGTGCAGTCATATTCATTCAGATGTTTTAGATTTGTTAATCAAGTCTAACAATAAGGCTTAGTCCACTTTTTAAAACCTGCCATGAGCTCTGAATGATTTCATGTGTGTATTGTAAGAGATGAATTCTCTGAGTGGATGAATTACTCTTCTAACATATCTTACCTGTTTTCTTCTAGCATGTGTCTAAATGTGCATTTATGGTGAAGTGCTGTGATGCAAGCTCAGTCCTGCAGCTCATCTCCGCACACTGAAGCGGCTGTGACCTCCAGCCGGTGAAGAATACCCGGGCGATGGTACGTTTGTACACTGACGCAGGACATTATTATTCACAGCCCTGTAAATGCTAGAGGAGGCACGGACGAATTCTGTTCCAGCTGCTCTGTGCTGGACACAGTCAGACACCATGCAAAAGTATCGTCTCATTCGTGCCCTATGACTGGATGTGTGCTGCTCAGCGCCGCATCTTATTTGGCAGGAATGAGTACAGTGATTTACTAGGGAACTGAAGATGCTGCTCTGTTAGTTTCTATTCGTTTATTGATTTTATGGGTTCCGTTTTGTTAAATTCTACAGAGCAGCCGGTGTCTGTAGCTGAAGCTGGGCTGAGGGAGAACTGTCCACTCCTAACTCATGGTAAGAAGATTAAAATATAATTAACTTATCTCATCTCCCTGTTTTCTGTTCAACTCAATAATTTTCTCTTTGCTTTTTCATCCATAGAATCATTGAAAGGAAGATCTAATACGTTTGCTGCCTGCCCATAGATGAGTTCTATCAAAGATGTAGTGGATGTGAATGTACTTCCCTCTCTTATAATAAACTTGAAACTGTATTCTGATTGGTCTCGTTTAATGTGCTTAAAGTTGTTGGATAAACTGAATTAAAATAAAAGCATAAAATAACAAAGATCTTACATTAAAGTTTAATAAATAAATTCAAAGCATAACATTTAAGTCCTACAATCATTACAACTTCCCGTGAAGCTGTTACCAATATCGTACATCCTGCACAACCCATAAAAAGCCACACACACACGAAAGTCAGTGCCATTTCAAGTATGGAGATTCACTTTCATAATCCAGTTGCATAGGTTTCCACAAGTTCAGCTTCTCGCATTTTAAGAATGACACTGGGTAGAGCACAAACCTCAACCAAGGCTCCACGGTTCCATTAAATTATCTCTGAATCATTCCTCGTGAAAATATCAAATACAATAGAAGATATTCAAGAAAGTGATGGAGAATTACAGAATCTACTCATTTGTATGGATCCGTGTTTAAATGTAATGGGTTCTTTCATAGCCAATGCCAAATTCCAAGTTTCCACTCTGTAGTGTTTGCATGATGCAGCTGATTTAACACTTAACTGAAAATGGTTTATACAACCAGAATGAGCATTGTCATTTGAATTTGTTGTGTAGTGTTGCACAGTGTCTCTGATGATTAACATGGAGAAGCTGTTGCCTCCATTTGTTATAATTTAGCATCAACACATTTTCAAAGAATACCTGGATCATTTTAAGTGACTTAGTTTAAAACACTTTAACAGTACATTCCTTGTTTTAAAGTCATTTTTTAAACCTTGATGACAATAAGCAAACTTTTTAACAGTTACAAGTCTTACTTGCAGAGTTACAGGCACCATGTTTGCCACACTTGGTACAATTGTACTGCAGAATTGGAAAGTGCTTTCAAAGTTCATTCCACATAAATTACACTTATTCGACCTTGTCTGGTAGAGGTCAGACACCAGATCATACAGTGAGGAGAGTACAGCTCCAGCAGAGGTGAATCTGAGGAGCAGGCGCCTGTTACCAGATTTGGTGAATGGGCTCATCTGCCTCGGCAGCAATCGACAGCAGAATGGCTTTGGGCGTGTTCTCGAACAGAGCGGCTCTGTTTTGAGTCTGGCCCTTCTTCACCCAGTGGCCGTAGATCTTGAAGGCGCAGGCGTCGATGAGCTTGCGGAGCGGCTTGATCGAGTACGGGTCGCTCTTGATCACCTCCTTGGTGACAGGTTTGGCACGGCGGTAGTTGCAGTAGATTCTCATCGTGGCGAGCACGGTCATGCAGATGACCTGATGGAGAAAGGTCAGCCAAGGTCACTGGTTATTGTTTTTTTCTATGTTCGAATTGTGGGAAACTATCATGATCCCTGGGAATTTCATGAATTTAAGCTGCTGGTTTTTCATGCTCATATAATGCACTCTGCCTGTATCACAGATTACCCTTTTTCATCTCAGTACTTAATAGCAATTAAAATACAAAATTAATGCAGCCAATAAATTGTAGGGTTACGGTTAGGGCTCAAATCCAATCCAAATATTAATAAAAACATTAATAAACAAAACACTCAATAAAGGGTAAAATAATTCAGGAAAATATTTAAAATACATGAAAGAAAACGATCCTTATGGGAATTATGTCATTAACATTGGAAAGTATACAAAAGGGACGAAATCAGCTCTAGGAAAATGGGGGCATTTCAAACATTACGTTTTTTTTCTTAAAATCTCTGTGGTCTCACCTTGAAGCGTCTGTAAGGGCTGAACTGTCGCACTTCATGCACCACATACTGGGAGAAGAACGAGTGGTTCAGAGCATCCATGGCTGTGAAACGCTGCTTCGGATCCACCACCAGCATCCGAGAGATCTGAGGGAACCACATGAAGAGTTTCACCAGTTATTTAGCGAGTAGAACCTTAGTGCAAGTTTTTGAATTTGTTTTAATTTTACAACGCTCATTGAATGTGTAGACAGGAGAAAAAAATCCTACCAAATCCTTGACAGTGTCTGAGCGGTCATCCCATTCAGGAGATGAGAAGTCGTAGCTACCGGCCAAGATCATCCGCAGCATCAGCATCTGTTTCCTGTGCCAGAAGGGCGGAGAGCCTGCGAGCAGCGTGTACATGATCACGCCTGAACTCCATCTGTAAACATAAGGCAGAGGTCAGAATTCAGATTTTAACCATTATATGCTCAAATGACTTTCTGTTGTGGGCTTAGCCTCTGAACAACACTCACATGTCCACAGCGGTCTGATATCCTGCATGTCCTGGGTCCATGGAACACCCGATGATCTCAGGAGCGAGGTAACCAGGGGTCCCACACACCTCTGCAGTACAAACACAACACAACAGAACACAACTCGCTTGTAATAAGAAACAAACAAAAGCAGACAAAAACATAAGCTCCTTGGCCGAGGTGAACATGTATTGAATGTACTCTGCATTCACAGAGTTTGTGTTATAGTCTCTGTATACATGCTAGTAATCTAAACGGCACATCACAAGCTTTATTTACCAACTAAGCAAAACCATGCTGTGATGTTCAGAGTCCGTAGACGTCTGACTTCCCGCTGCAGGTCATTGAGGAGACTCAGTGGAAAGGTCAGTGTGCTGTAAGCAGGACTCCAGCTAACAGATCAGAGTGTCCTGTTGCCTCTTAACCTTTGTGGGAGCAGCTCAGAGAGAAGATTCTCCTCTGACCACAAGCAGCAGCTGCTGAGCTGAAAAGTTCACAGAGCGTCATAAACATGAAACGCTTATTGGAGCGGGACATTCAGAGACGCTCCACTAGAAGAAGCTTCTGCTACATTCACACCCTGAGGGATTTGGACCACGCAGAAGTTAACTTGTCTTTGCAGGATGACTTAATATTTATTTAACAATTAAACGGTTTAACTGTCCCCTCGGGAAACAACATTCAAATTCAGAAGATCCAGATTTTTGTTTGGACACACTCATAAACTGAAGAACTAAAGAAGCTCCTTGGATGAGAAGTGAAACATCTTCAAGATACACAAGCAAGACCAGTTGCCCTGAACATGCCTGATTTGAGTAAGTCAAGCAGTTTTTGCATAATCGTGCTTACAAACAAACAAATAAAAAAAAGGAGAGGGATGAAAACTGAGGCTCCTTGGTCAAGGTTACACTTGTTGCTGGTGTGTTTCCACACAACCTCTCACTGACCTTTGAGATTTTGACTCGGCTCAATTTGCACGGCGAAGCCAAAGTCCGTGAGCTTGATGTTCATGTCGTCGTCTAGAAGGATGTTCTCAGGCTTCAGGTCCCGGTGCACGATGTTCTGGTTGTGGAGGAACTGGACCACCTCCAGTAGAGCACGCATGATCTTCCTTAAAACCAACACACACCACAACCTCAGACAATTTCTCAAAGAGATGATTCTTTCATTTAAGGGACACTCTCACTGACCTGGTTTCCTTCTCGCTCAGAGTAACTTTCTCTGTGAGGTAGTCAAAAAGTTCACCCTTCTTCATCCTGGAGGACAGAAACAATTTTGAACGGCTGGAAAATTCACAGTTTAAAATTCAGTCACTTTAAACTTGAGATGTGACACTTACAGGTCAAAAACCAAGAAGAAGAAGGCGTTGGACACGTAGTAGTCTTTAAGCTGTACTGGAGAGAGGACGGAGACATTTGAGACACATAAACTTTTGAATTTGATTAAGTCAGAGAGCTCTGGGATCATGTTGATCAGCAGGTTTGTGGGACAGGGGCCAAACAATGTCTTTGCTTTGTTTAAGCAATAATAAGACTTTTGTTGGGCGTGTGTGTGTGTGTGTTGGAGGTGGGGGGGATGTGTCTGTGCTCACTGATGTTGTCCTTTCCGCAGACTTTCTTCAGGATGTCGATCTCCTTCACCGTCGCCTCCCTGATCTCCTCGATCTCCTCCGGGGTGGTCTTGTCCGAGGGCGTGATGTCAATGATCTTCACCGCGTACTCCTGAGACGTCCTCTTGTCGATGCAGCGACGCACCACGCTGCTCACCCCCCTGAGGACAAACACATCCAGTTCTCCATTTCTACAGCTTTGCCAGTTTATTTATTTCCTCCGAGTTTTTCCGTTAGGACAGCTGGACTCCGGAGGCCACATGGATCGGGATGTTTGACACTTTCACCTTCCCCAAGGAGGTTATGTTCTCACACCGGTTCGTTTGTTTGTTTGTCAGCAAGATTACACAAAAACTACTGAACAGATAATCACAAAGCTTAATGGAAGGAGGGGACGTGGGCCCAGCAAGAACCCATCAAACTTTGAAGTTAAACTGGACAAAGGGCTGGATCCAGGACTAATCTTTAAATTTCTTTAACATTGAGACAAAGCATTATCAATTTCTCAAAGGGTTCAAAACCTGGATCTTGATATAATAAATCTGGTATATTGAGGGGACTGATATCTAGGAGTGTGTGAAACTGGATATCAGGGGTCTGTTGGGCCTTGGTGGAGGAATGCGCTCTACTAAGTGCTATTCGGATTCAAATCCTGTTCATTACACTCAACACTGTTTTTGGGGCCAAAATCAAAACCGATATATCACATACTCACACTAAAGAAAAACACATTTCTCCAAATGTTTTATGGCATCCAATCAGTGAAGAATGTGTCCTTCAGTGGAGCAGATGAGGATTGCATACACACCACACCAGAAAAAACAGCTGTTAAAAAGATGTTAAACCAGTTCACCTCTGATCTCACATGAGGGACTGCAGCCACTGACTCTGGATCAGGAGGAAAGAATCCAAGGTTTGTTAGGGACACATGTCAAGGTGGGTCTGCCAACTGATGACATGTCCCTAACATCCACTGGTGGTCCCTAATATCTGCTGTTGGTTGGCACCTTATTATCCAACTAATGCGAGAGACCTTCAAATGTGCAAGGGATAAGTTTCCTTTATCTTTTTAAAATCATTTTTGTGATTGTTCATGTGATCTCATGTAATAACATTGACTTCAGGATAGAGACTTGAAGGTGACCAACATTAAGAAACTATAACGAACACACCGACCCCTGTGTTTGAGAAGCTGATGGTCTCATCCGGTGACCTTGTTGTCTGCATGTGAGACAGTGAGTAACATAATCGAATCTGTCAGCACGGTCCTGGGCTGCTCTCAACACTTAAACCCTTTGTGCCGAAAACATCTTATAAATGAATTAATTTAGCCTACTTGAAGTGTGTGTGTGCTTTACATAACAGCACTACTGTATGAGTGGTGGGGAATGATAATGAGCCGGCTCTGCACAGAGGGCGGCTCTCAGGGACTTCTGGGAAACTCCAGGGAAACCATTCAGCTTGTTTCTTTTTTTTCTACTTTCCAAATGAATAGAGGTGGTCAACAATTAAACTTAATTACTAATCGGTTGATCCGCAGCATCAATCCTCTGATCAAACGCTCAGCAACAAAAGAGAATAAGAATTCTTTCCATAAAATGTTGAACCAGTTCTTTAAAATAAAGCAAACTATTATATTAACTGGACTGGCACTCAGCAGAGAGCGAATACCTCCGCCAAGGGCCAAACAGTTCCAGATCAGCCCCTTTGTATAAATCCAGACAAAAATGTGTTGCCGTACAGTAGATGAAAAAGCCTAAATTCAAATTTAAACTTAGATTCACTAAATATGGATTTTTATCTGAATCCATACCCAATTGCACCAACTCATAGGTTTCAGCTCCCCGCAAATGCACAATCTTTAAAACAAGAACCATGCAGTCATTGAAAAAACACTACGTTAAACAAATTAGGAAATAAAAAAGAAATGTCTGGGATCAGCCCTTAGTGCAGATCTTTACTAAAGTTGAATGGAGTATCTATTGGTCCATGTCCCATCCTTCCACCAAGTTTTCTGGAAATCCATTTAATAGCAGTAATCCTGCTGATAAACCAACCAACCAACAAACAGACAGAGGCGAAAACACAACCTCCCCTGCGGAGGTATAAATATGTGTATCACCTCTTTAAAGGTCACAAATGTTCACTGGTTGTGACAAATGAAAATCAAGTGTGATTTTCTTTACTTGATTAGACACAAAAACAACGGCCATATTCAGAAGATATTATTCCATACATGTGCTTTATGATCGTACCTTCCCAGAATCTCCTTGGTCTCATACTTGTCGTAGAACTCATGAGCTCCGACACAGTCAGGGATCTCCTCATCTTTGGTCATGATGGAGTGACGTGAACTTCTCCACCACCGATGGAACCGTGTTCTCCCCTCACAGCTCAACACCAGGCTGCTGGAGGACAACACGTGTTCAACATGTTCAACAGGGCAACAACCACTGACACCACTCGGACAGTCATTTATCAGAGCTGGACGTAAAGTCACACGTCTGAAAAAGATATTTGGTGACGGTGGACAAGGTATTCGTGTGAAACAACTTTAGTCAATGACAAACTCTTACTGGCTGCTGGTTTTATAATGTCAGGATTTACTATTTTTTCCTTGATTTCATTGTAAATCGAATTGAATGGGTGTTGGGTCAAACAAATCATTCAATTATATTTTTTCTTTTTGCTCTGCAACTTGTATAGAACATATTTCTCTATTTTATTTTCACATTTCATGAAACAAACAACATATTGAACAATTGACTAATTAAGAATCATTCAATATTGCATCCCTGGGTAGATTTTTTATACTTTTGTGTCGATTCCTTTGAAAAAATACATGAAGTCTCATAAACTGATCACATGCTTTGAATGTTGCCATGTTCGCTTAATGTTTAAAAAATTCTAATTATGTAGGCAACTGACTAATATTGAGACCTCACAGAAAATACTTTACACTCTGTTGTTCAGAATAGGAACTAAATGTTACTCTATATTACCAATATGATAATAACACATTTTTCTGCTTCTTTTCCTGTGAACCACGTCAGATGTCAGAGCTCTGATCTAAATATATACAATCTCATTTTCAATTTATAAAAATAAAGATAACCAATCCATCAGACAAGACATAGATAAATATAACAGATACATGGATTCCATTTAAATTATTTATTTCATGGATATTTGACCTTGTTCTTATATTAAATAAAACACAAATAAAAGTCTGTTTTCCATAGATTTTGATGACTTATATTATCTCAGCTCTGTCTCCTGTTTTTGACAACAAGTATAATGATGATCGTGAACTTCAGGTCATGTCCGGAGACCGATTTCAGTGTGGACTAATAAAGCAAAGTGCCACCATGTGTGAACTGGATCCCTCTTTCACCGTTTGACCTTTAACCAGCAACCACAAACCATTGCATTCAAAAAACTAAACAAAGTTTGATCGCTCACCGTATCAGTACAGATCACTTCCTGGTGTGAAGATAATCCATAATCAATGCTGGGCCTGTAGAGGAGGTGACGCACACAGAGGTGCAGTGAGTCTATGCTGCTGCAGCTGCAGCTTTGTGGGCTCGCTCCTCTCTCTGCTGAGGGTGAGCTCTAATGTCAGATGCCAAAAATAAGTTGTTGCTTCCTCTGCAGCGGGAACACGTGTGTCTATACAAAAATATGATCAGACCGACACTGCACAACATTACTACACATGCAGTGCGCAGCTAGAGGGTCTGAAACCAGGTTGGAGTGACATGGCAGCTGCTGGACAGACCTCTCCTTTAAACACTACAAGTCTTATTAGAGAAGCTTTGTGTAAAAATAGAAATGTTTCTTGGAAAGTCCAGTGTTATAATGTTCCTTCCAGACAGGAACTGGGAGAGGTTGTATTTTCTTTATTGAACAATTTCCAAATCAAAATGGCACCTCAACATACTGTTTAACATAGGGAGCAGGTGCAGCTGTAAAAATAAATGACGGACATGAAACTAAAATAAATTGTATTAAACAAAGTAAATGATAACAAGGCCAAGACCAAAGACACTGCACACTGGTTGTATGCTTCCGCCAACAAGTACTTTAAGTCTTCATAATAATTTGTCCAGACTCAAACAAGGTCACTGTGACCTTTGACCACTGAAATCATATTAGTTCAAACTTTGTGTACAAGTCTCAACTGGTCAAAAGTTAAGAAATTCCCACCAGGAATATTTGATAAATCATGCACAGAGACGTTTTGTGAGTGAACATTGGTGCCAAAGCTGAGAGGCTTCCCTGGAGTTGTCTTCAGATGATGCATTAATGAGATGGACGGACAAACAAAAAACATAATACCTCCAATCACTGGCTGACTGGTACTGGTGCCATATTGGAAGAATATTTTAAGTTGGAACATTTTTGGAGCGGGGAGCCATTAATGAACATTCAGCATTAGAGCTTCAGAATAAAAGCATTGGTGAAATAAAGTATCAGTAGTTTCTGTTAAATCCCAATAAATACAATTATTGGTATCAATTAAAGAATTCTGTCGTAATGAGTCAGTGGATGGATATTTAACATTGTTGGAATTGGGAATTTTTAATATCAGGTTCGTATCTTGTAAATAGTTTTTATTGGATAAAGTTAATGTTGTTAAAAGATTATGTTGGGTACAGAATAGAACATAAACCCATGAAAGACGTCATCACATCACACAGAGCATTCATGATCCAAGTGCTTTATTACAGTCGACATCTACAGTGAGAGATGTGAATTCACAATTTATCAACAAATAATGCAGTTCACCTTATATTATCGATACTGGAGGAATTTTAAATTAAAAGCACTGAAGCAGAAGAAAAACAATGACTAATGAAATCAACTCAAAACACTGCAACACAAAACAAATAAACACTATTTATACGACTATGATAACAAGGTCGGCAGCAGTCTCCTGAGAAAGATACACTTTTCTGATGATCAACTGTCTAAATAAAGCATGTTTATTAATCTTTTGGGAATTACACCAGGAAGTATCCAGTATGGTCACTTATTGCAGTTTGTGCGTGTACTTCTCTCTCCAGGTATTTTTCTCAGCCTTATGACAAACCTGTGGAGAAAAGACAAGTGTTATTAACACACGGCCAATCATAGTTATTAATTATTATAATCCGGGATTAGCTTTATTTGACCCCCTTGTATTCTGCAAAGAGAAAAAGTCCACCAGTGGCTGTTTTGGTAATTTTACAGAGTGTGATGTCTAATTTCTTGGAGGATCTTCAGATACTATCACTCAACTCTGTACAACCTCAGTGAAAAGGTTTTGTAAGTAAATAAACAATAAAGAAAGATATATAACAACATTTGAAGTTATATAAAAACTATGTTAAGTCACCACTATGGCGCCACTGCATGATAAACATGTTTTTCATTGCAAACAACAAATGTATGTAAACGTGGGAGACACAGGTCTTTGCTTCTGCTGCAAAAAGAATGAATGCCCCGACTATGATGGTTTTTATTTTTAAGGGGGTCCAGTTTCAGAGGGTTAAAAATAATAAAACACAAGTAAAAAGGTTATATAAAGCATTCAGAACAACTTCAAAACCACTGCTACTCCCTATGGCCACATTGGGTGGTGTAACACATTACAACACAACTCTGATGCCCTTGATGACAACAGCTTAGGTTTTGCCTTTTTTATTTGTGTTATAAAAAGTAAACCCAACAGCAAGATCAAACCTACAAAGACACTTTATGGATGGGATATAAAATCAAGGATGAAGACGAAATTGTGTTGAAACATTATCATATAATTACATTTTCTATCTATGAGATGAACTCTAAAGGTATTGGAGTAAGAGGAATTCCACAGTTCACTTACCATTGGAGAACTTGCACTGCTTGAGCACTTCACTGAAGCCCTCACACAGTTTGAAGTCGCTCTGGTTTTGGGCGCACTCTACAAACTGCTTTAGTTCGAAGGAGCAGGCCTGCTGCTCCTGCTGAGGAGGCTGCTGCTGGTACATGGACTGTGGCTGCTGCTGGTACTGGTACTGTGGCTGCTGCTGGTACTGCTGCTGGTATTGCGGCTGCTGCGGCTCCTGAGAGACATGAGGCAGATGATGCAATTATTCATACATCTTGTGTACATATGGTATTTTAAAACCAGAAAAATGTATTGAAACAAAGTAATGTTTATAACTCTGGTTAACTGCTAGCCATTTTAGTTCACAAATAATATTTTTTCTACCGAATAAGCTGTTTCTCTGTTTGTCAGAACATGCATCTTTTTCTCCTCTGTAACCAAATATCTGTACACAGATAAAAAAAAAACACCAACAACTACTAGGCTATGAAAAGACTACTGCAGGTAAGAAGTCATCACTAAATAAGAAGCACCAACTGCTGATAGAGTTTTACTGAAAACAAGATCACCTAGTGAGGTAGTTGCAATTATCAGTATTGTTTAGTATGTACATACACAGTGCATGTACTTGCATGTTCTGATATGTGGATTACATCAAATATTTATTTCATCAACACTTTGCCCCACATACAAAATCTTTAGTACCTGTGACCTACTTACCACGATACAGACACACTAATCTGATGCTAATCCAGCCCTACGATCGCAGTTTATTTACCTGGTATGTGACGTCAGGCTTGGCGGACTCTCCTCCACCGAAGCCTCCAGTCATTGCGTGGCCGATGGTGTGTCCCACTGCAGAGCCCACTGCCACACCCGCAGCTGTAGTCGCCATCTGGGCAAACATACCCGGCTGCCTGGGTGCTGCTGGTGCGCCCACAGCAGAGGCAGGAGCCTGCATTGGAACTGGAGCATGGGAGGGAGGAGGTGCAGCCCTGGCCATGGGTGGTGGTGATGGTGGTGGTGACCGCCTGTGAAAAGAACATTTATTCATGGTTTGGTCCAATTGCAATCAACAACTGGAAACTATCTGCATTTACTGACACATTTTTAAATAATATCTTTGAGTTCTCTGGCTCTGTTCAGACCTGGTATTAACATCCATCCTGACAGATCCGATTCACAGGTGCACTGTGCTAAGTTCGCCTGTTCAGACTTGGCACTATAATGCGTTTAGGGTTTCTCCTATCGCCAATTGTGACCCGATCTCACTTACACCAAAAATCATGTACGTCATTTGTGTTCGCAAAGACAAACAAACGTGTCCGATGTCAATGTTTGTGTGTCAGCTTGAGCAAGAAAGACAGAGAGGAGTCGGGAGCGGCTTAATGAAACTGGTACAGCTCTGCTGCGAAGACAGGTTTAAAAATGTACAAATTATTTTAGAATTTAAAAAGTATTTATCATTATGTGCTTGTCAGTGTTAATAATTTGCTAGTGGTTATAAACCAAATAACGTATGGACACCTAAAAATGTCAAAATACTCTGAATCAGTGTGAAGCTGTGGCAGGTCATTGACGTCATGGGAGTGGAGAGTCCTTCATATGTGGCCCAGGACCGGATTTGTCGGGATCAGATCTCAGGACGCTTCAGGGAGAAATTTGGCCGGTTCAGACCTGAACTTAGTGGTGACCACTTGTGATTGGATCACAGAGGATGGATGTTAATGCCAAGTCACAGCCTCTGGTATTTAAATTATTTAGTGTTAGTCATTCGTCGATTAAATCTGGTAGCCTACTTTGAAAAGACACAATTGATTAAAAACACTTTAAGAGAAACAATACAATTAATAATGAGGATATATTTTGATAAAACAGAAGAAAACATCAGCAGATCAGTGTGAAAACTACAGTAGAAGTAGCAGTGGTACATGGGGTCAGTTGAGGATACTGTCATGAGAGTTGCTGCGTTTGGTTGGTTTGGCATTAAAACAAGACATGGGGACAGAAGGTCACAGGTTCGATGCTCATGTCAAATGATAACATTTAAGATGAGACACATTTTACACGTTTGATTATTTATACTCTGAGGAAAACCCAGAATTATATGTAGTCGTTTTAATTTACTTGTGGGTTTGTCTGAAACAAATTGAGCAAAGAGTAGTTTATATTTTATCAACAAAGCACTGAAGTCTGTTTGATGCGACACGACAGAAAAATTACGAAAACACCGTGACCTTGAATTTCTGAAATCTACTTAATGCTTAACACACATGTCAAGACGTGTAAATGTACAACATTACCCACAGCTATACATGTGTTGAATCTCCAGGAGGCTAACATACGGTGCAGTGACGTAGGTAAAGTGTCTAGCAGGTTTTCTAAACCACGAACACGGTCGTTACCACAACTTTAAACCCACAAATGTGATTTAAATCGGGGTGTTACCTGGCTGGAGGGGCCATCCTGGACGTCCTGCTTCTGCTTCCTCTCGGCATCGTTATAACGGTTGGTAAAAAGTGTTGCTTTTCGGGCAGATTAAAATTCAGACGCGGCTCTCGGGAGCTGTCAAGCTAACACGACCTTTGGCTAATCGGGAACTTTCCTTGTGTTACATCAGTTGTCTTCCGGGTAACTCGTATGACGGAACCAATGGAGCCGCTTGCTTCATCTTCTTCTCTGGAGTTTAACGGCAGCGTGCATCCACAGTGTTGCGCTACCGCCACCTTCAGGCTTTATTCTACCTCGTTATCGAATTATTTTTAATCTGTTTGTCAACTCCACTCATTGTTAAAATAATAATAATAATAAATAATAATACACACACATGCTTTGGTGAGACGACAGTTTGCTGTCCTGGCTCCTAAATGGTGGAATGAGCTCCCAAATGGTCATCCGGACAGCAGAAAGCTTACACATCTTCTGCCGCACACTAAAAACCCACCTCTTCCAAACATATCTTGAACAAGTTTAAAACTAATAATTTAGTAGCAATTAAGTGGCACTTACTTATGGCACTTTGTAGTTTTGCTTATTTTTTAAGAAATCGTACTTTCTTGATTCTTGTTGTTCTGGGTGTGTGCTCTCGTGGTTGAATGCACTTATTGCTTTGGATAAAGGTGTCAGCTAAATGAAATGTAATGTAATGCAGGGGCGGCTCCTGGTACATGCGACATAGGCGGTTGCCTAGGGCGCAAAATGCAGAGAGGGCTGCACAAGAGACTGATTTATCATGACCTGACACATGCAATGTAAAACAATACAGTAACGTCACACCATCATCCTCTAAAGGAAAAACACTGACTGGTTTTACAGTAAACTAAATTCCAACTTTAAAGTTATAATGAAGAAAATAAAACCTTATGGAATGTTATTGATGGATGTCAAGTGGTTGTAATTTGCTATACTGGACCATGACACAATACTCTTATGGTTGCAGTGAAGCAAGCAGTCTGTGATCAAGTGATTATTTAAGTGGTGTACAAAGATTTGAAAGGATTTCAATGATTCAAGGTTGATTCAAATTTGTTTGTTCGAGGATTTGTTTCTTTACATTCCAAACAAATGAACACAGATGGTATTGGCATCAATATTAAACATGTGGTGGGAGGTCAGGGGTGTTTGTGCTGCCTCACAAATGTGGATTCCATCATCAAAACCTGTTTTTTTCAGAGTATTAACAGAATTAACAGAGTTATATTAGGAAGGAGACGTTATTACTAAGATTCAAGAACAAAAAACGTGCTTGATAACATTTTATCTGATCTATAAATGTTTTTGTTTCCTAATGTCATCTGATGTTAGCTCTTCAGCCCCATAACTGCTCTTGTTATATTGTAGCCTATAATCCAATTTCTCCAAAGTGTTTTTGTCATGTTCCATTTCCCTGTGTGTTTTGCTGGGAGCAATAGCTTTATTTTTTTGGTGCTTATGATTAGAATGGACAATTCACCTTTCCTCCAGTCTATATTACCATTTTTATTTCATTTTCACAGTGCTCTCATGTAGGGACCATGCTGAATGAGTAAATCGATAAAATTACGCAATAGATCTGATTGTTGTTGTTTGGTGTTTCAGGTGCAGAGCCGGGATGTCACAGATCTTAGGAACGTCTCATACAGGAAGTTTCTGGATACATCAGCTTCCCCATTGCCCTTTTCAATGGAGTGCATCTTTAGATTTTTGCATAGGAAAAAAACTGTTTGCTTTTTGAAACTGGAAAATTGCACCCATGAACAGAAATGAGAGCTAATTTGCACTCTTGTAAGCCGGGTACAGTTTTTAAACGTCTCTGTTGTGCATACTGCTTTGTAGAATAGGTGTGAATTGATGAGAGTTTTTTTTCACAAAACACTTCTTCATCAGAATAAATATATGGGGACTATTGTGCCTGCTCTCACACTAAATTAGCAGCGTCCAAGCAGACAAATCTCAAATCAAATAAGTATTGTTGTAAGTGAAATATTCTTAAAAATATATACTTCAGACCCTTAATTGTCTTGTTGAATTGTTGGCGAAACCGATTTTGACTCTCATTTACTGTACCTTATCCAAAAACCCTGCCAAAGTTTTCTCTCCTGTGTCCTTATTCCTCTGACTCCTGGTAAGGGACAGGTCATGTGCAGCACTGTGTAGACAAGCCGGATTGAAACAGCGACGGCAAAAACGAGAACGGTCGCACGAACCCCATCATCTGTAAAGCTGAGCTCCCTCCATAAACACATTAGTGTATTATGATAATTCAAATCAATTATCTGAGTTAATTTAATTGGGTGAATCATTTTATGATTTCAGTTTTGTAATTTTCAGTATATGTGTATTTATACCTTTTTAGATTGTGCTGGGATTGAGCGTGTTATCCATAATTTGCAGTTACATGATTGTCATTTAGGTCTTAAATGAGGGGGAGCAAAGCTTTATGGACTGGTGATTGACATGTTTAATATGGATCATTATTTGATCCTGTATTTTCTTTGTGTATAAAAAAGAGAGGTTGATCTGTGCAAATGAAATTTTGGTCCTTTTTTATAAATAATATAGAATAGATAGACCTTCAGTTAATAGTGTAGCTTCACAGAGCAGGCTATGTTTTGTGATTTTGCCAGAATAGCAAACTGATAGCTGTGGTAATAGAATATGGTGTTGTAGTTAAAAGCAGAGCTCACTCTTCTTTTTCCTGCCTAGAGGGTGAAGTGAAATATAGCAGGAGAGAAAAGTGAAGAGATGAAAGGACTCTGTCAATGGTAAATCGAAGGCTCGTTTGAATGATGCAATTATGAAACTTATCAGTTATATGGATGGCGGATTGACACTGAGTGTTCTCAGTCAAATGAATATACAGACATATATGGGGCGGCTGTGGCTGAGGGGTAGAGTGGTCGTCCTCCAACCTGAAGGTCGGCAGTTCGATCCCCAATCTGACCCATCTGCATGCCGAAGTGTCCTCGGGCAAGATGTTGAACCCTGAATGGCCCCCCATAGAACAACAAAGTGCTGTGAATAGATGCACTGTATGAATGTGTGTGTGAATGGGTGAATGTAAAACTGTACTGTAAAGCACTTTGAGCGGTCATCAAGACTAGAAAAGTGCTATATAAATACAAAACCATTCACCATATTTAAACTCAAGGAATAGCTGCCGGGTGCATTATGTGTTTGTATGGTAATTCAGAATTACTGGTTACATCATACTGCTTTATGCCATGAATGGTCTTTAAATACATAGCCTGCTAATAAGACAGGTCAGGTGACCAGTCTTTAGTTTATTGGCCAATTATTATTGGTTCTGCACCATTAAAACAACACAAGGCTGAAACTTTGCAAGGCCTATGAGGAAACTGCCCCAAATTACAATTGGTTGCAAAAAACAGATAGGTTGCTGCATTCATTTACAAATATAGAATGACAAACATCTTTTCAAAATCAGAATCGGAATCAGAATTCTTTTTATTGCCATGTATATTTGCACATACAGGAAACTGCCTTGGTGTGGTTGGTGCACTGTACAAACAACAATATAAAAACAACAATATAGATCTTAGGATACTTTGCCTTTGATGGCTTCAAAGACAATAGGCTGTTCCTCTGTGATCTCTTGACATCATAGGAATGATTAAATGCACCCGTTATATTAAATACTCTTGAACAGTGGATGAAGTCATGGTGGATTTAAAATAAATGTCAACTCTGACCTCAATCATGAGCAGCCAGACACGATCACCATCACATCGCTCCAGGGATGCTGATGGCATGGATGAGGATACCCAGGCCAAACATTCATTTCTTGCATTGTTTGGACTTCAACCCGTCTCCTCTTCATCCAAATCCCCCACATCTTCAGCCACACAAGAGCCCTCAAATCAACAGAGGGATAACGTCCAAGACCTGAACAAAGCCGAGCTGCCAGGCGAACTGGAGGATCAAGGTCAGTGTACATCTCTGAAATGTTTCAGTGTCACCTGTAAAATAGCTAAAACCAGCTGAATCTGAAATTTTCACTTTTGTCAGTTGTTTGATTTACTTTTTTTCATGAGGATTATCTGGCAACCTGCACATATATGTGAGATCATTTTAAGATGTTCCCAGCTCAGCTACAATAGAGTTTACTTGAAAAAACATTTTTCAAACAATGTCACTGGTGGACGTTTTGGTGTCAGAAGCTCAGAACCACAAAATCAAGTTGTAAAAGTTGCCCACCTTGTAAGAGCCACCCTTAAAGAGGCGCCCTAAAACATTAGGGACATTGAGCAAGGTTTATATCCCATCATGTTTCAGAAATGGCTCGACTGGTAGAGAAGACCAAATTGAGGTGGAAACTGGAGGCACAGGCTGTGGCCCAAGCTACCAAGGAGGCCAGGAGGCAGAAAGGTAAACAGCCACCGTCTCGTCAGACTCTTCTCTAACATTGGATCAGATTGCGTGTGTGAACCTAGCATGTTTGTGTTTTCTAGCCATAAAGGCTAAGGAGGACCGACGGTTAAAGAGAGAGCAGAAAGAAGCTTCACTTCAGGACACTTGAAGACTGGGGATTGAACAGCCAACCTACTTGTTGGAGAACGACCAATCTACTCCCTGGGCCACACGCCGACCACGCTACTCCCTGGGCCACACCGCCTTGACATTCACATTTAGGATTGTATTACCTGCTCATTCCCATGATAAACTAAGCACAGGAAGAAGATGGACACATGATTATGTGTGTGTGCGTGTGTCAGTGTCATTCTATGGTTTTTATGATTCACATTTTCTACTTTACTACTAATAACTCCTCTAGGAGTTATGATAAATTCTGCTCACACTGAGGGGCTTTTCCTTAGATGGCGCTGTTGAGCCATTTTTCCAAACCCATGTCAAATTACTCCAGAATACAATGACCTTTTGGGGTTTTGTGTGTTACAATTCCTTCGAAATATAATAGGGCCTCCCGCCAGAGGTGCACGGGCCCTAATAACCCTTACAATTTCAAAAGAGCCTTCCATTGTCTCCTAGTGTTCGGTGCTCGGGCCCGAATAAATAATATTTTAAACATAAAACGTAAGCAGCTTCAAAATTATTTTATTTCATGCAGTGAGCGGTTTGTATCTTTAAGAATGTTAAAAAAATCCTGGATTCACACAAAAAATTGAATGGGATCATCCCAGACCTCCACAAATTTCATGGAAATGGTTTGAGCTTCTTTTGCAAAATGTGCAAAGCCAACATGTAAAAGAACATGTTAGATTTATTTTATTCTTTGATAAACAGAACAAAAAATATATTTCTACATACCAGCACATAAGAGCAATGACAAGCTCTTTTAGAAATGTACATGTCAGGTAGTTTTATGTGTTATAACAAAAAAGTGTACACACATTTATGACTATAAAATGAAGTCCCACGTGGCGAACCATGGCCACATTTTGTTTTAAGTATTTAAATAAAGGAAAATTATCACTTATTCCTTAATTTGGACTAAAGAGAAAGACATATTACAGGTTTTTCCCTTTCTTATCTGGAAATTTACGCCGATGATGGTGTCCACCTCCTCGACCCCCTCGACCCCCTCGGTTCCCTTTCGCGCTTCTCTCTCCCCACACTGGCATAGGCGGCTCAATTTCCCCCGGTCGTCCTCCTCTGTCTGGTACACTGCCCATCCTTATCTAGTAAAACCAAAGAAATATTAGAAACCATCTGCAATCAGAGCTGAACACACCTTCAATCATACTCTCGGACTTGGTGTTCAGGTGTTTACAGTTGTACCTTGTACACGGCAGTGCTTTTTCCAGCCTTGATGGGCTCAATGAAGGACTGATCCTCTCTGGCAGCAAGCAGACGAGACAGAGACACTCGGGAGGAGTGGGCGAGGGACTCAAGAGGAGGCACCGAGGCAAGCGCGTCTCTGCGCTCCTGTAAATAAAGAACTGATTGAACTGGGCTGTGTGATTTCATCATGACACACAGTGATGCATCGTGTCATCAGATTTAGACCAGAGCTGAAGCAAGAATCTGAGGCAGCAGACATTTTTGTTAAATCACAATGGAACACTACTTTGTTCCTGAGTTAAATTCTGGGACAAAAATAACTTTACTAGAAGGACACAGAGAAAGCATTCCTCCACCGAGCCTAACACCATATCTCACATTGTTAAAGAAAGGGAAAATCTATTCTTGGATTTGGCCCTTAATCTGGATTCGCAAAATAAATGTATTGGGTTCTTCCCTGAACCATATCACAAATTTCCGCCCAGTGGTTTTAGGATAATCCTGCTAACTAACACAAAAACAAATTAAGATGAAAAACTAACGTCCTTGGTGGAGGTTATTATATACAATTAGTGATCACACTTTATTCTCTAGGACCATAAGATTATATAAAAAAATACAATTTTAGCAAAAACACATTAAGTTGTTATAATTTTATCAATATTTCAGTTTGGATGGACATTGTGGCTAAAAGGGACAAGAGGCAAGTGTACAGGTGCAGGGACGTGACATTCCTACCTTTTGGTTGTCTCCCCATCCAAAGGACTCAAGTGTGACCTGAAAGCGTTTGGTCATCATCTGCCAGCGACACTGATAATCCTTTGACAGGACTTGACCGATCTTTTTAACTCGAACCTTAAAACAGAAAAGAAAATAAGGTTGAGATGCGGCTGTGACGATTGAATATGAGAACAGCTCTGAAGACGTACCCACTGCTCTGAGCGGAGGTTGGCATTTAGCAGAGGATCCATCATGGCTCCACATGGTAGACGAGCGATCCTGGACTCCACCTGCATTTACATGCCATCAAATCAAGCTTTTACAATGATCACGACTCACACAAAACTCTTTCTCTATGTTATCAGCCTTACATCACTCAACACATCCTCAAATTGGGAAGAGGCGTCCATGTTAAGTGCATGCAACACTAATATCCACTCCGCCTGCATCTCAGCCTGCCTCCTCTCTTTGTCAGAAAAATCTTCTTCTTCTTCGTCTACGTCTTCATGGCTGCGATCTACAACTCGCTGCTCTTTTTCAGACTCGTCTCCTGAAGTCTTCTCCTCAGGATGTGATTCCTGACGCTTGATCATGTGAGCTGCTTGCAGTTCTGATACAAGGAATTCTGAAGGATGAAGCAATAATACACCCTCCATTTAAAAAGGGATGTGCAGTTAATGTATAGATCCATAGGCACTGAAATCATCAGTAATTATTATAAACAAAGACATTTGCAGCAGAAGCAATTGGACGCTTTTGCTTATATTTATCACCTCTCACCAGTCACTTTGTTGAGGACATTTGGATCCAGCACCTCTGACATCAGCACAGTGAGAGGAGAGAACATGTCTGATAGTAAAGTTCTCAGCTCGCCCACCAGCAACACATTGCCCGTTCCAACTGAGTCTTAAAAAAAAGAAAGAAGAGCACACTATATTTATATAGTTATAGCTTTTTAGAGTTGAAATGATCAGTCAAAATAATCAATTATTAAATTGATGTAACATGAGTTCTGTGATTTTTGAATAAATGTTTTGTTTGGCACTTTTGGTCAAATTTGTATTAATTTGAAGACATTTTAAATTATTTTGACCTTTGGCAGTTGGTAGGAAAGAGCAATCTGAATATGTTCTCTTAGGCTTAATTCAATGGAGCATATGACTGATGGATTTATGGTGGAAATAATCTGAATTGATAGTTGCAATTTTAATTAAATACATAGAGCAAGAAAAGTATGTGGAAAAAAAACATAATAAAGAAAATATAAGAAAATGCAACATAAGTAAAAGGGTATATGTTACTAAAACCAACCAGGACTTGTCGACCGGTTGTAACAGATCTCAGCTGATCTGCCAGTTTGACTCAGAGAAAAGTAGAATATAAATTAATTGTTCATTTTAATAAATTAATTAAAATGAAAAAACATTTTTTTATTGATGATGTATTATTCTCTTCTCTTTAAGGGCTCAGAGTGTCTTTTTGTGTTTCATCCTCTTAGATGTACTAAATATTAAACACCTTCACTAGATGATGAAGCAACCACCTGCTGATCAGTGTGCAGCCCCTCACTCAGCAGACACGGCTCTATAATGAAGCCCTGCTCACCCCTCAGCCCCGGACAGACCCTCCTCAGCTCCGCAGACAACCAGCTGAGCAGCGGGCACGGGAGCTCGTCACACTCACACCGGGTCCGGCAGCAGCTCCCCGGGTACCTGAGCAGGAAGTAGAGCCGCCAGGTGAGAGACAGGTGGGAGTCAGGTAGATGATCTAAGGTGCTGACGCTGCTGGGGTCAGAATAATGAGAGCTTTCCTTGACGTAACTTACCCTGAAGCTTTAATGGCGGAAACTGTCCCCTCGCTTCTCTCCATTGTGTCTGTGAAAGACACGTCAACACAAACAACCACAATTCAACACAGTCTAAAGTTCTAACGTGTTTACCACTGCACTTCCTCTATGCTTCCTTTTACAGGGTCTGGACGCATATCGCCCCCTAAAGGTCGGAGTGTGCACTGCACGTTTGGTAAAAAATATATACATAAAAAAATTTGATAAAACACTTGAAATAAATAGTAAAACACAGTAAAAATTTGTAAGAAAATATAAATACTTTGAAAGAAATATTAACACCTGAAAATATAAATGGGTTTGATACAAGACCTTTATCAAATTGAATTACAAAAATTATTATATAATTATAAATAATACAAAAATCTCTCAGATATTAATAAGGTGCATCGGTTGTCGGATGTAGTTGCTGAGTCTGCGTCTCTGCTTTTTTGAGAGAAGATTCGAGATTCATTCACTATACGGCTCAACAGATCTCCGATCCATGAAGCTTCCTTCTACCAAGTTGTGTGGTTCGGAGCCGAGACACTGGCCAGAGAAGAAAAAACTTGGAATACGTTGCTTGATTGGTCTGCATATGTGTGCCATGAGTGATGGGTAACATAGTGCGAAGTCGATTTAGTTGGTTTCGGTTAGGCTAAATCGCGGACATTTTACGGGCACTGAGCAACGACATTGTGAACATTCGATTTAGACAGCGTCTCTCCTCAGGAGAAAGTATTGAAATGTCCCGAGGGTCAGTGAACAGGTAGGAGTGGGGCACGTGATAGTTCTAGGCCAATGGCTGTAGGGTTTTGTGGGATGCCAGGCTCTCATTGGCTGATGAGTTGGCGTATCAAGGGTGAATGAGGAAGGGGAGTGAAGAATACAGTGGTGAATGATAGGAGTGTCGGAGTTACGAACAAGAAGTCTGTCGTGTTCGCTGGACTTTAATAAAGTTACACATAAAGAGAGGTTTACTGTTGTCTATACGCGAGGACGCTACAATATGAACGTGTTCACCGTTCAAATTCATTATTTGTCATTGATTTGCGTTCAGTTTATCGTTCTCATAAAAGTAAACGCGTTCAATGAGCGCGTTCTTTTGCGTTCGTTCATGCACAACACTGCCTACTTTACAATAACCACTCCACCTTAAGAGGCAAACTGATCATTATTTTCTTTTGATGTATCACATATTTTTATCCACTAGAAGCCGCTAGAGCTCTGTGATTAGAAGATGGAATATGGTGTTTTAATAAGAAACTCAAATAACTGATATCAAATATGGAAGCAGAAAGTACACTTACTTAAGTGCATCTCTTAGGTGTAATGTTAAGGATACCTGCACTACTGTCTTTTATGGTAATAAGCTACGATTTAACTTCCTGATATCTCCCAGGCCTATGTATTATTCTTTCTTCACCTCAGGTTAGTCAGCCTGATTAAAGCCAGTGGACAAACATTAGCCACTCTGATAAAGACTTTTTTTTATTCCTACTTTACAGCGAGACATTTGTTTGCTTTTTATAAGAAAATGTATCAACCTGGACCAAATAACACATTTATTTTCTTTTCTGTCCAAAAAATAATGACCAAAAATGCTAATTGTATAGTCGCAGAGGACCATGGCTCTGCCTTCGTCTTCTCCTTGTCTTTATTGTAATCACTTCTCACAACATTTATACGCCTGAGCCTGGTTTGTCCCACTCAGCATTCTCACAGGTCTTGCTGATGCAGGCAGTGCAGCTCTCACACACACACACACACACACACACACACACACACACACACACACACACAGATGGTGTAATGTGGAGTATTGCGGTTGTCAGGGAGCCCTGGCAGCACTTGATTTAAAGTATCGATCAGGCTTTTATGGCTGCTGGTCCTGCTTGGGTATAGCACACCTCCTGTTGCAGCTCTCACAATGAAAAACCTTGAATGTAAGTGTCTACCATCACACTGGGCAAGCTAAGTGAACTTGTTCTCCGTGATCCGGCTCAGTAGATGAGCAGTGGAGAAACCAGTAGCAGGGCTCATCCTCTGATGTCTGCTTCATTTACTGCGTCTGGTTGTGTGGTTGTGGCTGACTCCAAAAGGCCTCCCCTCCTCTTTGTGCACTGTTTGACCACATGCAGACTGCACAGCGGGCGGTATGTGAGACACCTCGTCACGCTTACGGCACAAGCCCCTCCATCAGTGGCCCGTAAACCGGACAGGAACAATGGAGACAATGGCAGCCAGGCGTGCTCAGCCCTGACGTACAGTGCTTCTAAGTTTGCTTGGTCTCTGCCGCCATATGTACAGGAGCTTTGGCTTTCCTGAAAACAAAAGCCTCGGCGCGCGTCAGGATGCCTCGTCTTTTATTCCCCTGACACTAGCCCCTGCTGCATCAAACCTTGTGGGAGCTGACCTTTGACCTCTGGCAAGCAGCCAGACAAAGCAAGCAGAGGGTCCCCCTTTTTGACACTTGCTGGATGAAGGAGAAAGAGTAACACAATGACATCTTGATGTCCTAACTGGAACCAAAAGTGCATCCACACAATACAAGCGGGCAGGGAGAGAACAATCATGATAATCTGATTTTAAATTGTATTAAGATTGTAGAGATTTGTTGTGATTTTTATATTAAAGAGTCTTTTCCATCAAAAACTACTTTGATTTAATGCTGTGGGGCAATAAACATGACATTTTGAGTAGACCTCTACTTTTTATAGATTTATCTTTAGCTAGTTGTATTTTGTTGTAGTCCTGTGATAAATGTATTACCTTAACTAATTGTCTTTTTGCTGCTGCAAAAATATAAATGAAGGATTAAGGAGACTTTAAAAGTAATAAGAGAAAATAAGTATGATTATGTGTCTTTAGAATAGATAAATATTGTTAAACACAAGAACACAAACAGAAAGTCTTTGGTTTATTATAACAAGACAAAATGCCCCCACCCTCAAGCAAATCATCACAATGCACTTTTGTACAAGTGTGGAAGGGGAAGTGGTGAAAAAAATTTACCACTTATAATAACATGAAGAATAACAGGAGGAATCTGTACGATAACAGATTTTCATTGTCAGTTTGGAAGAAGACAGCGAAAGACCTGTTACGTGTTCATGAATTATTCAAATCAACCATCAAGATTTATTGAAATTACTTTAGAATGTGATTTTTTTTGTGATATCATATAGAAACCCCAATGCAATCTGAAAGCCTTTTCATGACATTTCTACAAACTCTGCAGCACATAATGAATCCTGTAGATTGCCTGGTACACAAGGAAACATCTGATCATAATAAATAAAGTATTTATTGTATCTGATCTCATCACAAACGTCTTTCTGTGTAATTTCCTCTGATGACGGAGTCAGTGTGAGTCAGTAGCACAAGACAGGTGTCAGTGTGTGTGTGTGTGTGTGTTGACAGTGGGGGTGGGAACAGTTGCTCAGGTGACTGCAGCTGGTTACTCCCCCTGGAGACAAACCAGTAAGCAGTCATCTGCTGGTGACACAGGGAGCAGCCTCCTCTCTCTGCTTCATTCACACGCTCACACTCACGGAGACAGCAGCTCGTGTCAGGTGCTATGGATGCGCATCTCATCCACACCTGCGTTTACTAAACAAAAACACTTTATTTAAAAAAAGAAGACGTGAGCGCATCTCCTGTGTTATGGACCGATTGGATGAATGGGGCTTCAAGTCCAGGAGCATGAAGCTGGAGGAGGACTTCTACTTCGACTACGGAGCGGAGGAAATAACAGACTATCAGGACCCCAGTGAACTTGTGGTGGCTCTGAAACAAAAGGAGGAAGAGGTTATTTTGGCAGCTCAGCTGGGAAACGCTCTGCTCCTGGAAAACCGAGAGCTGAAAGTGCAGAGCGAGAAACTTCACGAGCAGTACGCAGACAAGCTGGAGGTAAGAGCGGACTTTACGCACAAGTGGTTTTCATATCAAACTTAGTTATCGTGTGTTTAATAGAAGCCTCGCGGGTGGTTGTGTAGTTTAAAACTCTCGACGAGGCCTAATGCCGATGTTCGAAGTCGACGGAGGAAGACATGAGGTCTCCTGATTCCCTTTGAAGAATGGTCGTGTGCGTAAACTCAGAAATATATTGTGGAGTCAGATTGAGGGTTAAACTTGACCACTCAATTGACATGGATTGAAAAGAAAACTATTATCAAGTATAGAAAATATTGATATCAATAGCAATAAAACAAAAGTCCATCGATACATTGCTTATCAGTGTCGTGCAGCACAGTGATCAGTCAACCCTAACCCACATAACTGATCTACCTCAGATTTGTCAAACGTTTTGATGTACATCAAGAGTGTTACCACAACACTCAGGACCAAAAATCTGTTGTGACTTACAGTTTGAAAACACATGACGTTCATAGTAATGTGGATACTAACAACATTTGTTGTGTGTGTCCTAATTAAACATCATTCAGACATCATTCAGCAATGCAATGACAAGTCAGTTATTTAAATCAATATATCATATATCCATAGGGACTCTACAGTGATTGTATTAAGGGATTTAACAGCTGCCAAGCCCATGGGTCCATGTCAATTAGTTGTGCTTCTAAAATGTCTAATCAGGCTCAGTATAGAAGTATTTCATCTACTCTGATGGAAAAGTTATCTGCACTGGTTATGTAAGCAACTGGCACCTCCTCCTCCTGCTGCTGCCTCTGCTGAAACCCCCACTTATGTAAGACACCAGCTCCTAAAGGGGTAATAAAAAATACAAAGATGGAACAATGTCAGCAGCGATGGAGAGATCCACAGATTTAGAGGGATGACCTCACTCTTAACCAAACTTGAAATGACCATTCTCTGTATTAAGTACATGTCGACACAACAACAGGGGCAGCAGTTGAGAGCATGTGGCCTGTCCCCTGCTGCCCAGCATCACACACCTGGGTAGTGGGTACAGACTAAATCCTGGTTGTCTCAAGGTGAAGGCAGTTGTCTGCCCTAGATCTTCTGTCCTGAGTCTTATCAGGTGCGATTAAGAGTTACATTACAGATTTATGACAAACGACCGAGGTGGGAAAGTGTCAAAGTCCAAGGACTTATCTGATAGAGGTGGAAATATTAAGTGTTCATTGATGTTAAGTTCAAGTAATCATTGTTTTCATTGTCGATTATTCAGCAGATTTTGCTGTTTATTGCATAGAACATTGCTCTTTTTGTCTTATTTAACAATCCCCAAACTCAAAGATGTGTTTTTTTTTTTACCACGATATTAAAGAAGAAACTGTGATGCAGATGTTTGTTGTAGAATTACATTTATGTTGTTATTTCTCTGTGCAAATTGATTCAGATTACAGATGCCACAGACTTCCCATGATCCTTTCCTGGACTAATTGAGGCTCATTGTTGCAGTTTGTCCTCAGATTCCCCACAAAACAATGTGTTGTTGTTTGTCACATCCGATCGCCATCAAGATTAATTCACCAGCAGTGTATTTTCAATCCAACTTAGTACAAACACGTTGAGTGAGCTGTATTTGTTATGTTTGTCCCTCTGTGATGTTCCCACCGTCACCTATTAAGACGTTCTTTTATTCTTCCCGCCTGTGTTTAGGGGCTGGAGCAGGGTCGGCATGAGCTGCGGTTGAAGCTGGAGGGCTGCCAGTCCCAGTGGGAGAGCCAGGTGGGGGACCTGGAGAGGGACGTGAGGGAGCTGAGTGCCCAGGTGGAGCGGCTCACCCTGGCGCTCAGCGAGGCCGAGAGGGACAAGAGTCGGGCCCAGCTGGAGCACAGCGAGCACGCCCAGCGGCTCAGGGAGGAGCTCAACACAGTGAGTCCCCACACATGGATGGTACAGTTGAGCAGAATGTTTGAGTCCATTCAATGGTAACTTGATTCTATCTGCACCACATTTATAAAGAAGTGAACGTGGAGCACATATCTGGGTGTAAAGAAACCTCCGGGCTGCAGCAGGTAACTGAGCCTCGGTGAAACAAGCAGTTGGTCCTCTGAAACAAACTCGATAAGGCGAGCTGTCACACAATCCACACGCTGCAACTCTGTGTTCTTTACAAACCGCTCTGGTATCAGTCTGACTCAGTCTAATCTGTCCTCGAGCAAGGCCAGGCGCTCAGGTTGTTTATACACTCAGAATGAGGCAGTTCCCAAAAAATGCTTACTGCACAAATAGAAGAGAATGTTTTCATCTGAGCAGGAGAGACCGAGGGGGAAGTGAAAGTCGGTTGTCTGTTGAGTGAGCTGTATCTGTTCTGTTGTCGGCCTGAGACAAATGATCTGTGCCAGTGTGCAGCAGGATGGACAGAGGAGAGGAACATGCTGCTTCCACTTGAATTCCACTCATGCATGTTTGTCAGTTTTTTGGGAAAAGAATCCAACACATGATAATGGGGCCAAAAGTAGTTAATTGATAACGTTCTCAATAATTAACGACCTAGATTAAACTTAAAAAGCTAAAATATACTGGTTGCAACATCATGTACTCGTCCAAATGTGAATATTTGCAGATTAAACCAAATATCTTTGGGTTTTGTAATGTTGGTCAGACAAATCCAGATTTTCATATTTGGCTCTGCAAACTTTCTCAATTTATCTTTGACTTTTTACAGACCAAACCAACAATCAAAACTAGGATGACACTCACCTCTGCCAAGTGTAATCATGCTGATCTTATCAGGAAGAAACAAAAACATTAATTTCTGCCTTTCAAAGTCACTTCTCGAGGGAAAATGCAGAACATTCAGATCCCAGATTCCCTGTTTTCTGTCTCTCTCGGTTTTTATCTCATAGTTAAGTGAAAGTCTTTTAAGTTTTGAACAGTTGCTTCAGCAAGACATGATAAGGGAAGACTTCACCTTAAGCTTTAGTAAATAAAAAGTATAAAAAGCATATTTAAACCGACAACGAATCAAAATGAATCAATTTAATCACATGTGAGGATTGATTGGTTATAAGAATAATCATTAACTTCTGTCCTGTTTGAGAACATTATAATCTATGAAACCAGATGCGCTTTATTTAGTAACATAATAAAGTTTAGTGTTTAACTATGTGACGTAATGGACAAAAACAGCTGAATGAATCATGATAAGCAGCAATATGTGCTGTGGTTAAATCTCCATGAGAAGACGATGTACCCTGGCAGGAGAATCAAGCCAGTGACATGTTTTACAGCCTCTTATCAGTGAAGCTGGAGGACCGTGAGTACTTTTCCAGCCTGAGCAAGGTGGGGCGGTTTTGCTAAACATTAGCGATGTGACGTGTTGCTTCACACCTGATCAGTGGAGCAGTTCCTTGTGTTGTTTTAAGGATGATCATCAAACCAGAGCTGGTAAAGTTAAAAATGAACCCAAACAACAGAGAGACACCCTCCCATGAGTCAAGGTCCGCATAATGAGGAACTGTGAGAGTCCTTCCTCCTCAAGAACTTGCACTAAGGAAAAGTGACTCCCCAGATGTCCAGGAAAAGGTCCATTTAGATAAAAGGGGCTATCTGTGGTTGGGAAGTTCAAGAAGAAGGAAATGGGAAGGAAACATTTTGTTTTACTTGGCTGTCAGGCATCAGACGTGTGTAGCTCGGGGAGTCGCGAGGGAAAAGAAAAGAGTGCGAGAGGGGGTCCATGTCTGAACTGTCTTTACCAGACGTGGCGGTAAATGTTACTGCTGCCTCTGTTGCTGCGCTGCCGTCTGTGGTGAGTTGTGTTTGTGTGTCTGTGATTATATTGGTGTGTGTTTGTGGAGATGCTTCCACTGTTATGCCTGGAGCAGGAGATTTGGTCCTGATTATTATTTTCACTCGAACCTGCAGATTATTATCGCTTAAAATGGTGAATGTCTGGATAAATTTCCTGAGCTGCTTAGTTTACTATCATCAGAATATCGATATCCACATTTTTTATAACTTTTGCTTTACTCAAACAATGAACTACATCGAACAAGGAGGTCATGTTTTCCTCGCTGTCTGTTTGTTTGTTTGTTGGTTTGTTTGTTTGTTTGCAGGATGACACAAAAACCATATCCATGACATTTTGTGGAGGGGTGGGGCCTCCACAAAATGATACATTCAAGTTCTGATGAGGATCACTGGCCTGAACATCGTCTGATGGGGCGTTTTTCAACATTTTCATTGATCTATCAGGGAATGATTAATGGATGTTGTTGGACAAAAATCAGCAGACTGGTATTTATGAGACCTGGTGCAGATCCAAATCTTGATGCATTGAATTTAAATGTGATTTCATCGAGATACTCTACAATCTTAGCAGATCTACTGTGTGTAATTCCAGGGTTATTGGTTTTTATGGATATAAAGCTAATATTTTTGAAAAGGAAATAATAAATTCCAAGGCCCAAGCAGCCTTTGGTGCTGATACAGTTGTGAAAAAAGAAGCTGTAAATAGTTTGTTTTTTTATTTAAATGTCCTTTTAATTTGTGGACAAGTGGACTATTCAAGATGCTCTCGGAGTTGGTGGTCTTTTTGTAGATTGTGAGTCTACATTTAATGAAGCACAAGCTTGTTTTCAAAGAGCTTGAAACTCAATATCGTAATGGTGGGAGTGTAACAGGAGCCTGACGGGAATCTGGAGGAGGAGGTTGACGACAGTATCGCTCTGCAGAAACCTGAGAGAGAATGAATTCATTGTGTTAGCCAGCAGCAGCCAAGTAAAGCTCTGATGTGAGGGGGGTTAGATTTACTGGTGCATCTAATGCAGCGGCTGCACAAACTGCCTCTATAAAGAGAAGCTCAGGTGCAGGAGGGTTAAGGTGTTAATATATCAGAGAGTGTGAATGACGTCAGGATGTTTTCCTCCTGACCCCTTTACAAATGTTTTAATTTCTGCCACTGGAAAAACACCTGAGAACACTTCAATGAAGCAATAAGGAGTTTCTGATGTTTCTGATGACTTTTTTTGTTGACTCAGTTTTGAGAAGTGGATTTCCAGTTTATCTCAAAAAATAAATAAACATGCAGTCTGATTCTCCCGAGCCAGACGGTTAGGAAATTATTCACACTGAAGCAAAGCAAAATTGGATTGAGATGTTTTGCTGATTTAAGTTTCACTCACTTCACTTGTGCAAGAACATCTTTCAAAGCTCAACATTATCAGTGTATTAGAAATCTCTCTGTAAACATCTACTGAAGAGGAGAAGGAATACCAGTCTGGAGCTGAGGGAGAGTGGCGAGATAAGATAAACTGCACATTCGGATGAAACTGGGTTTGTTTATTGGGAAGAGTCATTTTATTAAAGTAATTTCTCCACCCTGTTTTTATCAATAACGTTTCACTGGTCATTAACTTAATATTTAGTGATTCCCCCCCCTCCCCCCACACTCTTCCTCTCTTGTTTTCTGCCCAGTGTTATATGATTACCTTCACTGATCACAGTTTGTTATTTGACAACGAGACAAATCCCTCACTGCGGGTTTCCGTTATTGTAAAAGAAGACGCCCAAATTGAGGCGAGCCCTGTGACCTTTGCGCCCTCTGGCAGCATCACCCAGCTCATAAACAAAAAGGAAAAGACAGTTTACATCGCAGAGAGATATAAATCTTTCATTTGCTCTTTTGATGCTGCCGCCGGTGCCCCATCGTCCCAGGGGAAAGCCGTCTTTTCTGTGTCTTCCCCGAGGGGCTCGGCTGTGGCTGGGGTGGTCAGCTGTTGTTGGATACCTCTGTGTTTGGACGGGTGAGGGCCTGAGGCTCAGGGGCCATGCAACGGGATGCCATCTTTGTGTGTCTACCAAATGGAGCGTCCTCCTTCCACTTGTGTTTTGGTCGATTCTCAGTGGGTCGCTGCCTCTATTGTGGAGGAGACCCATGTTGGCGGGACGAGGCAGCAATAATGACGACTCACAGACACAAACGTTCATCTTCAAGGCCCCCCCCCCCCAAACCCCCCCTTTCTCCTCCTCATAGTGTGTCTGCATGCTATGTTTTGTCATTGTCCATCAGTGCATGCTTTACTCTCAGACACACACACACGCACACACTTACCACTAATTTTAGCCCTCACGCCGGCCTCACTTCCTCTGCACACTCTTGCAAACACGTACACACAAGCTGTCCCCTCCACTTCACCTCATTGTTGTCTAATGTGGCATGATGATGTCACTGGCAAGTCCAAGATGCCCCCTTGCTCCATCTGCCTCAGAGAACGCTCTTTCATCTTGCATTATGTGGCAGTGATGGGACCTGACAGGGGCCCACCGGACTGCTGAGCAAGGGGAACTGAGGGTTAAGGACATGTATATAAAAAATGTATTTGTGTCTGTTAAAGAGTTAAAGTTTTGGAATAGATATGATGAGGAACAAAAAACATGAAGCTCTTAAAACGTGAACCCACTTATAAAGACAATAATCCATCTCATGATTACTGGTCAAAAACAGCCAATATGACCTTAACGTGTGGTTATGAGTTCTTTAGGTTCAGTGAAAGCAGAACAGATTTTTGGATTTGGGATGTAGCTTGGGAACCACAGAAACCTACTGTAGTGGCAAAGTCATGTTTCATTTTCCTTCTGTTTCAGGGCCAACAGAAAAAACAATACTAATCCCAACCTTTAGGGCAGATATCATGTTATATTTCTTCCCACCGGGGTCTCTATCCCAGGTCTGTATCTCAGAGACCTCCTCCTACACATATATGGGTATTTTTAACTGCAAGATTGTGTTCTCAATTCTCTTAAAACCCCTGCCTCGGGTCAGCTTTGTTTTTAAGTTTAAAGTTGAGTGATGCACATGTTTGATCCCACTTTTCTTGCTCTTTGACTTCTGGCCTATATCTTCCTGTAATCTGTTCCTCATGTCAGAAGGATTGAGCTTTGACCTACACATTCAACAGCTACATTTCTGTTTTCTTTTACCCTAGTTGTACATTCTCTTTGTCTGATGTGCATTTTCTGTTTAGGCTATGGCGGTGGAGCGGGCTGTGTCCAGCGAGCTGCAGGCTCTAAAACACGAGCTCCAGCACAAGGGAAGCCACAACAGGCCACAGGATGAGGAGCTGATCAGTGCCATGAGGGAGCAGGTAACTACTGCACACGAATATACATGCACCAATGAAACCATAGGCATAAACACCAAAATACATGAAAAAAAAATCTGTTTAGTGTCCTATACAGAAGTAAATCCTTGACTGAGGGTTTTGAGATTTAAAGTTTTCTTTCCCAATACGTAAAGAACATAATTTGAGTGTCTAATTCTCACTGTAAAACTAAAATGAGCAGGCATCAGAAGTAATCCAGGCACATAAAGCAAGCGTAGAGAAATGAATTAAGACAAAACAGTACGAAGGCTAGAATATAAAACTTCAATCACCCTGCATCAAATTAGTCACATTCATACCAGTTCCCTAAATATGCCTAATTTTTTTTTCATCAAGATACATGGATTGCTCCCTGGGAAAGTGCACTATCTCACGGTGTTAAATGAAGTGATTAATCGATGCCTGTTTGTGCCCTGTTGTCGGGAACTGCACTCAAAGTTAATGGGCTCTTTTTTGGCCTGTGTTCCTACTTTCCAACAAATTTCTTGAAAATGTGTTTCTGCGTAATCCTATTGATAAACAGACCAACAAACAAACAGACGAGCAAACAAACAAACAGACAGGGGTCAAAATATAACCTCCTCGGCGATGGTGCAAATGCAGCACAAATACAACAACAGCAGTTTCTCAAAATAGTGTAATCTACATGTGTAGAAAAATACACACGAAACTTATCTTGCTAATGATCGGTCTATTTTTTATTACAGATTCAAAAGAGATCCATTATTAATTTTAACTAATAAAGCATTATCTGTTCTTCAAGCAGCAACACATGCATACTTTCACTCTGTACTTCTGATGACTTGTTTCAAAAAAGCAGAAACCAAACAACATTCCTTTGATACAATAGAGAAAGTCTCTGCTGCATTTTTTACTCTTCCAGGAAAAGTATTTTGTTTTTTTAGGCAGAAACAGGTCAAAGAAAACCTCCCAAATATTTTCTCAATACTCCCAGATGTTAATATTTGTGGATTGGTGTGGTGTGATAAAGGGATCAGCTGGAGCTGGTTGGGAGTCAGAGTTGTTTTTTTTACTTCATGTCTGTATGTATTTTTTTAGGTGTTGCGTCTCACCCAGAAGGAGCAGGGGCTGGAGGAGCGTTTGAAGAGCGTGTGTCAAGAAAACACTGAGCTGAGGACGAGTTTGGCCTCTTTACACGCACGTCTGGCTCTGCATGACCAACTCAGCCAGCAGCACAGCCAGCAGGTGAGCGCCTCCTGCATTCATACATCACAGACTGAAAACCCACAAGCACCTCGACACAGACGCACCACGAGCTTCACTCTTTCCGACAACACAGAGCAGCTCAGTGCGGTCGGTGTATGAATGAAAGAGCCTCAATAACAATGGGGATTTTCTGCTCCCTGCCCGGGTTTCGGTGGGATTGTGTCAAACATTGCTAAACAATCACCTCATCCCCGTCATTGTAGCTTTCACTCACAGCTCTGGATTCCACTTGTGTTCGTTTGTTGAGTTTCACGTCGGGCTCGGGGCTGGAATCTGGCACGTCAGGATTTCTCTCCCACTGAACATTAGTAGAGTTTTTAAACGGTGTCTCACGACGGCGAGCTTTTTAAAAGGCACACTTGGCCTGGAGTAAAATAAGTTTGTGTTACCATATCCATCTTCCTCTGTCAGTTATCCATTTAATATTCTATGAGGATTCATTATGTCATCTTAAGTCTGTCCTCCGTTGTAAAACCTCAGATGCACGCCTATGCCTGAGTGTTATGTATCTACACATTTTCATTTGTGTGTTCCTCCCTGTGCTGTGTGTGTCCAGCTGGCAGAGGCGTGGCAGGAGGTGGAGGTGGCCCAGGGTCGCTCCCAGCAGCTGCAGGCCCAGGTGGACGAGCTTCAGGAGGAGGTGTCCCTCCAGGAAGCCAGGAGCCAAGGAGACGCCTCCCTGCTGTCCGAGCTGGAGAGCAGCCTGGAGACGGCAGGGCTGGGAGTCAGCAAAGAGGAGGTACGGACACCGAAGCACTCGAGTGGATAAGTGTTAAACACAGTTTGTTTAAGACGTTGTGTCAGAGCAGAAATAAATCAGACTTGTGTCGGATTTAGGAAAAACACAAAAGATAATTTAAAAAGGATCAATGAGGTAAGAAATATTTCCAAAAAAGGTCAAATATTTACCAAAAACTTTCAAAATAATCGACATTATACGACATAAGCAAATATAGTGAGAAGATATGAATAATAGAAAAGGCACATAACCTTGAATTATCAATTACCTATTTAGCTGGATTAGCCATAAAACATAATTTTATTTAGTCTTGTTAAACTGTTTCTGATTGAACTCTACTACAATATTTGGCAATATTATGATTTGAATATTATATACATTGAATATTTGGATTTTTATCTCCATCAAAAGTTATTCTCACAGGTTCAGTCAAAGCTGTAGATTGACTGTGCAAAATGGAACACAGTCTCTGCCCAGAAGTCATAAATTCAACCGTGTTTCTCCACTGTGGTTGGCAAGTGATAGTTTTGGTCTTGTTCTATTGTTGTCCTTCCCACAATGAATCATGTATGTTTTCAGAGGAAACAATGTTCCTGTGATGACTGGAAACACACAAACTTTGCATTTATGTGTTTCAGCTGGAAAAAAAAACTGTGCGGTTACATGTTAATGACACCAGAGAAGCATCATCTTTAAGCTCAATTAAAGCCGAAAATAGTTGGAAATGTATGAATTTATGAAAGCAAAAGTAAAGGAGCTGCGTCTGCAGACAGGAACGGTTTGACAGAACATCTTGTGCAAGTTCTCTGTGACAGTGGGACTTGTGTTTGATGCATAACACACTCTGAAAAAAGAAGGTGTGAAAGTCCTGGTGTGCAAAGCGAAGACGCCACAAAAGGAACATCCGATGAGGCGCGTTGTGGAAAACACACGTTTGATTTACGCCTGCGAGGGGACAGGAAAACTGAGCTGAAAAGAGTGAAGTAAAGACTTCTAGATCTCACGCTCTGGCCTTCTGCCATTACTGTTTTGTTCCAGCAGGAAAATGTGATGTATAACTCGACCTGTGAGTCATTCGATACATTTCCTGTTTGTCGTGACCACATCTCAGCAGAGTTTCTTCAACGGCACATGTGTTTATGACCTTATCATAAAATATGACATGATTATCTCTTCTAAAAAAAAAAAAAAAAAATACCTGTGTTCAGTTATCATTAGATCAGTACCGTCATGATACATTTGAGTCAAGGAAGAAATAAAGTGAAAAGATCATACTCTCCATAATATCACATGCTGAAGGGTAAAGAGGAAAATAAATGCCCGGTTTTGACCCAGTTTTATTTGTCAGGATTCAAAAGGAACATTAGTTCTCTTCTATTATGTCAAGTACATATTTTTTAAGTGACTGCACTTCACTTGAGTATGTCACAGGCTCGTTATTGTCGTTTGAATGCATTTTGGAGGAATTATCTGTTTTATATATAATATAGTGCATTATTTTTTCATTTTGTTTGAAGTAAGAGTGGTTAGGTTAATTAGTTATGAGTCTGAAGTTGGCTTTGCACAGATACATCCAGTAGAAAGTTACTTTAAGTGCATTTTTCCAGTTTTTTTTAGACGTTTTTAACACAAGTATCTGTACTTTTGCTTGAGTAAAGAATGTGTCTTTTTGGCATAATAGATATAAATCAACATGCCCTCCCCCCTTTTCTACGTAGATAACTCAAGAAATGGGGTCCATCCTTCAGTTACTGCTGCCAGTGATCCAGGATCCGAACTGCAAAGCGGAGTCAGATTTCCCGGATCAACGGGACGACTTGCAGGCGGTGCTGCTCCGGCTGAAGGGAGTGGCCCAAACCCTGGCGCAGGGATCCAGCCCGCAGGTGAGTGAGAGACACACCAAAAGAGCAAGTGGGGCAGGAGAGGAAAGGAAATGAAAAGAAAAGGTCAACCTTGTTGTTTGAAACAAGAGGAGGATGGGAGTTTTTGAACCATTTGTCATTACACTATACAAATGTTTTCATGTTAAACTCCCTGCTCTAAAGTCCTAACGTCCAGTGCTCTCATATTCTTACATAGTCTTACATTAATGGGATCCAGATCTATAAAGCAGCCTACTCTCATCGCACAGCCGTCAATTTATTCAGTTACCCAATATGCCCGCCAGTGGCTGTCAATGGTCCTAGTGTCTTTACTTTGAGCCATTCAGAGTAACAGTACAACCTTGTTTATCCGCAGAAAGCCTTTGAATTGTTGCCATTGTCAGCTTTACAAACCTCTGTTTGCTGTGACCGAGTGTGTACAGCTGTCCAGTTGTGTCTCATAGCATGTTGTCAGACCACTAACACGCATGCATCTGAAACTCAATAGCCCTGCCCAGCCACTTCTCTCCTTGAAGCGACATGCAAATAGGCCAGAAACTTGCTTTTTGTGAAAATGTCTATGAAATGCTCGACTGACACCCGATCTTTTTGGTAATGTCTCAGTTTCAGGAGCTGAATCTGGCTTTTGTCGACAGGACGGGTGATCAGTGTGGGAATAGGAGTGAGGCACAGGAGCGGAGGGATCAGGTAACCCAATGTTGAACAAATACGTCTGTCAGGGAGGAGCAGCACCTGTGGCTGCTCCATCATTTTAGGATTTGGCTTTGCCGGTCTTGATCTTGTTACTGTCACTGTAATCCATTTTAGAATCATGTGTAGATACAGATTCAGGAGGTTTTATTTGACACAAGGTTACATTGTCTGGTGCCAGATTTAATTCAAATAAATGAAATAATAGTTGTGCATAATAATCAGTTGCAGAGGTCTGTTAAGTTTAGAAGTTACTTATCGTAGGTGTGTGGCCGAGTCTAACACCAGGTTTCTTATTCAAGTTCACAAAGTCTTTAGTTTTTGTTTTATTATGAATTGTAAATTGCAACATAACCCGGAGTTGCTTTATGCAGCAATCCTTTAACAATGCTTTAACAATGCTTTGAGTCTTTGAAACCCATTTTAGTGCAACAACAATGTCGTCTGGGTTGTGCTATAGGCAAACAGTTTTGTACAGTCGTCTAATCACCGCTCATGTTATCTTCCTCCTGCAGAATGTCCAGCTGCAGCAGGAAAACACTGAGCTGAGACAGAAGCTGCTGAACGTCCAGGAACAAGGGGAAGTTGTCCAACAGGCCATCAGAGACCGAGATGAAGCCATAGCCAAGTGAGTAACTCATCACTTCATAATACCATCGCTGTATTTTACAATATCAAATATATCTCACATACCATTATAAATCAAATCCCTGTTTTTCAGTCTAATATATGTCAATATTTGGGTTTATCTATTACTGAAGAAGTTTCATTAATTTCTTCATAGGAAAAACCTGATGGAGGTGGAGTTGGTGCGAAGTAAAAACGACATGATGTCTCTGAACAACCAGTTATTAGAAGCCATCCAACGTAAACTGGAACTGTCCCAGGAGCTGGAGGCCTGGCAGGTGGGATACATGTTTCTCTCTCAATGCTTTTTACCCCTTCTCATCCAGACTACATTATCCCACAGCTCCCTATATGCTGTGGCTCTATCACTCTATCTTGATGTCTTTAAATGTTTCTGCGCATGTCCTACTTCATGAAACCTTTGACCAATGTATATGATTTACAATGTTAAGCTGTAAACCATCACATTTTCTATTCATAAATAATCAGTGAGGCATGCTGTGTTCAGTTCTAGTTATAGATAACAGACACGAGAGGGAGAGTGTCGTCAGTGGAAAGCCGACATATTTCTCTCATTCTCTTACCAGTCATGAACGTTATGAATGGCATTTGAGGTAGTTGTTAATATGATTTGATATATATATAACGCCAGTGTGCTTTTATTTTATCATAAAGCTAAAGGAAAATGGGGTGAAACATTATGATTGACAGCTGAGACTGACTCGTGATTGCTTGATTGGCTCCATCCCCGATCACTGCAGTACAGACCCTGGTTCAAGGCTCTGGGAGGAAGTGGAACAGCCTTATGCTAATTCCTTTTGAAAGGCCAAATTCATTTACTCCTGAAGTGAGATAGAAATGTGTATTATGACAATTCGGAGATGCTAATCTTGCCGAACATGAGACACCAGCCTTAGTTGCTGGCCCTCAGACCTCCTGCTCATCCCTTCTTCACTCCACCTCTCCTCAGGATGACATCCAGATCATCATCAACCAGCAGCTGAGGTCCCAGCAGCAGTCGGAGCAGCCTCAGAAGAAACCCGCCTCCAACAGCATGTCATTCTTCCGCAGGCCCAGCAAGGTGGCCTCCACCTGGACCCACCCGCCCACCTCCTCCTCATCCTCAACCTGGACTTCAGACATTAATCCGGACAAACCCCAGTCCCCCTGGAGGGACTGGTTAAGACGTGGGAAAGGAGCCCAGTATGGCAAATAAAGGCCGCTGAGTATGAAAGGACAGAGGGACGTCACAACTGAACTGAATATGTTTGGTGCTAAAGAGCCATAAAAACACTTTTGATTCAGTGATGAACAACAGAGCCACACTGGACTTTTTCAAACTGAAAGACATTTTACTGAGAGGCTGAGCCTTCATTAAACCTAAAATGTGACAACCTGCAGCACTGTCATGTTCACAGAATCACACTCAAAGGTTTGCCTGAGACTGTATATATTGTGCCTTATTTTGTATTAATGTGAATGTCATTCTGTCTGAGACTTTATATCATATACTGTGCATACTACTGTAGATATAGACACTTAGAGAGTATCTGTTTGGATTATTTAATGTAACTGAACAAAACTAAAATGTAATGACAGGAAAGAAATGCTAAAGATTTAATTTGTTAAAAGAAAGTTAAAAAAAAGTTTGATTTGTTTAAGAAACACTGTTTACTGACAAAGCTGTTTTTCTATAATTTTGTTCCTTTTTTGTTTTCAATATAAAACAAATATGTTTCTGAACAATCTGAATAATGGTGAAGCATGTGTGTGTGTGTGTGTATGTAGCAAACACATGTACTGTATGTGTATGAACTGTGACTCAGTATTCTTTATCGAAGCTGCTTAGTTAAAACTGTGCTGTGTCCTAAGTGGTGTGACTGAAAACTTCTGGACCGATTTTGCCAGAACATTTCATAAAGAACAAATAATCCTGTCAGATATTTGTGTCCCTGAGTCTTTGTGTTCAGACAAATGTGATAAACTGATAACTCTTGAATCAGACAAGTACCAAGAAGTGTCTTCAGCAAATTATAGCTGACAATGCACAAACTCCATTTTGGAAGAAAAAAAGAAATCCTTTGGCACAATGAATTTCAAGATACATTGAACAACCTCTGTGTTTTAATATTTGTCTTTCTGGCGCCGTCTGAATGCATATAATATGTGGAAAGTGAGTTTGAATGATAGATCATATCTTACTGCACATGTTCCTAGCACCAGTAACTTAGTAAAAGCATGACACAAAATGTTTAAAGGGAGAAAAACAATTTGTCCAATTACAAAAAATTCTGCAAATATATATTTTACTGTAATTCATAATGCGTATTTCATTTAATTATTAGAGGATTATTACAGTTTTGAATACAACTTTTCCTTTTATTGATGTGATACTCACTCAGGCCCCTTCATCAGACAGCTGAGGTAATGGTTGGCTGCTGCCCTCTGCTGTCCAAGCTTGTGAAGTGGCAGGTTTAAGTCATAATACTTGACATAATTTGATGAAAATAGTGAGGTTATGTCTCCATAGATTAAACGTCATATTATCCTGTTATTCATTGTTCAGCTATTTAAACTATAGACAACGGGTTGGTTTGTGGCTGCCAACAATTATTTAGCCTGAGATGTTAATCCATCCAAGATGCATTTTAAACTAAATAGGTCAAACGTAGTTCTCCCAAGAAATATTCTAAAGTAAAGCACTTTCCCTTATTCTTCCTTAAAACAGATAAAATAATATTCAATCTGAAACTGCTCTTTATTTACAACATTTAATATAAAAGTCAACAAATATTCTCTCACAAGTTTTGTGTGAATCCAGTTTAACTGTAGGGGATTTGAGATAATTATACATATTTACTATTTATAAAGCTGTGACTCTGAATGCTGTTTTATTTTATTTTATTTATTTTTAATGAAAAAAAAGTTGCTCAGCAGACAGGATGCTCCGTCTCAGTTTGATGACGTAGATGATTACTGTTTACTAAGGAACTCCCTCTGGTTTCGTAGGATCCATTTGTTTAAACCACAAACACACACCTCTTCCCGTCAAACAGGTACGACATCTCTCTTTATCGCTTCTATTCGTTGTGTAAACTGGTCGTAGACGAATTCAACATAACAGTTTGTTAAATCGATGCTGAAATGCAGCCGTGGTTGACCCCATGACAGCTTAGCTAGCTAGCTAGCTCGTCAGCTAACTAGCGTCACGAGGCTAAAGCTGAGCTTTGAGGCACTTCAGCGGTGAAGTGACACCTGTGATGCAGAGTATTGGAGGGTCGTCAGAGAGCCAGGCCCGGAGAAGGACGTGTATTATCGGTGTGAGGTGTTGAACTTGTGATTAACCGGGACACGCTGCTGCAACGTGAGGCTAAAGCACCGAGCAGGTACAGACCGGTACAGACCGTCGGTGTGGTGACTGTCAGTCCACAGCTCGGTGTCAAACTGTGGGCATGGGGATCAGCTTGGTTGGGTCTGATTGTCACGACAGAGGCTTTGTAGTGCCGTCAGAACCGGTTTCAGTGCCACTGCCTGATGAGGCAGCAGCTAAGGTTTATAATCCCTAAATCACGTTTTATCGTGCCATTCATTTATGTTTTACAATTTAGTAATAAGCCTGTAATACGGAAAACTTCTAGGTTGTGGAAAATCCTTCTGCAGCATGAGCACAGGGAGACCTCCTCTCCTTCCGGGTCTGTTTGACCTCTTATCTTCTTCTAATGCTGCAGGACCTCTGACCCCACATTCATTTAGGAAGTCCTTAAACACTGGATTACAAACTGACCAGAGGCCCTCAAGTTCTTTTCATTTGTCTTAATTGCATATTTGCAACATCAACAGTGATGGGCCCTCCATCCCAATATTGTGTAGGGGCCTTGGTTTATGAAAGGACTTTAGTTTTTAAACAATCATTCTTTTATTGAGTTCATATGCTGTAAAGTTGTGTTTACATACTTCTACCAAGTTATCTAGAATGAAAAGGGATTGAGGTTTTCTATATATGCAATTTTAATACATCGATTGATTGTTCAGTCTATTAAATGCCAGACTATAGTGAAAAAGCCAAAGTGAAAATATACCTATTGGTTGTTTGTTCTTTAGCAACAGCCAAACGTTTAGAAATGTGGAGTTTAATGACGTCTAAAACTAAACAGATGCTCATATTTTCTTTTTTGCATGTAAATAACTCAATGGTGACGTTGATATTTAGACACTGATGAAAATAATGATTTCATTTATATGTGGTAATATGCTGCAGCATCCCTTACCTGGTTGTTACAAGTCCTGCTCCTATGCCACTTATTTATCATGTCTGAATTGCTCCCTAAGGCTGGGATCTTGAATGGAGTGAGTGTTGAGCCCCAGTGAGATGACTGACCAGGGCAACAACAACCAAAACATCTCCTGCAACCCCTTCGCTGCCCTCTTCAGCTCACTGGCTGATGCTAAACATTTTGCGTCAGGCCAGAAACCGGAACAGCAGTCGGCTGAACCACCCCGTAAGAAAAGAGTTATCTGATCCTCTGCTTTTATTTCGAGTCAATTCAGGTCATAATAACATCTAATTCAAGTAAATCCACATGGTTTCACACTTAAACCCTGTATCTGAATGCACAGTGGAGGACTCCGGGGAGAGCCAATCGGACTCAGAAAACTCTGTGTCAGACAGCGTTGATGAAAATGACGACTCTGTGGCAGAGATCAGTCGCTCATTCCGCTCCCGCCAGGAGCTGTGTGAACAGCTCAATGTCAATCACATGATCCAGCGCATATTTCTCATCACTCTAGACAACAGTAAGTAAAAAAAGACAAATGACACATTCGGTAGGGTTCAAGCTACCCTTTATTTAGGTTTTTGACTGTGAACACTCAAAGTTTTAGCTTTCTATAAACGTTTGATGCAAATAATAGCACAGTAGGTTTTGTTTGGTGTTGTCGGTGGATGTTGCTGTTCTTGAAAATCAATTTAGAAGTTTCCAGTAAATAACGGATGACTCACCACCTTTTAAGACAGAACAAAGCCCTCACACACTGAGAGGTCTCCCAGTGAGACGGTTACATCCCTCCAGCGCTGTGACGGTTTAAGAATGAATCATGATTTTCAGGAAATGCAGACTAAAAGCCCCTCGGGTTTCACAGGGAGCCATTTCCATGTATTCCTCTTCCGCCTCACTCTCAAATATACCAGAGTAAACACATGCTGTGCACTTAATCCCCCTGTGTTTATTTTATTCTATATTGGGCTTTTGATTTATTTCCAGTTTTCATGATGGTCTGGTTTAAGCCTTATGGGATGTTAGGTATAATATTACATACAAGCAGACTTTTTTTTATAAACTCTGATTCTATATTCAACCCCAGGTGATCCCAGTCTGAGAGGAGGTAATGGAATCCCCCCTCGTTGTGTGTATCTGGAGGAGATGGCTGCAGATCTGGATGGACAGGACTGGCTGGACATGGACAACATAGACCAGGTGAGATGTTAACAACAGGTTTTCATGACACAAGACTTTAGTTAGTGGCTACGTCTTGTTCCTCTCCCCTCAATGTTAAACGGTCTGATTTGTATCTGTGATGTTTCCCTCTGTTCCTCAGGCTCTGTTTAACCGCCTGCTGCTGCTAGAGCCAGGAAACCACCTCATCTACATGACATCATGCAGTGCCGTGAATCTATCTGCAGACCGCGATGCTGGAGAGAAATGTGCCATCCCTTACCTTTTTGGTTGTTACCAGAGAGCCAAAGAAGAGGTGCAAGATTTTTCTACATCACTGAATATGTGGCACTAAAATACTCAGCTGTTTTTAGACTAATCTTGGTAGTTGGACATTTTCTCGATATCTGTCCCCCAGGTGACGAAGGTACCAGAGAAGTTACTGTCGTTTGCTGTGCGTTGTAAGAATCTGACGGTTTCTAACACACGGACAGTTCTGCTCACCCCAGAGATCTACGTCACCCAGAATATCTACGAGCAGCTTTTTGACCTGCTGCTGGAAGGTTTCAACGGAGCCCGTAGGTTTAGTCTTGTTGACCGTTTCCTTTCATGTGTTGCCTTTTTTTCACTCCCTTCCTTTTACTCTTGTCTTGGCATTTTCTCTGTAAATAGTTTTAAAAACGTTGTGTTTCAGAGTCAGAAGAGGTGGTGGAGTTTGTGGAGGAGGTAACTGCCGCCCTGCTCTCTGACCAGGAGGTGCGTACCTTCAAGGAGGTGATAGTACCAGTGTTTGATATCTTCCATGGACGCATCAAAGACATGGACCTCTGTCAGCCTCTCCTCTACTCCTACTTAGACGTTCTCCTGTACTTCAGCCACCATAAAGATATTGCTAAGGTCAGAGGACACACAGAGACATTATATCTCCAAATGTCATCGTAATCTTCCTTTGGAAATCTACCCTATCATTTTCCTGCTTACTTATGATCATATAACATACAATAATAGACTGATATACCCTCACTTGTGACAGTGTTACTCCATATTTGTTCTTTAGTTGCCCTATCTTCTCAAATCATTCCAAAATTGACTATTTTTCTTTCGTTTTTCTCAGGTACTGATGGAACACATTCAACCCAAAGACCCAACCAATGGTTTGCAGTACCAGAAAACCCTATTGGGGACAGTGCTGAGTATCTCCTGCTTGTTAAGAACCCCAGGTGTGGTGGAGGGACATGGCTATTTCCTGAACCCCTCCCGCTCCAGTGCCCAGGAGACAAAGGTCCAGGAGGCCAACATCCACCAGGTCCACAGAATGATTTGAATCAGCATTTTTGCTGCAAAACTACAATATTGTCTTTAAACTACAAACACATCTGGGCTCATTGTCTTTGATGTTCTTATGTTACAGTTTATGGGCCAGTTTCAAGACAAGCTGCACCAAATCTTGAAAAACTTGCTCCAGAGATCTGGTGAGACGCGTCACCTCCTGCTCTCGTGGCTGGGCAACTGTCTGCAGGCTAACGCTGGACGGGCAAAGATATGGGCCAATCAGATGCCAGAGATCTTCTTCCAGATGTACGCTTCAGATGCATTCTTTTTAAACTTGGGTGCAGCCCTTCTGAAGCTGTGCCAGCCTTTCTGCAAGCCTCGTTCGCCCAAACTGCTCACCTTCAACCCCACCTACTGCGGCCTCAAAGAGCTGAGCGAAGAAGAGAGGCGCAATCGCAATGTGCACGCAAAAGGTGAATATATGTGAATGATTGTCCTGTTATCATTTTATATGCATTATTTTGTTAACTTAGTTCTATCATACAGTAGTTATGGTTTTTGATTTACTTTTACAAGTAGGTTTCTAGAAATTTTTTACTACACCTTTTTAAAGGCTTAAGATTTTAAACTAAATGATCCCCTGTCGTTCATTTCAGGTCTCGACAAGGAAACCTGTCTGATCCCTCTGCCCCCTCAACAGCCGGTGGAGTCTGCACAGTCCTACAGCCTGCTGACTGAAAACCTCATCCTCACACAGCTCACACAACATCTAGGCTTCCACAGGTACATACCAACATCTTCTTCTATCAAGTTAAAATAAGAAATTTAGCCTTATCTCAGCTAAAGTCTTTAAAGTGAAGCTGTATTTTTTCTCATGTTTTCACCATATTTCAGCATTAACCCTCTTTGTCTTGCTCTGTTAATGTCCCTGCACAATGTCCGTGTCCAGACTCCATGAGCAGATGGTGAAGATGAACCAGTCTCTCCACCGGCTCCAGGTGACATGGCAAGAGGCCCAGCGGAGTGGCAACCCGATGTCGGAGCAGCTCCTTGAGCAGTTTGAGCGTCTGATGATTGTTTATCTGTCAACCAAAGCTGCCACTACGCAGCCTGCTATGCTGCAATGCTGCCTTAACCTCCAAGCTTCCACCGCTGCTCTGCTGGTTCAGCTTGGAATGGGAAACCAGGGGCCTGAACATGTAGCACTCAGTTTCCCCCTGCCCTCGCTACAGAATACTGTGCTCTGCTACGTACCAGGTAGGTCAGATCATTCACTGCACAATACAAGTTCTTAGAAAAATACCTTTTTGCTTTGTCGAGAGACCCAATGAGATCAGCAGAGTTTCTCTGTAATCTTAAATTGAATCAGGATTATTCCCTTTTTGACTTTTTACCTCCTAAAGAGGAACCTGTATGCTTCAACTCGCCTCACAGTAATTTACAGAAAAATAATTTTAATTTAACAGCATTTTCCCCTGGTAAATGTTCAAATAGTTTTGGTCCAGCTATTTAAATCTCTAACTCTGGGTTATATACAGCTGATACTAATGCTCTCCACTCCTTAACATGACAGTCATGGCTAAAGTGCATCTTTGTACGTTTGTCAGAGTTTTTTGCAGAAAACATGGGAGATTTTTTCATCTTTTTGCGGCGGTTTGCAGACGATGTTTTGGAGACTTCTGCAGAAAGTCTGGAGCAGATTCTTAACTTCATCACTGTCTTCATGGGTAATGTGGACAGGTATGTTTTTTCTTAAAAGACAAAATAATGTCTGCGGTGTAACAGTTTTCTGTTGAGATGAAAGGAAGAAGGAAGCTCATCTAGTTCTGATCCTAATAAAATGTTCAGATAATGCTCAAAGGCTGTTTGTCCTGTTCCTCAAACAGGATGAAGAACCCACACTTAAGAGCAAAGCTTGCGGAGGTCTTAGAGGCGGTGATGCCACACATGGAGCCTGTGTCTACTGGTGCTGCTCAGCCAATCCTGTTCCAGCGAGAGAGAGTGTTCTGTTCCTACAAATATGCACCTCAACTGGCCGAGGCCCTCATCAGTGTGTTCGTAGACATTGAATTCACAGGTGATTCAGTTGTATTCCTCACAGGTTTTTAGCTAGCTAGTGTTAGCTGTGGATGGAGACTTCACTGAACTTGGAAAGGCATGAAGATCATAAAGTCATACTTACATCCATAGATTGAACAGAAGCTGTTACAAGTGAGGACACTTGAAAAGAGTCCAAATAAACTGTTTAAAGGCAATAAGGGTTTTATTGCAAAGACTGACGGAGGTTGGCCTGTGTGTGCACACCTGTGTGTGTTCTACAGAACAAGATAAGGAGAGGAGCTGGGGCTAAGTGACAACAAATAGAAGGCATCAATGAAGCACATGTTTTATTTACTTTTCCTCACTCTATTTCAGGTGATCCTCATCAGTTCGAGCAGAAATTCAACTACAGAAGGCCCATGTATCCCATCCTCAAGTACATGTGGGGCAAAGATAGCTACAGAGAGAGCATCAAGGTAATGAGGTTCTCAGTGTTTTTGACGGTGTGTTGAGATGGTGATATATCTTTATTACAAGAAGTTCATAGGTTTGATTCTGTTTCTGGGTGACTTCCAGTCAGTGGCTGCCAGAATAATATTGTTTGCTGTTCCAATAGTGAGACACTGTAAACTCTTCAAATACCTTTCTATCAAAGATATACTCTCTATCCTTTGACCACTAATGGCTTACATTAATTGATCCCATTCATGTGCTCTTCATATTGTGTAATATCTCGTTTCAGGATTTGGCCGCCTATGCTTCTGTGAACCTGGAGGCCATGAACCCCCCTCTGTTCCTCAGGTATCTCAACTTACTGATGAATGATGCCATCTTCCTGCTAGATGAGGCTATTCAGGTGAGTTCACGAGGTTCACTGCATATTGACCTATTTTGTCTGTAGTGGTGCTCCTAATTATTTCGTTGGTGGTAAACGCTTGTTTCACATTTGCAGAAATCTAAAAAAAACTGCTCTCAGTCATGCACAGATTGTTTTCTTTTGAAGCAATACGGACATATATAATTGTTAGCATCAATTTATTGAGATCTTTAGCATTAGCTTACTTTTACTTTTAACTCTCTGTCACTATTTTCATGATCTTGATGAAATGTAATTATTTTCTCACAGTACCTGAGTAAAATAAAGGTTCTGCAGCTGGAGCGGGATCGAGGGGAGTGGGAAGGCCTGGCCCCGGATGCCCGAAGAGAGAAAGAGTCGAGCCTGCAGATGTTAGGACAGCTTGGACGCTTCCACAACATCATGTCTAATGAGACCATCGGCACACTGGCCTTTCTCACCTCAGGTAAGGCAGAAAATATTTTCATATGTGACTCTATCGATGAATCATTATCTTTCTCCATCCATGTTTGTTTACCTTTTTTCTGATTCCTTCTCCAGATATCAAGGGGATCTTTGTGCACCCCTTCCTGGCTGAGAGGATCATCTCAATGCTAAACTACTTCCTGCAGCACCTAGTGGGTCCTAAGATGGGCGCCCTTAAAGTCAAGGACTTCAGTGAGTTCGACTTCAAGCCCCAGCAGCTTGTTTCTGATATCTGCACCATCTACCTGCACCTGGGGTATGTTGACACACACAGCATTTACAAAGTGAATACACATGAGAAACAGAAAATAAACTGTTTATATTCTATTCCTTGGATATAATTTGTTTGGTGCTAGATTATTTGGAAGAGAAATACAGTGGCCCATTGCTGACTACATGCTACAGAGCAAACTCTGTCGTGATCCCTAATTAAACCCCAAAATGTTTTTGTCCTTGGCAGTGATGAGGAGAATTTCTGTGCTACAGTCCCAAAGGACGGCCGGTCGTACTCTCCTATCCTCTTTTCACAGACTGTTAGGGTTCTGAAGAAGATCAACAAACCTGGTGACATGATTGTTGGTTTTGGAGTTCTTGCTGATAAAATAAAGGTAAGATTTAATTTGGAAAATATTGATAAGAAGAGGAGGTTTTTATCTTTTACAAATATTTGTACTTTGAATCTGTACTGATAAATATGGATATAGTGGAAAAGCCTTTAATTTTGTACAGCCACAAGGTGTTGATTAAATTTTGTTTTAGTCCCATGCAGATAGGCATCAGCAGGACGAGGAAACATATTCAGATGCTCCAGATGAGTTCTTGGACCCCATCATGTCTACTCTGATGCTGGATCCTGTGCTTCTTCCCTCATCCAACGTAACAGTTGATCGCTCAACTATAGCAAGGCATCTCCTTAGGTAAGTTACTTCCTTCAATGCCCAGAAATTCACTTAAAGTAGAATAACAACCGGTGAGCACTTATATATCTATGTCTTTATTGTAATCTGATTAACTGGGATGACTGTAGAATCAGAACTCAAACTTGGGAGCATAATGAACGAATAAAAGCTTGGTTTGCAGGAGTCAAATGAGTAATTTGTTACTTATGTCCTCCTTGCAGTGACCAGACAGACCCTTTCAACCGCAGTCCTCTCACGATGGACCAGATCAGGCCAAACGAGGACCTCAAACAGCAGATTTCACAGTGGCTCGATAGGCATAAGCAGGAGAGCTTGCAGCTGGGACCAAGTGGCTAGCTGTGATCCCTTGCTGTGACAAACAATGACTGAATCCTTCCTTTCTTTCCTGGCCCACATCTCATGTGCTCCTCTGCTTTCTTGGCTAATCCACGGCGTGCTCGCCTCTGTGGAGTTCTTCTGAATCCTCCAATCTGACTAATGTTGCATTAGGCTTTTCGTGCAGCCTTCATCCTCACTGGATTCTCTCTGTGACAACAGTCCAGACAAACTGTAGCACACCAGCTGGTGGCAACTTCAAAATCCATTCAAAGCAGCTGATTCCATTGACTCTAAACATTAGTTGGGGTGATATCACCTCTGGTTCCTTTCCCTCCTGAACACTGTGTATTGATTCGTTATTATTACAGTCAGAGCTGTGGCCAGAAGTATCAGATTCAACAGACCTTGTTGAATGTACTGAATGAACTCCTGACTGAGCAGCTGGCCCAAAACAAGGTTTTATACTGCAAGGTGAGTATTTTTGGGAACTCATGAGGTAGCAGTTGGATTGAGTCATATATGATTTAACCTTCACCTTCATGAAGAATACATACACCGCCTTTCGAAGGTTTGATCACCCTATATTTGAGCAGTTTTGGTTCAATATGAAGCAGCAATGTAAATAGTTAGTCACAAAAATGTAGGTAATGTAAGACCAATATAACTGAATACTGTGGGACATAATTTATTGGGAAATAAACTATATTTCAAAACCTATAGCACAAAAACATACCATGTATTTTCAAATGTATAAATATAGGTCTTCACTTCTTCTAGTGCACCTGCACTTAGTCTAATTGATGATGTGATAATTTCTGGTGGGTTGTTGACTGTTGGATATAGGGATTTAAACATTTTCAAATTATGTCTAATAATTATTCTAATGTGATAATTACTTTAGGATGTAGACTTTGTAAAACATATTAAAATAACTCTACCTCCAGATTGCAAAATAAAATTGCTTGAATGTTGAACAAAAGATAAACATATGGCACAGAGGGTCACTTTCCTCAAGCATTTAAATCCTTAAAAAAATAGATTTGCCTTATTTGAAATCGTAAAGGCTTTAATTTGCTGTTGGAAAATAGTGAGAGGATAGAATATATTTTAGCACTGCAGGTTTGAGTATGAAAAATGCTTATCGGTCACGCCGACATCAATGTGGACATGATTATGCACTGATTACCACTATGTAACGGAACTGGAGTTTTTACTGAATTTCCACTTACCTATTCACCAAAATCAGACTGCATGAATCTGAGGTGATAAATGAGCCAAGAAACTGCAAAAATAAAATCAGAATTTTATATTCACTACATCAAACACTGCAAATCTGTTCTCTGAACATTTACTGATTTGTCTCATCCCTATTTTGATGGAGCTCAGTGGCTTCTCAGGCAGTAATTTCCTAAATCAGATCTTATTACTTTTTTATTAAGATAAAAAATTCGCAATTATTTCCCACCATCTGCTCATATTCCTTAGCCGTATTCCTTGACATTGGACCAAAAATGCAAGAATATAGGGTTCAAATATTTTTGACTGGCGGTCATTGACATCCTTCGAATTAACATCACCGGGTTTTAAGTGATGCTGAACAGAGTTTTCGTTGTGTGAATGCAAAGTGAATTAGCGAGTGGGCAAACAACTGATCAATAGAACTGGTGCCTAAAACCAAGAGCCTTGCAGTAAGTGTAAATGAAGGAGGATCTGAGTTGTTTCATACTTTAAAGAGACATAATTTGTCAGAGTTTGAACCAGAGAGGCATATGGGGACCGAAGGTAGAAAATGAATGGAAATCATAGAAGGTAACTTGTTTTTGAGAAGCTTTTTCAATTAAAAGGGTTTTAATTCAAGTTTAAGTGTGGTTGTATAAAATGGGAAACTGTGATAGATGTACACAAAGCTGTATTCGCTGGCATGCCCTCATACTGTATGTTGAATATCTAACACCTGAAGGATTACGTGGGTTAAATTATAATGCAATATTTTTGTTTTAATTGTGATCATAAATTGTTTATTTTGATTGTACAGTATGATTTAAAAAAATAAAAACTAATGTGCGTTATATAAGACACTGTGATGTTCTCTTTCAGAAGTATGATTGATTTAAATACATACAGAAATATACTTTGTATTTTTTGTTTCTGAGATCAACTATGAAATGTGAGATTATGTTTGTCAAAATTGTATACATTGATTTAGAAAGGGTTGAGATAAATACTTAAGGTTAAAGATAATACGAATGTTGGAATATTTGACTTTTTCTTTAAAAATAACTCAACTTTGTCTCGCACATCTTTGTGTAGCTCTTTTCCATCTTCCTTGTGGTTTTTTACTGAACTTCTTTTCCAAACAACTCATAGTTTTTATTATAATGAACCTAAACGAGTATTGAGACACAGGCTATATACAGGAACCACACATTTGTTGTATTGTGTATTTCTTCATCTTTACTTGGATAGTAAGACATGCCGATTGCAGATAAGATGGCAAATCAGACTTTAGTGTGTGGTGTTGTTTGACAGCCGTGGAACCAGTTGGATACGATGCACAGAGTTACAGTTGACGTCCATGAGTTTGTACAAACTGTGCTCTTTGGCTGCGAATGTACAACTTATGCAGAGCAGACGATAACTAACATGATCATGTCAGTGCTTTGGTAGAGGTCTTCTGAAGAGGAGGATGTGCACCTCTATAAAGACTAAAAGGAGCAGTTCTTACAAGTAACTTATTCAGCTTCCAGTATTGTCAATTTTCACATAATTAACTTTTTGGTCCATTAGTTTTTACATTGTCCCTACTGTGCACAAACTACATATGATTCTGTATAAATTTCACCATTCATAAACCTTGAAGTTCTTAAAGTGTTAAATGTTACATTAGGGACATCAACTTTAATGGAAGACTTATTTACAAATAAATAATAATTATAACTATAAGGTCATAACTGTGTATTTTTTATGTATGATTATCACTGACAATGGTGCAATAAGTTTTAATTACAACTAAAAAACCTGCCAAAACATTTCCCTCTATACATTTTTCTTGATTACTTAATCATATACTCCAGATAGGAGAAGGGAGTATACATGCAGTCTGTCATCACCCTCTTGAAAGATGACATGTGAACAATTTTTTAAGTTTTTCAACTTTGTTCGTTTTTTGCATTAATGCTATTAATTTCTTAATAATACTGATGGGAGTATTTTGGTTTGGATTCTCCAAACTGTAGACGTAGGACTTTGTGAAGGATCTCCTTCATCAGGCCCTGATGGGAAAACCTGCAGGATACAGACATTTTCTCTGTTCTTTTGAGAAGTTGTATTTCAAGAAGACCATTTGTGGAGTTAAGCTTGCATCTGCTCCACATGTTTTCACTGCAGCTTTTTAAAGAAAACCTTTCAAGATAAAAGATGTGTGCTGAAAACACATACTAATCACTATATACTGCATTTTATAGTGAGTCTGCAATTTATAGTGGCGTCTGAATGTTTAGTGAAGTTTATTATACCTATATAGTTCACTCATTGATTACCACAATGCATCATGAAAAGTAGTATACAGACGATTGTCACTAACATGAGCCATATATACCTTCATGCATTGCCCTCGTGGCGGTGAGACAAGAGGAGCGAGAGCAGCAGGATGAGACCGACCTGCCGCACAAATGTAAATAGAAGCAGAGCAGCACATCACAGCACAAAGTGAGGGGAACAGGTTTATCTCTACATTTTAAGATGATCATTCAACATGTTTGTTTTTTACCTCAAAGGTTAAGTGTGTAGGTTTTAGGTGAAAGGGATATATCGGCAGAATACATTGGATACAAAATAATCCTAATGGGGTTTTAACTAGTGTGTAAAAATCTATGAATTGTGAATCCTTTCCTTTGATACTTACATCGGGAGTGGGTCCTCCATGCGGAGGACACCATGTTTTTGACAGTAGCCAAGGCTGGACAAACTAAACACCTTTTGAGTTTTTATCACAACTGAAGGCTACCAAAGGTTCACTCTCATGTTTTGAAGGGGAAGGGGGGGGGGGGAGAGTTGCCACTAGATGTCACTAAATTGTACACACTGACTTATACCTACTGACATACCTAACTTACCATAAATACTAAGTGTAAAATAAACATTTAAAATTTACTGTGGGATTTTCCCACCGGCCGACGTTGTTGTTGTTGACATCAAATTCGTGCGAAAATGGCGTCATTAGAGTCCGGAAGCTTTTTTTTCTCTGATGAGCTCACTACATAGAGTGCTTTATATAGCTATAGTTATTGAAGTAGGAAATAGTGAATGAGTGGGTGATTTCAGACACAAAGTGGATAGAGTGGGTTGTGTTGCAGGGGGCACCAGAGAATCATAGGCTAACAGATTTCTTTGCTGCGCCCCTGGTTTAGCAGGTATACACTGCCTTCCTTTTCCAGTTCCACTCGGTCTTGTCTCATCTTACACTTTCACTGCCACTTGTTAAAAAACAAATCACTTTCCTTGTTGTTCAAACTGCACCGGGAACAACGGCCTGGTCCTTGTTCTACTGATTCAAGTGTGGAGCTCCTTTCCCGGGCAAAGCCCCTGAACCTGATTTGGAATCAGCCATGCAGAGTGTGAATGAGGCCGCTGAGGAAATGCATTGTCGGGGTTTCTTGGGTTCCGCCCCGCAACATGGATAACGACGTGTCGGCCAGTGAGAGCGAAGCGCTGTGGCGGAGGTTGTTTATGTGAGTGCTGGGTTAGGGTTCCGCCCACCGAGGTATCTGTGAGCGCAGGGCAGACAGGCAGAGAGTGTAAAATGGCGCACAGCTGTCGGTGGCGGTTCCCCGCTCGGCCCGGAGGGAGCAGCAACTCCGGTACCGGGAGGAGAGCGGGCCGAATCAGGGTTACTGCCTCTCTGCGGAGTGTCTCGGGAGGCCACCCCAACGCAGCGGGGCTCGGACCCGGGTTTGATGCTGCACTACAGGTCTCTTCGGTCATCGGGAGCAACCTGCAGAAATTTCGGGATGTTTTGGGGGAATCGAGCGACTCGAGCAGCGCGGAGGTAAGCACGGGACGGGACGGGAGCAGAGCCGGCGGAGCGTCGGTGGGACCGCTGCGGGGCTCGGTCCCCCCGGAGAGCTGCTCCTGACAGACCAGGAGCTAACGGGTACTCTCTGACCATCTCCTCCTCAGTGGAGCTGGGAGCAAACTTGTCATTGCCCAGGATGCAGTTAACTTTGAGTTGGTTGTTGTGGCCTTAAACTCCCCGGTAACGTGTCACCGTGTTAACTTCAGCCACCGGCGGGTTATCACGTTTAGGTTCTCAGAGGTTCTACCTGAGAGAAAGTTTCCTCCTCGGTGGAGTGAGGAGGGGGGGGCATGCTACATCCACACAGTTGGGATGAGCAGCTGCTAGCATCAGTCTGCTAACCGAACCAAAACATTGTGGAGAAACCCTGGTGTTTAACCGGCAATCGCAGCCCACAGCGCGGTTACCACACAGCACAGACAGCGGTACACCCACTGACTGTCTGTGCTGTGTGTAGCTAAGCCGTTGTAACTGGTTTACTAGTTAGCTCCTTGACATTAGCTTGACGCGAAGCCTTCATATTCATGTCACATTAACGCACAGCAAAAGTTATCGTCCCGTTTGAGCTTTAATGCGATTTAGCCACAGTAAAGCAGTGTTTGAATATGTCTGTTTCTTATAAGGGAGGTTTGATCGGAGAGTAGCATCCCGGGACCGTCACTGTAGCATGTGATGTGTTTGAAAACAAGACATGTCAACTTGGGGGAGGCGATAGTCTATAATTGTGGTTTGCAACTAGCTAACATGAACTTAGCGTCCGTCTGTAGCTCCTGTGTGAACGGGGCTGCTCGTTATTCACTTGGTTTGCTCATTACTATCTAATAATCGGTCCTCACAAGCTTCACAGCTCAGTTATTACAGCGTGAACTCGGGAGCTCGCTGTTTTCAGTGAGGTGCCCACCGTCCAGCGAGGCTCGGCTAACGTAGCTTGATGGGTTAGCTCGCAGGCTAGCTGTCTACACCTCACAGCCAAAACCACACCATTATCCCTGCCGACGTAAGCGGCGTCAAAGTTGCAGGTTCGCCCGGGAGGCTGCTGTGCTCTCCTCCGGCCGAGCACACATCGGGTTAAAGCTTTGTAGCCGGAGTTGGCGGAGCTCGCACACAAAAGTAAATAATTTCCATGGCTGGGTTTTGGTGGTGTGCTAGGGCAGCTACCATGCTACGCACTACGCCACGCTAGCCACTGGGGCTATTGCTGATGCATAGGAAAATGGGAGGGGGACATGTTTTCCCCGTCTCCTCACAGCCACTACGTAGCTTGTACCAAAATAATATCGGGCTGATAATGCTCGGGGGTGACGTCTGGTGCACGGCCACACGTCCAGGATCGCTCCCCCCGCTGGGCTGCTTGTAAGAGTGTATCGACGGGCTTTGGTGTCTGGATTGGCTTGTTTCAGCAGAGAAATGAGACTTGGTCGTGACAGTGCGCATGCAGGGCTGGCTACAATAACAACGAGCCCCTTCTTGACGGACCGTGTGATGTGGGGGTGTGTTCGCCTTAGCGAACTACCATCTTCCTTCTCCATGATGAGCAGCACGCGTTCAATGCAGTGGGAGCACGCTGTGTGGGGATGTTTACCAGCAGCTCCACTGCTCCCAGTCTCATTTGGTTGGAGTGTGTGTTGGTGTTTACATACACGCTACTTTGACGTTTAGCTAGATTTATTGTTTTTTTTATTCTGAACTTGAATGATGCATGGATCTTGAATACATTCTGAATGCTGATATTTGGGAGATTGTAAAAAAATCATCATAGTGTTGCAGTTAGATTTAGCAGAATATTGGAAAAATATATCATTATCATATATCACATTAACATCTTTATTTCACAGTATTCTAGAGATACATATGTTTGACAATACACTGAGTCCATGTGGCCGTTCAGAGTAGAGCAGTGTTTGGAGGAATAAGATGTTCCTGTAAAACCTAAATAGTATGGAAGATGTGCATGAAGCATGATGACTCAATTGATTCTACAGTACGATATATTTTAAATCAATGCTTTATAATGTTATGAAGAAACACACTTTTTACCTGACATGTAAGTTTTGTGTTCAAATAGCTTTTTAAGCTTTTTGAGCTCTTCCCAACCCCTTACTTTTATAGATGCAGGCTGGTCTATAAAATTACTTTGCAGGTTGAATCATATAAAGATCATATAAAGACTGTATTGTGGTTGTGACGAACGTTTGTGCTATAAATCACATCTTAATGATACTGTAGAGGAACAGATGTAACATCAACCTTTCAAGAGAGTGGTGTTACATGTAACAATACATTCCCTCTTCCCTGGCTCCAGTGAATGAGAAGATGGCAGTGTTTGGACTTGTAGAGACAGGACTGGACCAATGAACCCCCTTGGCACCTGAAGCCTGTGGAAGATGAGAACACAGCGTGGGGATCTAATAGAGAAGCAGTTTAGTGCCTGTCTGGCCAGGACGGGGCAGGATTGTTCAGTGTCACTGCAGCCTGCTGAGCTCACAGGGCGACCCTGAACTGTGTGCCAGCCTGATACTTGGTCACCCCTCCTTCCTCCATCCAAGCAGAAAAAAAAACAAATCCACTTCAGACACACACAACACCGTCTGAGAGGCAGAGCAATTTTTCTTCTGACAGCTGCCACTTTGGAATGGATCACTAAGCCTATTGGGGTGGCTCAAAGGGGTTCTTGTCGGCCGTTTCTGCCCTAATGAAGGCATTTGTTAGATTTATGTGTGTAGGGAATTCATTTTCCTGATCCGGCCAAATTGTTGTTGCTTGTTTTGATGCTGAATTTAGTCCATGATGACTTTTTTTGGTAAACGTGTGATCTTTTCACCCCCCCACAACCTCACTGTCCAGCTAATCAGGCTTAGCATCATTTTCCCTTTTTGTCCTTGCTCCATTATATCATGCCTCCTGCTGCAACTATCCACCCCCCATATTATGATCAATGTTTAATCATTCATACAAAAGTGCAGCTGAATAGATGTATCAACCTAAATGTCTCTTTGCCTCACTGATTTGAGAGAAATGGTGTGTTTGAGCGGAAGGGGTTTCAGTCCAGCAGGTGTTTGGCCTATTTAAATCGAAGACAACCCCCCCACCCGCTTACCCATCCCAGAGACAGCGTGTGGATTGGAGCAGGAAGCTTTGTGTCTGCTTTTATTCTAGCTCTCACAAAGTGCAGGCAGCTGAAAGAGCACAGGCAGGGATATCAAAGGGTGTGGGGCGACACCCCTCCTCCCAACGGGACAACGCTGGGAGGAGAATTAGTCACAGACCCTCCCATCCATGGCTTTATACTACTACAGCAGGCGGGCAAGGAGCTTTCACCTCTGCTTTAGGAGTTGCCTGACTGGGAGAAAGGCGACAATTGTGTCGTCTTACTCTTTGTGTTGTGTGTGTGTGTGTGTTTGTGGTAGGGGTGTCCCTCAGACTTTATGTCCCTTATTGCACTCAGAAGTGGGCATGCCTTCTTTGTCTTTATTTTGATTAGAACTCCAATTCAAGCAGCCTACTTGGGTGGGTAGGAGGGGGTGTGTGTCTACGGATGCCAGCCAGCCTGTGTGTGTGTGTGTAAGACAGACACCATACACACATGCCAATCTGTCTGTCTGTCTTTGTCCATTGACTGTTCGTGTCGCCCTACGTGCGAGGTGTAGGAAGAGGAGGCACCTTTCCCTACAAAGTGTTTGTTTTGGTTTGTGTTACTGACGAACAAATGTGAAAACAGTTGCACTTAGTGTTTGGACACTTGAAAAAACAAATGTCCACCTTTTGCTTAGGGGCTGACAAGGGTTACAAAAGAGTCCCACCAAAGGGTAATTCATTCTGGCGGAGGAAACAAGATGTTTTAAGCAGTGACTCAGATTAGGTTTAAAACATTCTTTCATATTACTCATGTTCGCTGCTTTGTATAATTAATAGCAGTAGTTGGCACAATTCTTGGAATTCCTCTTTGGCCTGTTTGAAGAGATAAGTCACCAGAGGGACATATAGAAGTATGAACTCATCTTCAATTTATATTCCAGGAAAGGATGATGCATAGTGTCTCTACAGTAAATGTAAGAGGTTAGCTTCTTGGAATGTGTCAGGAATTTTTTTTATTTTTTCTCAGAGTAGACGGGAGGAATAAGCAAATAAGAGCATCACATTGACTGACAGGGTCCTGACCTGACAAATTGAACATTTATTTGACATCCTTCCCCTCAGTCTGATCCAAACTCCTACCACTCTTTTCCTCCTCATTATTCATTAAGATGATTTTCTAACTTTAAATGGATAACGTCTGACTTAAAGTGTCTCAGTTTTCCTGGTCCTTGTGATTATAATGCATTAGTTAGCAAGATTTGTTTGAAATCTTGATGATTTATACATTTACATCTTATGTTAATTTTGCATTTATTTAAATATGTGGGTGAGTAGTGTGTGGGGTAGCTAGGGAGATGAGATGAGACACTTGTTCTCGTACAAAAAAAAGGACTCTGCTTCAACCCCTTTCTTCCCTTGATAACTCCAAATCTTGACTGTATTTCTTTTGACTTCCAGAAAAAACTTAACTAGGCGTAATATAGTGCAAAGCTTAGTTAACATAGGTAAGAAAGTATAATGGAAACTGAGTTTGCTGGTATTGATAAGCAGTAGAAAGTCTATCTGTTAACAGACTGTTGTTTAAACAAAAAGTCAGAACAAACTTTTACATTGAGCCTTTGTCCAACTATCCATCTACCAATGTACCCAACGCCATTTTTTGCTATGAAATATTTCATGAATTTAAATATTATATTTGAAGGAGTGAGGTTGACTGGGGTCTATACAAGTATTTTCTTAGGGAATTTGTTTTATTTTCCTAAAATGTCTGTTGGTTTTTCGATAGGGTCTGGTATATCGACTAAATCTGAGTGCTTACAGTGGAGCATCACAATTGACGATGTTTGTTTACTAAGCTTCTACACTAATAATCATTAGCCACAATCACTAATAATCATCATTATCATTAGCAATGTAGCGTTGAAAACATTCAGCTGGTGCTAAGCATCGTGGTGTTCAAATACAAATGTGCTGGTAGCAGTTGTATCATCTGTAGCCAATTAATTTAATGGCAGCTCTAAATGAAACAGGGCTGTTTGTGTGATCTCTGCAAGCCACTATCTTGTCAAATCAGAATCATTTTATTTGCCAAGTTTGTTTGCACATACAGGAAATTGCCTTGGTGTCGTTCGTTGGTGCACTTAGCGGTTTGTTTTAGCAGTTCGTATCACGTCACTGCTGACGACGCTGTTCTCCAAGATGAACTTTCATTCATCTCATCTTACATCACATTTTCTTAACCGTGTTCCTTAGTATTTGTATTAATAAGCTCATAAAAAACAGGGTGTGTGAGAGGAACTAGTCTAAAGCTCTGTTTTTTCAATGTGTCAGATACACTGAGAATTTTAATCAAAATGTAGGTGTCATAATGTGAAGTACAGAATTGTTATTTTCAGACCCGATAAAGGTTCGGTGTGTAGGATGTAGTGACATCTATTGGTGAGGTTGCATGGTGCAGATGACTACCCCTCACTTACTTTGTCAAGTTTTGGGCTACCGTAAGAAACATGGCGTCCTACGTAGAGAGGATCGATTTCCAATGTAAAAGGGCCCATTCTAAGGTAAAGAAAACAAATAAGTTTCAATTCAACTTAGGTGATTACACATGAGTTAACCCTCACTAGGATTATGTTATATTCATTTCCAGCAAATAGATCCCTTTCACGCACATTTTACACACTGAACCTTTAAAAGACTTGGATCTGGATCTGGCCAAAAACAAACTTGTGCAGGAAACAACTTGTCTTAAATGATAATTAATTTGTATATATTTTTCTCTATTATAGCAGGGACAATGGAATTGCAATATGTGTGTACATTTTTGTTTGTGGGAGGGTCTGTCCGGATGTTGTTTGGATTGGGCTGAAGGGACACAATGGTGTTGTCCATTGGCCCAACCCTATTTGTCAGTAGGATTAGGCAAAAGTACTTGAAGGAGGGATGGGACATGGGCCAGGGAAGAACCTGCTAAATTTTGCTCCTGATTTCGTTAAGGGGGGTTTTATAACATTGAGAAATGAGAAACATTTGTATGGAAGTAAAAATTCAACAATTTCAATTTAGCCTTGGCAAGAGGTGTGCTCTAGTTGTGTCTGCTTATACACTTTCAAAAAGTTATGGGCTTATTGTGATTAATTACAGCTTTTATGAGCTCCTGCAGGTTAAAGCTGTGTGCATTAACTCTAAATAATGGAGACTAATGTAAGTGGTTGAATATAATCTATGTTAAAAATAGTCTGAGAACCCATAGTGAAGAAAAGACTTCTGCAGACGAAAGCCTGCCAAGAAAAACTGGTCCCTTATCTGCTGCTGTTTGATTTCTGATAAACGCTGTCTTGATTGTCAGTAAAAGTCCCCTTTGCTTTTCAGTTTGAGAGGTTTACCTCAAACCAAATTTATGTTCTCCTCATAGCTGTCAGGGACAGTCCCCTGCACCTCTCGAGACTAAAGATGCTGTTGCCTCAACGATTCAGATCAGTTTCCTTTTCTTTTATCTTTGGATTTCATATCGAGTCATTTATGTATTGATCATTTACATGAGATGTGACAGAGCAGCAAGAAGTCAAACTGCTCAGGATTTCGTGGTGAGAGCGATAGCAGGAGAAGAACTAGAACAGTTGTGTTCAAAAACGTTCTTGTACAATTTTTATGCAGAAGAGATAAAAAATAAAAAGGGAAACTCAGATCTTTTCAGTAACTTTTGATCCCTTGCATGTTCCAAGGAAAGGCAGTGCATTCACCTCACCTTGCTAGTCTACTACAGTGTTTGTTTACTTCTTGATGGTACCTCCGTTTGCCTGCCCCACTATTGAGCTCATGGTGAGCCTTGTGTTTCAGATACTGCTGCTCAGTGATCAGTAGTCAGTGGGTGGGAAGCAAGTGAGCGAGCAGTGAGTGACTGAATATGTGTTAGGGAGCATGGCATGGAGCAAGGGGGAGGAAGGGGGTGCCTTGTCGTGTGTGGGAGGCCCGTTTAGATTGGGATTTGGCAAGCAGCTGCAGGAGCATGTTGCAACCCCAAACACTTTTCATCCTCTGCTCCCGGGAGACTGCCGCGCTCCTTCTGTTGTTGATGGTACATGTGGTCAAAATGCTGCTTCCTTGTCTCTTTCTTCTCTCCTCCTCTCCCTCCTCCCACAGACCTCCTCCTTTCTTTGCTATGCTTTGCTTTCTTGCTTCGCCTGTGCTCCCCTCCCCCGCAAACCTCACTCCTGTGCTTCGCTTGTTTACATCTCACTGTGCAGTTCATGCGCAGGTTTTTCTCCTCTCTCTATATGTGTGAAGTGTTTGTGTAGCTGACAGCATCGGGAGGTGCTTGTGCACATGTTCGAGTGTGCATGTGCAGCATGAACCTGCACAGTCCGCTCTGTGCACTCTCCCCTACTTGAGCGTGTTGTGATGTCATTGACTGCAACTCACACTATAGCAGCGAGTCAGAGGCGTGTGTTGGTACTCCGCCCCCCTCTGCTCCGCAACAACACCAACCAGGAGCAGAAGCTGTCTCAGAGAGGAGAGGATGCTGGTATTACTGTGAGGAAGGGATGTAAGAGGAAAAGGATGCTCACCTGCACTATGAAGAGGGGATGATGCTCAGCTTTATATTTCCTACCAGGATAAACAGCATTGTTGACTATCTGTCGTTGTTTATATTGTGATTTTGAACAAATAAAGCTAACTTTGGTAGCAAATTCTCGGCTGGTGCAAATCAGTTCTCATGTAATTGTGTGCGCATACTTGGTTAGCAGCTGCTCTACAAACTGGGCCAACAAGACCTCGACTGTATCCCTGCATGCTGCTATAAATAAACATGACGAAATGACATACTCACCTCGACTCTTAAACACACACACACTGATTGGAAGAAATGTTGACATACACTGACTTCTCAAGATGTTAATCATCTTCTGCTAATTTCAGTTGGACTGAGAGCACGAGAGGATTATTTTTCAGTCTGGTTTTACAGTATATTACATTTATTCACAATTTCTTGAACCACCACCATCAAAATTAAGCCATAGATAAAACATGTCAATATTAGTAATTCAGTGAGAGGAATAACACTCACTCAATTGCAAGGTGCGTTATACCTGCTTGCATTTGTTCCTGGAAAATAGTCCGTTTTTGTTGTGCAAGAACATGCCACATCATGCATTATAGTCTGGTTGATCGGCCATGCCAGGTTCTAATATGCTTATTGATGCATCATCAGTCCAAGTGCCTTGTGCATAAATGAAGACTGGTTTATTATGTCATGGACCAAGAGATGAAAGAGAAAAAAGAGAAATAATTCTGCTTTTAAGAAGTCTATGTCGTTGTCTCTTTAAGGACCCCCTCCCAATTAAGCTTAGTCTGCTCTGATTGGAGGGCTGTCGCACTCTGGAGTGAATGTTCACCTCCACTCTTTTACATTACATTACATGTCATTTAGCTGACGCTTTTGTCCAAAGCGACTTACAATTTTATTACACTCAACATTTATGAGGGGCCATTTAGGGGTTCAGTATCTTGCCAAGGACACTTAGGCATGCAGATGGGAAAGAGAGGGATTCGAACCAGCAACCTTCTTGTTGCAGTAAACCTGCTCTATTCCCACCTTGCCTCCTCGCTCTTCCTTTCACTGGCTTTGTTAAAGCGCATACATTATGCAAACTGGGGCCATCTGACATCATGACGCTATAGAAGTATTGGCTAGACTACTGATGTGTGTTTTCTTATGAGGAACCGACTTTAATGTGGACTTTTTAATCTTTTACATACAAAAAACTTTAAACCTCAATAGATGGTGAGGAAAAATGGAAAAAGCACAAGGTGTCTCTTTTAATTGTGATAAGCTCCATCAGAGATAATCTGAATCGCTTACTGCGTAAATTATATATCACCATAAGAAGGTAACAACATGGCCTTGCGCACAACACAAGACTTCATCACACCACACATCTTTTGTGATGGAGCTGTATGATGAGCTTTTTAAACTCACAGGGCTGCTCGTTCAGCTGTAGATTTAAAGCGATAGTTCACCAAGAAATGAAAATACACTCATTATCTACTCACCTATCTACTCGGGTGAATTGTGGAGTCCACAAAACACGTCTGGAGTCACAGGGGTAAACAGTGTTACAGAAGAATCCAATACAAAAATCGAAATCAATGGTGAATCGTTCCTTAGACATAATAAAACAACAGGAAAAAACCTAACAATGCCTCCGTACTGTTCGTGTGGTGTCATCCAAGTGTCTGCAAACCCAGACATTCATGTTCGATTCGAATACAATGTAATTTACATTTCACCCACCCCTCCATCGGCATAGTGTGCGTAGATCATGAGGGAATTTTCCTTTTATGGTGAACTATCCCTTTAAGGCCTCTTTGTTTTGTCTGTGTCCTTGTCCGGGCTCTCTGTCTGACTGTACATCTATGAGCAACCACCTTAGAATATAACATTTCCTTCGGGGAGCAGGAATGCGGCACGATGTGTTAGTCACCCAGTAAGATGTGGATGTTAGCAATTCAATCTCAGTTGTGGTTTGAGACTTCTCTGGCTACATACATGTCACCCTGAAAACCAATGAAGAAGAAAGCGCAGCGGTGACCCAGCAAGTGAAAGTGATTGAGCATTTCATAGCCTCAAAGCTATATTTCTTATCTGAGTCCAACTTCTGAACTGATATTAGTGTTGAACATTTAGGCCAACTGACAATTATGTAGCATGATCGATGTTGTACATTTGTCCAGCCATTGCTTCTATGCTTTGTTTTGTCATTACATAAATTGTATGCTCACAAAGGATTTAATAGCCTTTCCCCTTTTCTTGTAGGAAGAAGCATTTGGAGGATTTGGGATTGTTGACGAGCAGAACAGAGTACAGTGTGCATCAACAACCTCTTCAGGTACAGTAACTCCCTGCTGGCCTATCAGAGACCTTGCAGTTGTCTTGAGATGCCTCTTATTGTACAGTTTGTCTATATCTGATGCTTCCATGCCACCTAAATGTCCCTTGTTTTGCTCTCTTTTATCAGAAGGCCCACCCATACAAGAAAAGAAGCCCAGAGGCCGACCACCACGGGCCCTGACAGCCCAGAAAGCTGCAACAAGTCTACCTTCCCTTTCTTCACTTCCCACCCCCACACAGACAAAACCTGAGGGTCCAGAAAGGCCAGCTGACAAGGTAAAAAGGCTGCCCGGAAGGCCACCTGGCACCGGTGAAAAGAGAAGAGGTCGACCCCCATCTTCAAGTAGCAAGAAAGCTTGGAGTACAGGCAGCCATGCAGCAGTGGTTGACAGTAGGCAGGCTGGGTCTGAGCTGGGCATGGACACAGAGGAGGACACGGACAGAAAAGGCGCAAAGAGGATGCCACTTGGCTCTACTCAGCCTCATGACAGTGAGGCAAGGCATCCCAAAGGGGGGAGGGGGGAATCCAAAGTTACCAACATGAAGAGGCTAAGAGCAACTAAACTTAACCCTCTCAAGGCACGGCTTAAGACTTTGCCTGGTGTACCCCGACGCAGACGTGGTCGACCACCCTCTGCTGAACGGCTTAAAGCTGAGGCCGCAGCTGCTGCTGCTGCTGCAGCACAGCTTTCTACCTCTATTGAAGGTGGGGAAGGGAAAAGCAAGGCCTTTAGGGCCAGAGGGGGGGACAGAGGTGCAGAACCATATACTCCCCAGCAGTTGATGCTGAGGAATGTAGATGGAGCTGAGGACCAGGACTCTTCCAATCCACCTGCTTCCCCATCTCCCTCCAAGCCAGGCAAGACGGTGGGCCTCAGAAAAAGCCCTCGCCACAGAAAACCTGTCAGAATTGTCCCCCCTTCTAAACGCACTGATGCAGCCATTGCTAAACAGCTGCTCCAGCGAGCTAAGAAAGGAGCACAGAAGCGAATGGAGAAAGAAGCTGTATCCACCGGGCGCAGTGGGACAGGAGTCAATGAAGCTGGCATCAGGAAGACACAACTGAAGAACATTAGACAGTTTATCATGCCTGTGGTCAGCACTGTTTCCCTTCGCATCATCAAAACCCCGAAGCGTTTCATTGAAGATGAGGGCGGCTTTGGAATGCCACCACCACATGTGAAGATGCCACGGTTAGAAACCACCCCTTCATCTGTCTCTGCATCTGCCCCACTCACCTCCACCACTACCACCACTTCCTCACTGTCTCCTGCCCTGGTCTCTACACCTGCTGTTACTAGCACTGGTACCTCCAATCAAAATGACTCCCTCCCCCCTCCTCCACCTGCTGCCCCTATCCCCACGGTTCCATCAACTGCGGCCAGTCTGCTCAACAACAACAACACCAACAATGCCACCAATGGGCGATTTAGCAGTAGCGCTGCATCTTGTGGCTCGAGTGCTGTGTCGCAGCATTCCTCCCAGCTCTCCTCTGCAGAGTCTTCCAGATCCAGCAGCCCAAGCTTGGATGACTCATCATGTGACTCCCAGGCTTCTGAGGCCACACAGGCTTTGTCAGAGCCAGAGGATCATTCTCCGTCCTCGCAAGGAGAGAGAGAGAGCAACCTGTTGCACAGTTCACGGCCTCCTTCCCCTCCCTCTGAGCCAGAGCCGGAGCATGAGCATGTGTCGGCAGAGAGGAATCGACGAGGCCGGAGAGAACCAGCAGTTGGCCGGGGAGGTCACAGCCAGAGAGTGAGAGAGACTCTCACCACTGGGCCTAAAAAGCCGATCATCAGTCCACCAACTGGAGTGCTGATGTCCTCCTCGACACTTGCAAATTCCCAGCAAGCTTCATCCACAGCTTCCTCCTCTTCTTCACCTCCACCTCCCCCTCTCCTCACCCCTCCACAGCCTCTACAGTCAGCTTCCTCCAACACAGCTGCTACCAGTGAACACCACTCGCAGTCCCCCTGGATGCCTCATTTTCTGTCTGGCCCATCAGTGCTGTCCAGCTTGGCAGACAAACGTAGCCGCTCAATTTTGAGGGAGCCCACCTTCCGTTGGACGTCCCTGTCCCACCCTGAACACCAGTACTTTTCCTCTGCTAAATATGCCAGGGAAGGCCTCATTCGTAAGCCTGTATTTGACAACTTCCGTCCTCCCCCTCTCACAGCTGAAGATGTTGGTCTTCGGCCCCAAAGTATCGGTGGAGCAGGGGGAGCTGCTCCAGTGGCATTCCCTGCACCAGGCAGTGGAACAGGAACAGGAACTCGTCTATTTGCCCCTCTTCACAGCCATACCCACCACCAACATCCCTCCTCATCCCGCTTTGATGCACCACTCCAGAAACGCAGCCCATTGCTACGTGCTCCACGCTTTACACCTAGTGAGGCCCACTCAAGGATATTTGAGTCTGTTACCCTGAAGTCATCCTCTGGGAGCATCTCTGGCTCTCACTCCCAACATCAGTCATCCTCTGCCTCCAGCAGAACCTCGCGGCGCAGGAGACGACTTGTCACTGGAACGCTACGGGGTCGCCCGCGGTCTCCTTCTCATTCTATGACCAGACGCAGCAGCCAAATTGGAGGCCAGATATCTATGAGGAAAGGCTCTTCTGAGAGGTCGTTGCTGATGGGCCCTGTCAAAAGTAGTAACCCCAGCTCATTGCCAGGGGTCTCTCCAAGTCCACTAGCCACTAGTGCCTTAACTCCTGCTTCTTTCAGCACCTTCTCCACCGTATCCCTGAGTTTGGCCTCACAAGGGACACCTGAAAGCAGGAGGGGAGCTGCTGGAAACCAACCTCCTTTGTCAACTAAATCAGCCACATCTTCCCCACTTTTCCCTATGTTTCCTTCCAGTGCCCAGGACACAGGCCGAGGAGCTGGTAAAGGGGGTAAAGATAAAAGTTCACCAGCTCCCCAGGAACCTGCTCCTAAGGAAAAAGAAAGGGATTCTGAGAAAATCAGAGAGAAGGAGAATAAGAAGGAAGGGAGGAAGGATGGGAGGGACTCAGAAGATGCTCTTTTATCTCTTGCTCCAAAAAAGGCTCCAGGAAGAAAAAAATCAACCTCAGTTGACACGGTTTCTGACACTGCCTCCTCAGAGGTACGTGGGCCCCATCCCTCTGTTCCTGTGTCCATCGCCAAAGGACGCTTACCCAAAAAAGGTAGACCCTCTGAGAAAGGACCAGAAACAGAGGATGCCGAAAAGGAAAAGGAGAAACAAAGTGCTCCTAACCAGCAGACTGCAAGCCCTCAAGGGCAGCCGGGCAGACAACAGCTTCCTGTCTCCTCTCTTGGATCCGTGTTGGACCAAGCAGAGAAACAGCCTGTGAGTGACAAGCGGGTTGTTGGACTACTGAAGAAGGCCAAAGCCCAGCTCTTTGACTTGAAGAAGATTAAGCTGAAGCCTGCGGACCAGACCAAGGTCCAGGTCAGTTTTCCTGTTCATGTGTTGCTTTCAATGTTACTGTGTCTAACCTAAATTCTTCTCCGTTTCTCTCATTCACATTATATAGCTACAAGCAAGTTGCTCTGACATGCTGCTATGAATATTTGTTAAAAATAGAATGTGTTTGTACTCAAACTGAAACTTGATAATAGGAAAGTCCCACAGAGGGTGTTACATAAGGGGAATTCTGTTTGCTTCATACATTATGCAGAACGCTGCTCTGACTTTGCTTTTGAAAGTATTGTCTTCTGAACAGAATATAGTCATCTGTTATTCTACTGTTAATATAAGATTAAATGATTATAAGCAGTCACTTGAACAGTTGAACATTTTCAACTATTCCAGCTTAACTCAAACCAACCCTACTCCCCTGTCACCACATCATCTTTATTATTGCACATTGTTCATAGGTGAGAGTTCCGTTTGCTGTAGTGAAGCATTGACAACCAATAAAATCTCAAATCCTAATGACATAAGCAACATCTTAAATGTCATTCTTCTGTATTGAACATGTTCACATGTCTGTGTATTCGCTTCCTATTTTGAAGCTCCTCAAACATTTGTTTCACTCTTTTGTGGTGATGTGTGATTGTGAGCAGGGTCAGGAGAGTGACTCATCAGAGACCTCAGTCCGTGGTCCACGCATCAAACATGTATGTCGTCGTGCAGCTGTGGCTCTTGGCCGTAATCGGGCAGTGTTCCCTGATGATATGCCCACACTTAGTGCCTTGCCCTGGGAGGAGAGAGAGAAGATCCTATCTTCCATGGGGAATGATGGTAAGGCACACTCACTTTTTTTGTCATTACTTTGTGGTTTGTAAATGACTAATCTGGGCTCAACTGTTCAAGTTTATGTCTCTATTTTGAATAGGGGCTTAATAAAACAAATAATAATTAAAATAATATAATTATAATCTCTATAATATAAAACTAGAAGTTTGTTTTGGAGTATTGTTCACACAGCTGAGAGATACCAATAAAAGCCCTGGTTTGTATTGTCTTAATGTAGATTTTTTTTAATTCTGAACTATATATAGAAAATAAAGTGTTACAATTTTAATGTGTAGGTATCCTTCTTTTTTAAAAGCACCCTAGTTTACATTTAATAAATTGCATGTATGATGTTTCTCACTTTACAGACAAGTCATCAGTAGCAGGTTCTGAAGAGGCAGAGCCTCAATCCCCTCCCCTAAAGCCAAGAGAAACACGTCAAAAGTCCATTCAAGAAGCTCCTCCTAAGAAAGGACGTAGGTCACGGCGCTGTGGCCAATGTTCAGGCTGCCAGGTTCCAGAGGATTGTGGTATCTGTACAAACTGTCTTGACAAGCCTAAGTTTGGAGGACGAAACATTAAAAAGCAATGCTGCAAGTAAGTAGATCAGCCCTTTGTTGTGCAAGATTATTCTCAATCTCAAGAGAGCATTTAAGATTATTTTATTCCAAATGAGTTTTTTAATTAGATCGTTAAGAAATGCCGTGTTGAACTTTGTAAATTTCACTATCTACAGGATGAGGAAGTGTCAGAATTTGCAGTGGATGCCCTCAAAGATGTTTCTTCAGAAGCAAGGCAAAAGCAAGAAGGACAAGAAAAAGTACAGGTTGTCTGAGAGGAGAGAGGGTCTCAACCCGGGTAAAGGACTGAACTCAGAGTCTGCCCCTAAGTCGTCTCCCGGACCACCAAAGGAAGAGCCCCCTCGCAAAAAGAGTGAAACTCCTCCTCTAAAGCTGGGAGAGGAGAAGTCAAGGCAGCAACCATCCTCAAAGCAATCATCTCCCGCCCTCACATCTTCCCCTGCCCCTGCTGATTCACCTCAGACCCCCAGCACAGCCCAGGCTCCATCTCCAGCCCCGTCACCAGAGCCCAAACAGCTCTCCGTCACGGCCAGTGTCACCAGTAAGAAGGGACACAAACCACATCTGCCTATACCAGGATCCTTCTCCTCGTCATCCTCCTCTTCCTTGTCGTCTTCTTCGTCATCGTCATCATCCTCTTCCTCCTCGTCATCTTCAGCCCAGAATTCCCCCTCTCAGTCTACGCAGTCTCTTCAAGCATCCCAGCAACAACGTGCTCTTATGAGTCAGGCCCCTCCAAAAAAAGAGGCTTCACCCAAGATTCCTCTGAACGAGTCCAAGAAGAAGCCCCAGCAGCAATCATTGCAACAGCAGAGCTCCGCTACAAATATTTCAGATACAGGTAAAAAATAAATAAAACTGTTTGCACCGTATTCCCTTAAAAAAGGGTTATGATAGATAGCCAACTCTCCCTTACTGCCAACATTACTGCAACAAGGTCCTGTAGATTCATGCTGTACAACATCAGGAGAATACGCCCCCTTCTCACTCAGAAGGCGTTGCAGGTTCTGGTCCAGGCTCTTGTCATCTCAGGCCTAGATTACTGTAACCCCCCCGTGGCAGGTCTACCTGCCACTGCCATCCAACCTTTGCAGCTCATCCAGAATGCAGCAACTCGACTGGTTTTTAACCAACCTAAATTCACTCACACTACTCCGCTCCTCTGCTCCCTTGACTGGCTACCAGTGGCTGCCCGCATCAGGATTAAAACATTAGTAGTAGCCTACCATACTGTGAACAGATAAGTTCCAGTCTACATCCAGGACATGGTCACACGTTACAGCCCAGCACGTTCACTCCGCTCTGCTTGGGCCAATCAGCACATTCCTCCCTCACTGAGAGCTAAACGCTCATCAAAATCACGACTGTTTTCTGTCCTGGCTCCTAAGCGGTGGAATGAGCTCCTCATCGACATCCGTACATCAGAAAGTTTATACATCTTCCGCCGAAAACTAAAAACACATCTCTTCCGATTATACCTTGAATGGATAGAAACACATTTTTTGAAACTAACACTTTAGTAGCACTTTGATGGCACTTACTTATAGCACTTTGTAGTTTTGCTTTATTTTGAAGAAATTGTACTTTTTTGATTCGTGTTGTCCGGGGTCTGTACCCTTGGGGTTTTATGCACTTACTGTAAGTCGCTTTGGATAAAAGCGTCAGCTTAATGAAATGTAATGTAATTTAATGTAATATATAAGTCATACCCAACACAATATGAACGTTATGTCATGTCTCTTTTTAATAGTCGAATCAAAACCGTTGAAGAAGCCAACTTCCCGCACTGTCCCTCCATCTCCCAAACAGAGACCAAAAGATAAGGTAAGAAGATGTCCCTTTTTTTTTTCTAAAAACGGTGGTACTTTACATCGGCCACATATAATTCACAATATTAACCCTATGTCTCCTTTCTCCTGTGCGATAATCACCTGAAGCCGCTGACAACTAAACCCCCCGGCAGCAGTACTTTAAACTGGCTGAGCACTCCCTCGACTAGGGGCCAGACGAAGTCCAGAGCGCCCTGCGACGGAGTGCATCGTATCAGAGTGGATTTCAAGAAGGACCATGATGTGGAGAAGGTTTGGGAGGCAGGTGGCCTCAGCCTGCTCACCTCCGTGCCGGTCACACCCAGGGTGCTCTGCTTCTTATGTGCAAGCAGCGGGAATGTTGAGGTAAATAAATGATCTTTGTTGTAGTTGTTAAAACTTTTCTTATAAATTTGTCTGCATAATAACAAAACTTTCTAACAATCTCTTCTTTTTCCCCTGCTGCCTTCCCCTGTCTGCTGTTTCTCTCTCTTTCTTTTTATCGTTAGTTTGTCTTCTGTCAGGTATGCTGTGAACCGTTCCATCTCTTTTGCCTGGGGGAATCCGAGCGCCCTCTTAAGGAGCAGATTGAGAACTGGTGCTGTCGACGATGTCGATTCTGCCAGGTCTGTGGGCGCCAGCATCAGAAAACTAAAGTAAGCCATTCAGTTCAGTTCTGTTCATTTCAAAGCTGCTCACAAAAGAAGCTTAGTTTAGAGTGACAGAGTGTAAAGGCTGAAGAATCTTCCTGAGAAAGAAGCTTGCCTGCAGACAGCACTAATTTTATTATTTAACTCATGGTCTTGGTCTAGCATGGCTGTTATGTTAGCAATATATGTATACATATTTGGTCTACACAACTCAATCATGTGCCTGTTGGATTGTTTTGTCCAGAGGCTACATGTCAGGGAGCTTGTATGAACTTGTTGGTTATTGTCATATAGTCAGTAGTCTGAAATCTCAACTCCAGGTGATACTGGAGGCTGCCGGCTTCACAGATTGTCTGTGCTACATGATCATAAAACCTATATATTGTATCAAGCAACAAGAAGTGTTTGATAACCAGATAAATATGAAGTGGTGTCATGATAAGGTCTTTAAAGGTTCAGTGTGTAGAATTTAGTGGGAAGGTTGCATGTTCCAGCTGAACACCTCTCAGATAAGCTGTGGTAGCCTTCAGTTGTCATAAAAACAACTCAGGTGTTTAGTTTGTCCAGTTCGGGCTACTGTAAAATAATGGTGGCATAAAAGTCTTTAAATATAAAGGGCCCATTCTAGGGTGAAGAAAATAACAATTCATATAATTTAGATGAAACACACTAGTGAAAACATCACTATGATTATTTTATATTCAATTTCTGCCAATACATCCCTTTCACCTAAATTTTACACACTGGACGTTTTAACCTTGCAAATGTATTATTTTTTGAAATATTAAATAGCACAATAGCTCGTAGTTTGGAAAAGAAAATATGTGCTGCAGCACATTAACTGTATGTTGTAAAGCCGTGACGAGGGCTAACTGTGTTGACCCAAACCCACAGGAAAAACTTGACTCTAGTTGCCACTTAAGTGGCTGTCTATAAACTCTGCCACGCTCTGCTCTGTACAGCTCAAACTGTAGCTGCAGCGTAATGCCTTTTAATTATGATGTTCATCCATCCATAAGCCCACAATGAATGTGCCACTCAGTAACCTCCATTATTACACTGTAGTTAAATGTATGCATGACATATTACATACAAGGTGAATGATACCCTTACATGTTGCAACCAGGTCACATACTTGTTGCCATATATTGTGAACAGATCTGTGTTGTTTGTTGAGAATGGACAATTTAATGTGGCCACTTTTCATTTTTAAATAATATCACCTCACTTTCTGTTTCTGTCACTGTAGCAGCAGCTGCTAGAGTGTGATAAGTGCCGCAACAGTTATCACCCGGAGTGCTTGGGTCCCAACCATCCAACCAGACCCACCAAGAAGAAGAGAGTCTGGGTATGGACACACACACACACACACACACACACACACACACACACACACACACACACACACACATCTCCTCCTTTAGACACCCTTTACACTTTCACCTGTGTGTAACTAACACAGTTTGCACCACTGACAAACGTTAGTCAAACTTAAGCATCATGCTCTCACATTTTTCTCTTAACCCCTCCTTTTGTTCACACATTTTTTCCAGCTTCTCACCACTGCGCGACTCACATTTATTGGAGCCTCTCACAGGCCGTGTCTATGATAACATTTTACTCCTCTCACAGTGTCAATTTCACACCATCCCTGCTCTTTAAACAACTGCCCGCAAGTTTTTGTCATTTAGTCAGCGCCTTGCTTGTGTGCTCTTTCTTTCCAGGTTTGCACCAAGTGTGTGCACTGTAAGAGTTGTGGAGCCACTAAACCTGGGAAGTCCTGGGATGCCCAATGGTCACATGACTTCTCCATGTGTCATGACTGTGCCAAACTATTTGCTAAAGGTGAGCATAATTCCACCTCAGATATTTTTTTTCTGGGTTAGAAGTAGAATCATTTCCTAAGAATCCGTTCTGTATTTTGAAGCGACATCTTTAGAAGGACATTTTAATTTTAGCCAAGTTGCTAAATCAGAATGTAATGGTCATTGTTTTATCCCTCAGGGAACTTCTGCCCACTCTGTGATAAGTGCTATGATGATGATGACTATGACAGCAAGATGATGGAGTGTGGTCGTTGTAACCATTGGGTTCATGCCAAGTGTGAAAACCTGACAGGTTAGTAGGCCCCACACAAGCCAGGTAGAGACGTGTATTAAAACACAAGTTTGTTCTCTTTTCCTCACAAGTGGAGCTCTGCATTTAATATTCCGCAGCACTTGTTCTTTATTGGTCTTGTCAGCTGTCAGTGTCTGTGCAAATGACTGACAGGCTGCTCTGGGAGCGCTGTCATGCTGATGAGATGCTGAAAGACGATAAACTTAATAACACACAATAATGACCTGTCATCTCCCACTGTCCCCCAGATGAAATGTATGAGGTACTGTCAAAGCTGCCAGAGAGTGTTGCCTACACTTGTTCCAAATGTACTGAGCGCCATCCGGCTGAGTGGAGGACGGCGCTAGAGAGGGAGCTTCAGGGCTGCATTCGCCACGTCCTCACCGCACTGCTCAACTCTCGTACATCCACACACCTGCTGCGCTACAGACAGGTTAGATACACATTGTTGCTTCCTCCTCTGTGATTTCAGAACAACCCTTTTTGCTTAATTTAGATTCACACACATAGCCCGTTAGAACACCTCAATGAGCTATTGCAGCTTAATGAACAGAATAGTGATATTCAGTGTGTAACCCTTTGGCTTTGGGGCAGGCGGTGAAGCCTCCGGAGCTGAACCCAGAGACAGAGGAGAGTCTTCCATCCCGTCGATCCCCCGAGGGACCAGATCCTCCAGTTCTGACTGAAGTCACCTCCACACCTTCCAGTGACTCCCCCCCAGACCTGGACAATGTTGAGAAAAAGATGGATCAAGGCCGCTACAATTCAGTGGTATGTTATGTTTTCAGTCTGTTGTCTGGAAAAGTGAGGTCTTATTCATCTTGCAGAGCAGTTTGTATCTATTACAGTCATAACTCTGAATGTGAGACAACAGTTACAGTTGTAGATTTAATTATTGGTCTCTTCTAAATCTGTTGTCAGGGAGATGAATAGTTTTGTTAATGACTTTTCCAATGTCCGTCGCCACTTCACTGTTTTAACAATGACTCTCCATATGTGTGTCCGTTCTCCATTTCTCTCCCAGCTGGAGTTTAGTGACGACGTCGTGCGAATCATTCAAACAGCCATCAATGGTGACGGTGGCCAGCCGGAGAGCAGGAAAGCAAACAGCATGGTCAAGTCTTTCTTTATTCGGGTAAGAACTTCTCATTAATTATCTAGACTGTGGCGGCCCGCCATATTCTAAATTGTTCCGTCACACTTTAGTAATGTACAAGTTGTTTTTTTTACACTTATCATAATAACATATGAGATCCCTAACTTCGGGATATATGCAACGAATGCAGAGCTATTTGCCGTGTGCTCGCTGTCGCACTTCTGCATGTGTGCACTACCACATGCTTTTGTAACATCAATCAGGTTCCTCCACTATTTAGTCTGTGTACCTGTCAATGTCATTTCTATATATTGAATCAGTCCCCTCAGCACCAATGGAAACACAACATTGCAGAGCAGATCAGGGGCTCTCACTCAGGCTCTGTGTTTGTTATATGATGCAATATTCCTTTTTTTACACACACAGGCTTACAAAAACATTCACCAACACATCTTGTGTTCTTAATAATTACAAAAATAACTTTATATCCTATGATTGGTGTACTCCTGCAGCATGAATGGGTGAAGTATCTTAGTCAAGTTATGGTAGTATCAAGCTAGGGCCCTTCTGTTGAGCTACAGTATGACTAAATACAATTCTTTCCCCTGATTATGGTCTGTGCGAATGCTTTAGTGTGCAAATTTGATTGCATGTTTTCTCTTTCAGCAAATGGACCGGATCTTCCCATGGTTCAAAGCGAAAGAGTCCAGGGTCTGGGAAAGGCAAAAAGTCTCTGCCAAGTGAGTGTCTATCACACCATAGTCAATGCAAGGGTTTGTGTTCAGTGGTCAGTGTCCAACTCTTCTGACTTACTCATTAGAGTTATGTAAGCCATAATTTACATTAAGAGTTGCTTCTCAATGACTTTTACAGAGTTATGATGTCATTATTCAAAAACGTTTTTCTACAATAAGACAAATTATGCACTTACTGGGTGGTTTAACAAGTTTGGTTCATATTGAACGATTTAATATCCTCGAGTCAGGAAACAATTCTGATTGAAAGCTCAAACTAACATGAATAGTCTGAAAGTCAATACTTAAAGATGCCTCCCAGGATGCATTGCTCTCAATTTTGGGAAGTGTATGATCTCCTGTTATTTTATAAACTTGAGCTGCGAGTTATGTTGTTAATTACACAGAAGACTTTTTGGGGTACTTTTGTAACATGATCACGTTCCAAGAACCCATGAAAGAAGAAGAACTGCTGTTTTCAGGAACTGTTGGTCTGTTATTATTGAAATGAAGAGTAAGATGTGGTTTCTCTGGGAGAATTTGCAGCATCATCATCATCAGGGTAAAGGATGGAACCAGAAAGCATTGAATTAATATTTCTAAAATGTGTGCGCTGACTTTACCAACAACCCCTGAAGAAACATGAGCCAAGTAGAAAGATAAGGATTTCGTAAGAGTGGAAATCTGCAATGTTGTGTGCTGGTCAGTCATACTTGTGTCAGGACAGTGACTGTGATTAAAGGTCACGATTTAAAGCTGCAGTAATGAAACTAATTACACAGTCTATTTGATTAATGAACCCACTGGACAGTTTAGTGGTGAATGTGAGTGAGGGATGACTGAAGGCTAATTGATGTGATTATTTTCAGTATCTGGTGGAAAGATGTAGTCAGTATCTCTTTTAGTCTGCACTGACTAGAGAGTAATGGATCAATGAAATCAACTCCCCACAGCTGCAGTTAAATATATTATATATTGATTGGTGCCTTTTTATATCAATGATTCATAATAAAATGGTCATTATGAATAATTAATGCTGTGCTCACAAAGATGTCAGGTTTATGTAGATTATTAGAAAGAATAGGTCATAGCCGTTATATGTCAGCAGGAACCTTTCTCAAAGTATATGAATAGTGTGTTTTACTGTTCAGCCTATTGAAATTAAGCACTTCACACTCATTAATACCCTAACTCTTTAATCGAGCTATCACCACTCCTCGGCCGTTTATCCTGCCTCAACTCGAGGCATTGTGGGAGGCAATCCCTACAAGTGTCAAATTTCATTAGAAAGCTCTCTGATACATACTTGTGGTCTAATTGTGGTTTACTTGTCAGTTTGCTCTGTCGCGTTATTTATCAGTGCCATGGTCCAGGAAACCAGTGATCCACGCAGTGGATCTTGTGGCCATCCATTGGATGGATGCCTGTTTTAAAGCCTCTGCTGGTTTTTAAGTATCAGACCTAAAGGGAGGGTTCACCCAAAAATTAAAATTCACTCATTGTCTACTCACCAATATGCAGATGAAGGTTAGGGGGGGGGTTAGGAAGTTAACAAAAGCATGCAAATCCAAACTTGTTAAACATTAGATGCTGGACAGAAGTGACGAAAACCAGAAGTCTGGAAATGTCTGAGCACCGGTGTATGTTCCCCTTAACCCACAATTATGTGCTTGGAGACGTTCATGTCTTTAGTCTTCACTTAAGTTGTAAACTTACATAGTGACATGTGTGGTTATTTGAACTTTGGTAGTTCAGTTGTTTACATCACTGCTTCGGAAATAAAACAATCAATACTTAATATTTTACCCAATCAATGTTGGTACTAATAGATATGTCCCTGTCATTACTCCAAAGCAATGGTCTCCTCCCGAACGCTGTGCTGCCTCCATCCCTGGATCACAACTACGCCCAGTGGCAGGAGAGACAAGAGCTTTCCCGCGCTGAGCACCCCCACCTCATGAAAAAAATCATACCAGCTCCCTGTCCCAAGACCCCCAGTGAACCCGACTCTCCAGCGTCCCCTCCTCCTCTCCCTCCCTCTCTACCACCACCACCTCCACTCCTATCCGGTAAGACAAAAAAATTACGTGTATGAATACTTGCATGAACACTGTTTTTTACATCTTGTCACTTTCTGTGTATTCCCTAATTCTAACTTGACCTTTCCTCCTTAGATCGTGAAGACAGCCCAGAGCTCCCTCCTCCACCGGGTGTTATTGATAATAGGCAGTGTGTCCTGTGTCTGAAATATGGAGACGAGAACACTAATGTGAGTGACATATCCAGCTAAAATCTCTTAAACACACACAAAGGTCAATCTATATCATATTCAACAATTCTGTATGTTTTAGGAGGGTGGCAGGCTGTTGTACATCGGCCAGAACGATTGGACTCATGTGAACTGTGCCCTGTGGTCTGCTGAGGTGTTTGAGGATGATGATGGTGCACTGAAAAATGTTCATATGGCTGTTCTCAGGGGAAAACAGCTGGTAAGATGGGATACTTTGTCCATCACAAGTTCACACATTTGATTTTCAGTGTATATTTATTTTTAGTTTGAAATATTCATACATTTATACTTTCTATTTAGCACTGTGAGAAGTGTCAAAAGCCTGGGGCTACCGTTGGCTGCTGCCTCACCTCATGCACCAGTAACTACCACTTCATGTGCGCCCGCCAATGCCACTGCATCTTCCTTGAGGACAAGAAGGTCTATTGTCCAAAGCACAGGGACCTCATCAAGGGAGAAGTGAGGAAATGTCTTTATTTATGATATAATAACAAAGTTTAATACTAACTGTGACTTAATATTCTTTATTTTCTACTCACCTATCCTATGTTTGTGTATTTTTCCTCCAGGTGGTTTCTGGGTTTGAGGTAACCCGCAGGGTCCTGGTGGACCTGGAGGGAATCAGTCTCAGGAGGAAGTGGCTTGCAGGACTGGAGCCTGAAAATGTCCACATGATGATAGGTAGGTTGACTGCTGCTAACTTTTTGTCGATGATTGTTGCACCATTTCCTTGTCTTACTGTCAGTGTCCTCTTAAATGCTGATTCAAACCTCATCCTTACAGGCTCCATGACCATTGATTGTTTGGGGATACTGACTGAACTCTCAGACTGCAAACGCAAACTCTTCCCCGTAGGATACCAGTAAGTGCTTTTCTTTCTCCTTTTCATTTATCTGCAAGTCTTCTCTTGCTAAGTGCCATTATTACTACTGTCTCTACAAGTAAAGTAAATCCAACTGCAGGAGGAATTTGAATTGCCAAGTAAGTACATTTATTTCCATCTCTACAGGTGTTCAAGGGTATACTGGAGTACTTTAGATGCTCGGAAGCGCTGTGTGTACACCTGTAGGATCCTAGTTTGTCACCCGCCAGTGGTAGAAACTGACCTGAAGAACATGATGGCTTTCGAAGAGAATCGTACAATAGCACACAGCCCACCTTCCATAACAGGTAACTTACAGACTAGTTCAGTTTTCAATCTGTACTATAGTTGGGACTATGATGTGTTGAACTTAAATGTGTAACTGTTTTCACATTCAGAATTTCCTGATCCATTTGAATCCCCGAGACGTTCCGACTCCCTTTCCCCAACCAACACCCCCAAGCTCAGGGTTTACTCCAGGAATCGACATCCCAGCTACCCCCCATGTCAGCGCTCACTAGGCCCCAGGCCCATGCCCTCCCCAGGTATGACTAGACATTTTTGAATAAAATGTATCATAGAAAGAAACTTCTTTGAGTGTCAATGGTGCCTGTTTTTTCACTGAGTAATCTCAATTTCTACTTCTTTCATTTTGTAGGAGGTACGTCTCAGCCTCAAAGCCATGAGATTGTGACAGTGGGAGACTCCCTGGTGAACCCTGGCATGCGGAATATTGACTCGCGTCGACACAGCTCCCCTCCATTCTCTCCCCCTCCCTTCCACCTGAACAGACAGAGAGGGGTGACCTCCCCAACTCAGATTTTGTCACGACCCCTTACTTCACCCCCTCCCCTCATCCCCTCTCCTGCCAGAGACCCAGAAAAGTGCAAACACCCCGGCAAAGACTCTGCAAAGAGTCCAGTCCAGAGAGATGATGATAGAGGTAGACCATTCTCAACAGACAGAAACAGGCTGCGAGAAACCAGAGAACAAGGGCTGAGAGATCCCGACAAGGGAAGAATTTCAAGTCGAGATCAAGCTTCTAAAGATTCTGAGAAGAACAGGTCGTCAAGAGAGCTGGCGCAAAGAGACGCAGACAAGGCCGAACAACAAGCCAAGGAGCCGGAAAAGAGGAGGTCGCTGAGTAAAGACTCTGGTCTAAAAGAATCTGAGAGGGGAAGACCACTCAGTCGAGATTCAGAAAAGGGGAGACAAGTAAACAGATACTTTGAGAAGGGGAGACAGGTAAGCAGAGAGTCAAGCAATAGAGAAACAGATAAGAGCAAATCATCCTCTAGAGACTCCAGTTATAAGGATGTGGACAAAGCAAAGTCACTCAATAGAGATTCCGGGTTTAGGGACTCTGATAAACCTAGACAATACAGCAGAGAAACAGGAAAAGACTCAGGCCAAGTTAAAGAC